>NW_027361924.1:7497500-7812500 GCF_039654945.1 Dendrobates tinctorius | reverse complement strand
AGTGATGGGGTGAAGGCAATGAGGGAGAGAAGGGAGTGATGGGGTGAAGGCAATGATGGGGAGACAGCAGTGATGGGGTGAAGGCAATGATGGAGAGATGGCAGTGATGGGGTGAAGGCAATGATGGAGAGATGGCAGTGATGGGGTGAAGGCAATGATGGGGAGAAGGGAGTGATGGGGTGAAGGCAATGATGGGGAGAAGGGAGTGATGGGGTGAAGGCAATGATGGGGAGACAGCAGTGATGGGGTGAAGGCAATGATGGAGAGAAGGGAGTGATGGGGTGAAGGCAATGATGGGGAGAAGGGAGTGATGGGGTGAAGGCAATGATGGAGAGAAGGGAGTGATGGGGTGAAGGCAATGATGGGGAGAAGGGGGTGATGGAGCACTCATTCAAAACCTATGGTGAGTTGAGTCACATTATAAATGTTATTTAATTATAAGTATGCACTGCTACACTACAACCGTGTCCATAGCCCCGCCCCCTTATGACCAAAGCCCCGCCCCTGCCACACCTCCATCCCCGCCCTGCCGGGCCATGGAAGAATGGTCTTGCTTGAAACCGGTCCCTGGTGCAAAAAAGGTTGGGGACCACTGCTCTAGGGTACGCGTCTGTCCACTGCACCCTGTGACTGCTAACAGGCACAGTGTTTTCCTTAGCGTCTGTCTGGCGCCGCAGCTGCGGCTCCATGCGCAAGTGGGTCTAGAAGGACCCTGTCTCCTTGTCTCTGGGCAGAGTTCTGTGACTGCGTCACTTGCGCTCCTATTATATAAGTGCGGCCCTGTGAGGTAACAGGGTTCGCCTCTTACACACCGGGTGAGTTAACCCGCGTGCGTTATTATCCGCCATTATCTAGAAGCAGTTTTCCATCTCTGCACGGTGGACCACGGGCTGCGAACGCAACTTATTAACATCTTTTATTATTTGGTGCATTCTGCCAGCCCTAACAGTCATGCCCCCTCTTCCCAAGTCATGGGGCCTGTCCCCTATTCTTTCCCCCAGGCAACAGTTCCGGACCCAGCATGATGCAGGCACCTACAGCCCGGTCTTCCTTACACATGCATAGGCCTGTATGACAGTGCTTTGTGCATACACACATGTCTATATATATGTCTGTGCTCTGTGCATGCATGTCACCTGTGTATAAATGCGTGTATGTGCTCTTTGTATACATATATGTCTATGTATTTGTTCTGTATACATACATATATGTGTTCTTTATGTACTCTATGTGACAAAGTGACCACAATACAAATATATCTGTGATAGACCCTAAAATAATCTAATATATATTTGAAGGGAATAAGACGCAAGATAAAAAAAAGAAAACATTTCTCTTCCCCACTATCCCATAGAATGTAAGTCCGCAAGGGCAGGGTCCTCTCCCCTCTGTACCAGTCTGTCATCGCAAATTTGTTTACTGTTAATGATATCTATAACTTTGTATGTAACCCCCCTTCTCATGTACAGCACCATGGAACTAATAATAATAATAATAATAATAAATAATAATTATATATATATATATATATACATATAGAAAGTATAAGGAACTCCAATCAATTAGTAGCATTCCAGCAATGTCCCTTGCTGGAATGCTACTAATTGATTGGAGTTCCTTATACTTTTTATGATATAATGGATTAATAAAGAAGTTTTTACAAATCTGGTGAACTTTCATCCTTTTGCTGGATCCCCATTTCCTCATATTTCTATTTGTTGGGGCATACTCCCTCCCTGGATCCATGCAAACATAAGGTGAACACCGATTACTGCATCAAGAGGAACTCCTTTATGGTGAGCTGGCTATATGTTTTTCACATTGTTTGAATATATATATATATATACAGTGGGGAAAAAAAAGTATTTAGTCAGTCAGCAATAGTGCAAGTTCCACCACTTAAAAAGATGAGAGGCGTCTGTAATTTACATCATAGGTAGACCTCAACTATGGGAGACAAACTGAGAAAAAAAAATCCAGAAAATCACATTGTCTGTTTTTTTTTCATTTTATTTGCATATTATGGTGGAAAATAAGTGTTTGGTCAGAAACAAGCAATCAAGATTTCTGGCTCTCACAGACCTGTAACTTCTTCTTTAAGAGTCTCCTCTTTCCTCCACTCATTACCTGTAGTAATGGCACCTGTTTAAACTTGTTATCAGTATAAAAAGACACCTGTGCACACCCTCAAACAGTCTGACTCCAAACTCCACTATGGTGAAGACCAAAGAGCTGTCAAAGGACACCAGAAACAAAATTGTAGCCCTGCACCAGGCTGGGAAGACTGAATCTGCAATAGCCAACCAGCTTGGAGTGAAGAAATCAACTGTGGGAGCAATAATTAGAAAATGGAAGAAATACAAGACCACTGATAATCTCCTTCGATCTGGTGCTCCACGCAAAATCCCACCCCGTGGGGTCAGAATGATCACAAGAACAGTGAGCAAAAATCCCAGAACCACGCGGGGGGACCTAGTGAATGAACTGCAGAGAGCTGGGACCAATGTAACAAGGCCTACCATAAGTAACACACTACGCCACCATGGACTCAGATCCTGCAGTGCCAGACGTGTCCCACTGCTTAAGCCTGTACATGTCCGGGCCCGTCTGAAGTTTGCTAGAGAGCATTTGGATGATCCAGAGGAGTTTTGGGAGAATGTCCTATGGTCTGATGAAGCCAAACTGGAACTGTTTGGTAGAAACACAACTTGTCGTATTTGGAGGAAAAAGAATACTGAGTTGCATCCATCAAACACCATACCTACTGTAAAGCATGGTGGTGGAAACATCATGCTTTGGGGCTGTTTCTCTGCAAAGGGGCCAGGATGACTGATCCGGGTACATGAAAGAATGAATGGGGCCATGTATCGTGAGATTTTGAGTGCAAACCTCCTTCCATCAGCAAGGGCATTGAAGATGAAACGTGGCTGGGTCTTTCAACATGACAATGATCCAAAGCACACCGCCAGGGCAACGAAGGAGTGGCTTCGTAAGAAGCATTTCAAGGTCCTGGAGTGGCCTAGCCATTCTCCAGATCTCAACCCTATAGAAAACCTTTGGAGGGAGTTGAAAGTCCGTGTTGCCAAGCGAAAAGCCAAAAACATCACTGCTCTAGAGGAGATCTGCATGGAGGAATGGGCCAATATACCAACAACAGTGTGTGGCAACCTTGTGAAGACTTACAGAAAACGTTTGACCTCTGTCATTGCCAACAAAGGATATATCACAAAGTATTGAGATGAAATTTTGTTTCTGACCAAATACTTATTTTCCACCATAATATGCAAATAAAATGAAAAAAAAACAGACAATGTGATTTTCTGGATTTTTTTTTCTCAGTTTGTCTCCCATAGTTGAGGTCTACCTATGATGTAAATTACAGACGCCTCTCATCTTTTTAAGTGGTGGAACTTGCACTATTGCTGACTGACTAAATACTTTTTTTCCCCACTGTATATACACAAATATATATATATACATACTGCTAAATAAAGGGAACACTAAAGGATTTGGAATGATGTTTAAGCATTCCCTTTACTTTTTGCACAGTACATATATATATATATATACACCTGCACATCATTGAAATTGTAACATCAAGAAGGAAAAGTGGTGGAGTTGTAGAAATCCCAGGATGGAGAGATCACTGGTCTTCAAATGATGGCAAAAAGGAAAAACAATATTCAAATCATTTTGATTTCCTCAGTCTGAAGTCTCGGCCTTGTGCAGAAATCCCGACATGCCCACCCTCGCCTGCTATCATTGAGGTTATTAATGGTCATCTGAGGAAGGTTCAGCCTCTGAATGCACTTGGAAATATTATTAAAATGCGCATATTCATTACTTTAATGAGCGGTACCACGTGACCGCTGAACACAGGGAGAGCTGCGGCGCCGGAGACCATCTGAGAAGCAGGGACTACAGAGACCGCGCCAGGAGGGGGTGAGTATGATCTGACAGCCGCGCTCCTCTTCCCCCACCAACCCCCGGGACAATGACTCGAGTATAAGCTGAGAGGGACACTTTCAGCCTAAATAATGGGCTTAAAATCACAGCTTATACTCGAGTATATACAGTACTGTGTTTTCTCTTTTCAAATAATAATGACAACCCAAAACATCCAAATGACACTGATCAAAAGTTCACATACCCTGGTGACTTTGGGATGATAACATGCACAGAAGTTGACACAAATGGGTTTGACTGGCTACAAAAGGTAGCATCCTCACCTGTGAACTGTTTGCTTGTAATCAGTGTGTGTGCATAAAACCTGAGTAAGTTTCTGAGATCCAGACAGACTCTTGCATCTTTCATCCAGCCACTGACATTTCTGGATTGTGAGTCATGGGGAAAAACAGGCTCCTGGGTGAAGGGGTTACTGTTGAACAAATTAAAAGTAAACCTAATTTCTTTAATTGTTTGAAGTAATTATTGTAATCAGAACCACAGGGAAATTTCCTCTTGGGATTATATTACATATTTCGATATTTATTTCCTCCATGTTTTAGAATCATATATTATATAAGCCAAGTATAAAGAGCTCATTCCCAGCACATAAGCAGGTGTGTGCCACAGAGCGCTGCGATCCATCTTACTCTTTTCATATTGTCTAGGAAGTGAACAGGGATCTTTTGTGTGATCTGCTCGAAAAAGTCACCAAGGTCGGATCAGTCGGTGTCTGCAGGACTGGAAACCCAAATCTTCCAGTAACAGGACCAGCTCAGAGTATCAGTGTTGTAATCAAGGGTGGTTACGTCAGTCCTAAAATTTCTTTATTTCAGAATCAGAACTTTATATATCTGACTTATATTGCAAAAGAAGGTTTATTTTGAGACAACCTCTTGGATCCATTGAGTATAACGGTACTCGTTTTTATTAATATTCTCTATTTTTGGTGGGGCTTTTGTGATGTTGAATTTTAGAAAAATTTGCTACTTTTGCAGTTTTCAACCCTTATGTTACCAATTTATTTGGAGAATTATCAAATTTATCTTCATTTTTTCATGGACCAAAAATAGAAAATGATTGAATTTATTCTCTGAAATCTTTCTTCTTTACAGATTTATGTGAATATCTCATGGACAACAACACATATACAACATTTCATATTCTGCCTTTCTCATCAATAGCCAATGATAAGCCGTTGATTGCCGGGATTTTTTCAGCTATTTATTTGATGGGAATCACTTTGAATTCACTGGTTATTGCATTGATATGTCTGGACGTCCATCTACACACCCCCATGTATCTATTCTTCTGTAACTTATCCGTCATAGACATCTGCTACACCACAGTCATTATCCCAAAGCTTCTCCATATATTATTATCAGGGAATGGCCTGATATCCTTCACCCAGTGCTTCACCCAGATGTTCTTTTTCTTTACAGGAGCCATTGCTGAGGAAATTCTTTTCTTCGTCATGGGATTTGACCGATACGTTGCGATTTGTCATCCTCTGTCCTACCACCGGATCTTGAACAAGAAAACCTGTGTCCTGATTGTTGTTGCTATCTGGATCTCTGGCTTTCAAAATTCTTCACTATTTATAAGTTTTCTCCTTATAATGCCCTTCAGTGATGTTGTTACTATTGAAAACATTTTCTGTGATGCTATAGACGTAGTCTATGCATCTGGTGGTGGCTCCTACAACTTTTATAAACTATTCTATGTTGAGCTTGTGTTGCTTGGATTTTTCCCGCTTTTCTGCAATGTTTTGTCCTATGTAAGAATAATCCGTGTAATTTTACGCATTAAGTCAAAGGAAGCAAGAAGAAAAACCTTCTCCGCCTGCTTGTCCCACCTCATTGTCATGATAATTTTCTATTCCTCAGGTGCAGTGGAGTACATGATGCCGTTCTCAGACCAAACAGTGATCACCAAGGAGATCTTATCAGTCCTTTACACCACGGTGGTGCCCATGGTCAACCCGCTCATATACAGTCTACGCAGCAGTGAAATTCTGAAGGCTCTTCAGAGGTTATTGAAGATTAAATGAAATATCAGTGATGTATTCATCATGTAACATTGAAAAAAAAAGAAATTTACATTAACCCCTTCATGACCGGATTATTCTCCATTTTGTTCCTTTTTCTTTCTTATCTCACCATCTTCCAAGAGCCATAACTTTTTTATTTTTCCATCCACATAACCATTTGAGGGCTTGTTTTTTTGCAGGATAAGTTGTACTTCTGAATGACATTAATTTTGTCATGTGTTGCACTGGTAAACGGGAAAAAAATTCCAAATGCGCTAAAAAATGGCCAAAAAAAGAGCAAATTTACAAAAAAAAATTCATGGGGAAGGGTTATTTTCCATGTTCACTATACGGTAAAATGGACCTGAAAATATGATTCTCCAGGTCAGTACAAATACGCAAATACCAAACATACATATTGTTTTTTATTTAAGTCTTGAAAAAAAAATTGTAAATTTGCAAAGAAAAATAAAATTGACTTCTGTCGTGATTTTCTGAGTCCCGTAAGATTTTAAATTTTTAGAATGTGAGACTTTGTGAGAACTTATTTTATTCTGACATGGGTATGTGGCAGATTGTTCTCTTGTGACATGTCAGATATCCATTTAGGGATGAAATATGTAGTTACATATGTTTACTTGATTTGATTAAGTTACCTCCACGAAACATGTGACTCATTGCCGACACTTTACTCTCCATGCACAAGCACTTTCTCCATTTATTCATCCAGTTATATCTAAAAAGTGAGCACTCTACGTTTTTGACCCACATTGGTTGTCTTTCTTCCCTATCCTGTCTACAATTTCGGTCTGCCCCACCGTTTTTGGGTGTTCCTCCTTGCTGTCCTCATGAACTCTATGGTACTGTGTATTTGATATTTTATCATGATTTCTAAATAAACTTTAGTTGTTTTTAATCTTCTTGATGGTTTCTGGTTACTCTATTGTTTTTTCTTTGTTGATGTGTGTGACCTGTGTATAAATGTGTGTGCTCTGTGTATACATATATGTCTATGTATGTGCTCTGTATACATGTATATGTACAGTATGTGTTCTGTATGTGCTCTATGTATACATTAGATACAGGTGCTTCTCACAAAATTAGAATATCAACAAAAAGTTAATTTATTTCAGTTCTTCAATACGTTTGTATTTGTCAAGAGGCCAAATAACAAAATTCTCCCCTTGTCAGCCGGTTTGAAAGCCACATCAGGCAAAGACTGAAGTTCAGATATAGCCATGCATTGAGCATGTCTCAAATTATCATATTGGCATTTGGTTGCTAACTCCTTAAAGTCCTCCTGCACCAACTTGGTGAAGACCTCGATGTCCGGACTTAACGACAAGGGAGGTAATTTTGCTGACCTAGGGAGAATGGAAGGTGGAAGCCTACTTGAGGTGGAAGTTGTTTGCTCATCAAGGAGCTCCTCCAAATTGACTAAAGCTTCTCTCTCGACCTCACACATCGACTCCCTGGAGTCCCTATTGGTGTGCAATTTCCGCAGCAAAAGCTTGCGAGAAAACAAATGCAGATCTTTCATGGCTGTAAAAAAATGGAAGGAGTTAGTGGGACAAAAGGAGATGCCTTTAGATAAGACTTCCAATTGGGTGTTAGACAGTACATAGGTTGACAGATTAAGTACCTGTAGCCCCCCCTGGGATTGGGAAGCCTTTCCACTGTTGGACTTGTTTTTAGAAGTTTGTCTCTTTACAATCCATTTATTTGTGGAGATAGACCCAGAAGAACCTGCACTGGTGGGACTTTTAAGAATCTGCTCATCCTCACCAGAAAAATTTGACCTCATGGAGGCAGATCTTGACCTGGAGCGTGAATAACTCCTAAATTGTGGTCTTGAGCGGTCCTGAGGATTCCGCCACCTATAAACACGTGATGATTTTTTGTCTTCCACATCTCTTTAGAATTTTTTTGCCTTAGTAGTCTGATTGAAATACTACTTGTTGTTGTATTGTGTCACGAAAGTGAGGGAGGAGCTGGTGGAACAGTTAATAGTGCCGGGTCCCTATAAACGGAAAGTGTTGGACGTGGCCCATTCACACATCTTGGGGGAACATTTGCGAGTGGAAAAAATGCAGGAATGGGTCATGCAGAGGTTCTATTGGCCCGGGTGTCACCAGGACATATTAAACTATTGCAGGTCCTGCCCCACTTGTCAGTTAACCACCCCTATCTCTCATTTTTAATGTCCCCCTCGTGCCATTGATCATTATTGAAGTGCCAATCGAGAGAATTGCTATGGACTTGATTGGTCCCCTGGTTAAAACTGCTCATGGGCATCAGAATATATTGGTCATCCTGGACTATGCCACATGCTGTCGTGAGACAATTCCCCTGAGAAACTCCTTCACGAAGAGTACAGCCCACGAATTGGTCCATGTGTTTTCCCAGAGAGTTTTATCGAAAGAGATCCTGACCTGCCAGAGAACAACTTTTATGAGTAAGGTGATGAGGGAGTTATGCAAGGTACTGCAAATCTCCCAGTTGAGAACTTCCGTGTACCATCCTCAGACAGGTGGCCTTGTTGAAAGGTTTAATAAAACACTGAAGAGCATGCTGAGGAATTCCATAGAAAAAGACAGTAGAGACTAGGAGTGTCACTTATCATATTTGATGTTCTCAATCCATGAGGTTCCACAAGCCTCTACAAGGTTCTCTCCATTCGAAATTTGTATGGCCGACATCTGTGAGGTCTCCTGGATATAGCCAAGAAAACTTGGGAGGCTGAAGTCACGCTCCACAGAAGCGTCATTGATAGAGTTGAGCGAAACGGGTCGAAAAATTTCAAAAGTCGCCGACTTTTGGCAAAGTCGGGTTTCATGAAACGAAACCCGACCCTAGGATGAGGTCGGCCACGAGGTCGGCGACTTACGCGCCAAAGTCACGTTTCAAAAGTTTGTTTTGCGCTCTTTTTCAGCCAATCAGGATCCACGGACACTGTGGGCAACGTGATGACATAGGCAGGGGTCACCACCATCTTTCAGAAGGGCATGCAAGTGATTGGCTTGCTTTGGTGGGCGTCACAGGGGGTATAAAAGGGCGTGCACGCCGACCGCCATCTTACTTTTGCCGATCTCAGTATAGGGAGAGGTTGCTGCTGATTCTGTAGGGAGAGCGTTAGGCAGGGAAGAAGACAAAAAAACTGCTTCTGCTGCTAGCGATTTGGCCTGCACAACACACCAGTCACTGTGTGTGCAGTGCAAGGGGAGGCTATATAGTGGTGTATCAGTGGTGTTGGTTGTTGGGCTGCCTTCTAAGGCTTCCTGACATTCCTGCATTGCTGTTTAACCACTGCTCCGCAAACTGCTTTTTTAAAAGCAATCCCAATTTTTTTTTTTTGTCCTGCTGAGAAGAAAAAAAAACTGCTTCTGCTGCTAGCAATTTGGCCTGCACAACACACCAGTCACTGTGTGTGCAGTGCAAGGGGAAGCTATATTGTGGTGTATCAGTGGTGTTGGTTGTTGGGCTGCCTTTTAAGGCTTCCTGACAGGCTGGCATTGCTGTTTACCCACTGCTCTGCAAACTGCTTTTTTAAAAGCAATGCAATCTCCCTTATCCTCTAGTCACTTTTGTCACAGCTGTGCCATCGAGCCTGTGACATAGCGCTCAGATATCAGTGGGCCTCACACAATCCAAAAGTGTCCAGTGTCCAAAAGTGTGTGCAGAGATTCAAAATCTCCCTTATCCTCTAGTGACTTTGGTCACAGCTGTGCCATCGAGCCTGTGACATAGCGCTCAGATATTCATTGGGCCTCACACAATCCAAAAGTGTCCAGTGTCCAAAAGTGTGTGCAGAGATTCAAAATCTCCCTTATCCTCTAGTCACTTTGGTCACAGCTGTGCCATCGAGCCTGTCACATAGCGCTCAGATATTCATTGGGCCTCACACAATCCAAAAGTGTCCAGTGTCCAAAAGTGTGTGCAGAGATTCAAAATCTCCCTTATCCTCTAGTCACTTTGGTCACAGCTGTGCCATCGAGCCTGTCACATAGCGCTCAGATATTCATTGCGCCTCACACAATCCAAAAGTGTCCAGTGTCCAAAAGTGTGTGCAGAGATTCAAAATCTCCCTTATCTTCTAGTCACTTTGGTCACAGCTGTGCCATCGAGCCTGTCACATAGCGCTCAGATATTCATTGGGCCTCACACAATCCAAAAGTGTCCAGTGTCCAAAAGTGTGTGCAGAGATTCAAAATCTCCCTTATCCTCTAGTCACTTTGGTCACAGCTGTGCCATCGAGCCTGTCACATAGCGCTCAGATATTCATTGGGCCTCACACAATCCAAAAGTGTCCAGTGTCCAAAAGTGTGTGCAGAGATTCAAAATCTCCCTTATCCTCTAGTCACTTTGGTCACAGCTGTGCCATCGAGCCTGTCACATAGCGCTCAGATATTCATTGGGCCTCACACAATCCAAAAGTGTCCAGTGTCCAAAAGTGTGTGCAGAGATTCAAAATCTCCCTTATCCTCTAGTCACTTTGGTCACAGCTGTGCCATCGAGCCTGTCACATAGCGCTCAGATATTCATTGGGCCTCACACAATCCAAAAGTGTCCAGTGTCCAAAAGTGTGTGCAGAGATTCAAAATCTCCCTTATCCTCTAGTCACTTTGGTCACAGCTGTGCCATCGAGCCTGTCACATAGCGCTCAGATATTCATTGGGCCTCACACAATCCAAAAGTGTCCAGTGTCCAAAAGTGTGTGCAGAGATTCAAAATCTCCCTTATCCTCTAGTCACTTTGGTCACAGCTGTGCCATCGAGCCTGTCACATAGCGCTCAGGTATTCATTGGGCCTCACACAATCCAAAAGTGTCCAGTGTCTAAAAGTGTGTGCAGAGATTCAAATCTCCCTTATCCTCTAGTCACTTTGGTCACAGCTGTGCCATTGAGCCTGTCACATAGCGCTCAGATATCAGTGGGCCTCACACAATCCAAAAGTGTCCAGTGTCCACAAGTGTCTGCAGAAGTTCAAAATCTCCCCTGTCCTATAGACACCTTGTACCTTGTTTTACATTACTATATAGTTTGTTGGATTTTGTCTACATTTCTACCAAAAATGAGGAAGGCTGGTGGAAGAGGCCGTGGAATTGGGCGGGGGTTGGCAGCTGGTAATGATGGTGTTGGTGGTGGATCTGATGGTAGTGGCAAGAGCAAAATAGGACCGAATGTAGGAGGTGTTGAGCCTGCGTCATCGTCTGGCTACATAAGGCCTCGAACGCTTAGTTTTCTAGGAGTTGGCAAACCGCTTTTAAAGCCAGAGCATCAGGAAAAAGTTTTGTCTTACATTGCTGACTCAGCCTCCAGCTCTATCGCCTCCTCTTCTTCAGTTGTAAAAAGTAAAAGCACTGAGTCGTCATTGGAGGCTCATGTTCATGAACCACACCTTTCCTTGTGTCCTTCACCCCAACCAAGATTGAAGGATGACGCAGGCCATACTACTGATTACTCCATGGAGCTGTTTTCACATACCATGCCTGGATTATCAAGTGAAATGGTGAATTACCCAGGCCAAGATGAATCTGACATGGAGTGCACTGATGCACAGCCGCTGATGGATGATTCTGCTGGTACATTCACTCAGAGCACTACATTGTCCTCGCAGTGTACAGAGCCAGATTCTGACCCTGATGAGACTCAGGTGCCCCTTCCCGCACACTATACCACCATACACGGTGACACAGAGGAAGGTGCACATGACATAGAAGAGGAGGTGATGGATGACCCAGTTGTTGACCCAGATTGGCAACCATTGGGGGAAGAGGGTGCTGCTTCCAATAGCTCAGATGAGGAGCATCCACAGCAGACATCGACATCGCAACAGCTGTTATCTGGCAGGCCAGGAGCACTCCAAAGACAGGTTCCAAACATCAAAAGAGTTGCTGGACAGCTTGTCCAGAGGGTCAAAAGATCACAGCGTGCTAGGCCGCAAAATGTCTGCCAAAGTAGGAAGAGTGCAGTGTGGCACTTTTTTGAACAAAATCCTCATGATCAGGCCAAGGTTATCTGTAAGAAGTGCGCAAAGACCTTTAGCCGAGGGAAAAATCTGAAAAATTTGAATACCAGTTGCATGCTTAGACATTTAACCAGCATGCACTTGCAAGCGTGGACACAACACCAAACCTCAAGTGCCACATGTGCAACTGATCACAACGAAGGTAGTCAGCAACGCTACATTGTTTCCCCCACTGTAAGCCCACCGGTTAGCACAGCAGCAAATGTTGACGTGTCGTTGCAAGGCCACAGCAGTCAGGGAATCCCACTGTTATATCAACGAAAGACTGATTCTTGGCCATCAGAAAGAACACCAACTCCATCACCATCATCAACCCTCTCTCAGTCCGCCCTGTCCACCGCTACTTCCACCATATGCAGCTCTCAAGTCCAGCTCACCCTCCCAGACACTATGAGTAGGTCAAGAAAGTACTCAGTCTCTCATCCACGTACACTGGGTTTGAACGCCCACATTGCCAAACTAATCTCGTTTGAGATGATGCCCTTTCGGTTGGTGGAAAGCACAGCTTTCCGCGAACTCATGGCCTATGCAGTACCACGCTATGACCTACCCAGTCGCCACTTCTTCTCTCGCAAAGCCATCCCAGCCCTCCACCATCATGTGAAAGACCGCATTGTCCATGCACTCAAGCAGTCAGTGAGCGGAAAGGTGCACCTCACAACTGATGCATGGTCCAGTCGGCATGGCCAGGGCCGTTACGTGTCCATCACTGCGCACTGGGTTAATGTGGTGGATGCAGGGTCCACAGGGGACAGCGGTGGTGGGACAGTGCTGCCTAGCCCACGGTATAGGAAACAGTTGGCTGTAGGCGTTCAACCCTCCTCCTCCTCCTCCAGAAGCGAAAGCTCGTCCACAGAGCGCAGTCGTACGAGCACTCCATCTGCAGCTGCCACTGTTGCACACGATGTGTCCCCCTATCGAGCAGCTAGTGGAAAGCGTCAGCAGGCTGTGTTGCAGATGATGTGTTTGGGCAACAGACACACCGCCGAGGTGCTGGCCGAGTACTTGAAGCGACAAACTGAGTCATGGCTGGGCAGTGTACATCTTGAGGCAGGCAAGGTAGTTAGTGATATAGGCCGTAATTTTGTGGCAGTCATAGCCCTTTCAAAACTCAGCCATATACCTTGCTTGGCTCACACCTTGAACCTGGTGGTGCAGTGCTTCCTCAAAAATTATCCGGAGTTAACAGCCCTGCTCCAGAAGGTGCGAAGACTGTGTGCGCACATCCGCCGGTCGCCTGTACACTCCGTTCGTATGCAGAAGCTGCAGCGATTGCTCCACCTTCCCAACCACCGCCTCATTATCGACATTGCAACAAGGTGGAGCTCCACCCTGCACATGGTGGAGCGGCTGTGCGAGCAGAGGCAGGCCATAATGCATTTGTGGGAGGATACACGGCCAGGCACTTTGAGAGCAGACATGGAGTTGACAGGTGTGCAGTGGTCGAAGCTGAAAGACCTCTGTAAAGTCCTTCAGTGTTTTGAGGAATGCACACGGCTGGTAAGCGCAGACGACGCCATCCTAAGCATGAGCATCCCACTTATGCGTCTGCTCATGCAAACTTTGATGCACCTTAAGGAGCAGGCGTCTGCAGCCAATGTTGATGAGGAGGAAGAGGAGGAGGGAATCCTTGATGACATTCAGCCATTGTCTGCTCAGGGACCTCTCCTGGACGAGGTGGAGGAAGAAGAGGAGGAGGAGGAGGATGATGGGGATGATTACTTAGGGGAGGAGGATGCATCTCGTGGGGCAAGTGAAAATGTTGGCGTGGCAAGGTCTGGTACAGGGTTTGTGAGTGACTGGAGGGATGTGGATTTGCCAGAAAGTGCTCCTCCAACCAGCACTCGCAGTGCATCATTGACACCGGGAACATTGGCCCACATGTCAGATTATGCCTTGCAGATCCTAAAAAGGGACCCACGCATTGCCAAAATGATGAACGATGACGACTACTGGTTGGCCAGCATCCTGGATCCACGCTATAAAGGCAAATTACAAAACATCATGCCACAGGAGAACCTTGACCTAATATTGGCTAATAAACAAGCAACTCTGGTAAATCGGTTGCTTGAGGCATTCCCAGCACACAGCAGCGGTGATGGTTCTCACACGAGCCGTATGGGCCGGGGGCAGCTTGGCAGAGGTGTTCGTGGTGCACACAGCAGAAGTGGCGTTGGAGACAGGGGTTTCATGACAATGTTGTGGACTGATTTTTCAAGTACCGCTCACACAACTGGTAATACTGCATCGATGGAAAGTGACAGGAGACAGCAGTTGTCAACTATGGTTACAAACTACTTTTCCTCCCATATCGATGTTCTCCCACACAGGTCATTCCCCTTTGACTATTGGGCCGCTAAACTGGACACCTGGCCTGAATTGGCACAATATGCCTTACAGGAGCTCGCTTGCCCAGCTGCAAGTGTGCTATCGGAAAGAGTCTTCAGTGCAGCTGGATCAATCCTGACAGAAAAAAGGACCCGTCTGTCAACCCAAAATGTGGATGATCTAACCTTCATTAAAATGAACCACGCATGGGTTTCCAAGGATTTTGTCCCACCTTCCTCTGATGACACATAGGGTGACAGAAAAATGGCTTGCTTTGGTCCACCTCTTCCTGGGACTTGACCTATTTCACCTTTTGCATCAGCTGAATGTCCAACATCAACATATGCCACTTTCTAAAACTCCCTAACTGTGCTGCCTCCCCCCCCCATGGCCGGGGTCACCACCTAGCGCACGACACCGTGCGAGTGCCGTTGCCCTGGACAGGTGGGTAGGCCGACTCTTGGGCGCGGGCACTGGTACAGGGTCCTTCATAGTGCAATCAAGTGTCTCTGACGGTGGTGGTGCACACCCACCGTCAGACACACCGCCGTACTATGAGGGGCCCAGTGCCAGTTCCGACGCCCACGAGTGGGCCCCCCTTGCTTGGGCAGGGCCCCAGCATCTGCAATCTTTACCTCTCCCTGCTCCTCCGCTGTGTAGTCTGGGCCGTCAAATCCATACTGTGCCTGACACCGTCTGAGCCTGCCTCCTGATGTATAGACATATATTTTGAATGTGTACACTATCCATACATGTTATCCGGGGAAACGGTACCCTTTCTAACCTTTGTGCAATCACGTGCAATCCATACTGGGCCTAACACCGTCTGAGCCTGCCTCCTGAGACATATATTTTGAATGTGTACGCTATCCATACATGTTATCCGGGGAAACGGTACCCTTTCTAACCTTTGTGCAATCACGTGCAATCCATACTGGGTCTAACACCGTCTGAGCCTGCCTCCTGAGACATATATTTTGAATGTGTACGCTATCCATACATGTTATCCGGGGATACGGTACCCTTTCTAACCTTTGAGCAATCACGTGCAATCCATACTGGGCCTAACACCGTCTGAGCCTGCCTCCTGAGACATATATTTTGAATGTGTACGCTATCCATACATGTTATCCGGGGATACGGTACCCTTTCTAACCTTTGTGCAATCACGTGCAATCCATACTGGGCCTAACACCGTCTGAGCCTGCCTCCTGAGACATATATTTTGAATGTGTACGCTATCCATACATGTTATCTGGGGATACGGTACCCTTTCTCACCTTTGTGCAATCATGTGTAATCCATACTGGGCGTGAGAACGGCTGGCGAGCTGTTAAGCAAGCTACAGCACCTGTGGTTTGCACACGTAAGTTTTTCATTTTTTCAGGAATGACGGTTAGGCCTAATTCCGGAACTGCGTTTGACCTGCACTTACTGGGAAATCATTGTTCGCGGGTAATAATTGTAATCAGTGATCCCCATCACTAACGTTGTTCAGCGGGTTATCTGCACCTGTAAGCGACAAACGCTGGCCTTTTCAGTGTAGCGCACATGCAGCCACGGACATGTAAGGGCATGACACACCAGTTATTGGCCAATCTCATGTGCCAGAGCCTCACGTGTCCCTCTAGTAAGCCGGCCTCGGACCGCGGGGCATGACGGAGTCTCGTTCGTTAACGGAATTAAGCTTGCAATGTGTGCATCTGTTCTGTAGCTGGCATGGTTGAGGTTTCCCAGGTGGAGTCGAATTTAACCGTAGGCTCCACTCCTGGTGGTGCCCTTCTGGACATTCCTTTAAGGTTCAGCTTTGCAACCATACTGCCCACGTAAAACAAACACTTTGCCTTCATGAACGCTGTTTGGAGGGTCATGACTCGTGGGAATAACGCCGCCCAATCAGTTAACCTGCTAGAGAGATCCTTCGTTGCTCCCAAGCATGACATCACACTCCCTAGGAAGAAGGTAATGCCACTGTGGCGACCGTACTCCTGGGGGCGACACAAGTGCACTGATGCCCAGCCACTGCTCGATGAATCTGCTGGTACATTGACCCAGACCACTACATTCCCCTCGCACGCTACATGACCTGAATCTGACCCTGATGAAACTCAGGTTACCCTTCCCCTATACAGTTCCATCTTACACGGTGACAAAGAGGAAGCTGCAGATGAAAGTGCAGGTTCGGCCCACCCGCCATCAGACACACCACCGTACAATCAGGGGCCCTGTGCCAGTGCCGTCGCCAACGAGTGGGCCCCCCCTGCTTGCCCAGGATCACAGCACTTGCAAAGTTGAAATACTGTGCAGTGAGATGGAAGATGGGGACGACAAGGAATCCAGACAAGTACAGGGATTCCCTAGCGAGGAGACTTATTTGATTGTTTTCAATGTTGGGACAGCAATTTTTGGGGAGCACTATACTCTGGAGAATGATAGATGGGGCCCACCATACACTGGAACATTCCAAAGGTGGACATCAGACACTGGAGCAGCATTTACAGGGCCCATTATACACTAGAGCATTAGAAATGGGGCCCATTATGTTTGGAGCATTATTTGGGCCCATAAGACAGTGGAGCTTCATCCATGGGGACCAACATATACTGTAGCATTATGTGGAGCTCATCATATACTGTTTCAAACATTATATGGGACCAATGATTCTGTATGGAGAAATAGATGGGCCTCGTCATGAGATGTAAAAAGTGAGGTATTTTTCATTGTACTATACCGCTATTTCTCTGCCGTATCGGAGCATGATGAGTTGTGGTATGTGTTAAAGGGGCGCTCTTTCGCCCAGGGCACATGAAAACCTGCAGCCAGCCCTCCCCCCCCACAACTTTAGCCAAATAACCCCCATTTTTCAGTGCGTAACTTGTATTATGAAGTTAATTAAGGTTGACAAGCTTAAGTAGGAAGAATTGATGCTTTTGGCATTCAAATGGGCACTGTAGGTGTGTTTCCTGTCCTCCTCTCACTGTCGACTTTTATTCCCCATTGACTTACATTGGGTTTCGTGTTTCGGGACGACCCCGACTTTTCCCTATAATCGGACGATCTTGCTCGACCCGACTTTTGGAAAAGTCGGGTTTCACGAAACGAAACGCGACCCTAAAAAAACAAAAGTCGCTCAACTCTAGTCATTGAGCATGTGGCACTGATGCAGCAGAGGATTGCTAAGGTGATGCCTATCGTAAAAAGACATCTTCTCCAGGCACAAGAAGTTCAGGCCAGGGTCAACCAGAGTGAGGCAGTTCAATCCGGGAGACCGAGTCCATGAGCTAATTCCTACAGTGGAGAGCATGTTCTTGGCCAAATGGCAAGGGCCATATGAAGTGGTGAAGAAGATTGGAGACATGAACTGTAAGATTCATCAACCCAGATGATGGAAACCATATCAGATCTACCATATCAACCTGTTCAAGCCATGGCAAGACAGAGGGTCGGCTGAGACTCTGCACTTGCTAGGCAAGTCAGAAGGCAAGGTTGGTGTCTCCATAGTGGAGACTCTGTTGAAGGCCCAGAAACAGCTTTGCCGGGAGTTGCTCCAGAAGAACAGGAACCTGTGCTCAGAATTACCAGGGTGCACAAGGGTCGTAGAACATGAAGTTTTGATGGAGCCACATGTGTGTGTAAATGAAAAGACCTATCGAAATCCGGAGGCTCGTCGAGATGTGATCACCAAGGAGGTGGAGCGTATGTTAAAACTCAGGGTCATTGAGGAGTCCAAAAGTGGTTGATCGAGCCCAATTGTCCTGGTCCCAAAGACTGATGGTGAATGGAGGTTCTGCAATTACTATCGGAAGTTGAACGAGGACTCCAAGTTCGATGCGTATCCCATGCCACACGTCAATGAACTAATCAAGAGACTTGGGTCTGCAAAGTAAATAACCACCTTGGATTTGACGAAGGGTTATTGGGGATCCATGACACAGGGAGCCAAGGAGAATACTACGTTTTCTATGCCAGACTGATGCTTCCAGCATGTCCGGATGCTGTTTGGACTGCAGGGGGCCCCTGGGACCTTCCAGAGAGCTATGGATCGAATTCTTTCTTGCACCCAATAAACAATACACTGCAGCATACCTGGATGATATTGTTATCTTTAGCCCAGACTGGGAAAGTCAGTTGGCAAAGGTCCAGGTGGCGTTTGATGCTCTGAGGAAGGCAGGGTTTTCAATAAACCCAAAGTGTGCCCTGGGGAAAGAAGAAGCCAAGTACCTGTGATATGTAATGGGTCAAGGCAAGATCAACCCCAAATCAGTAAAGTGGATGCAATTCAAACATGGGTGAGACCGCTGTCTAAGAAACAATTCAGAGCCTTCCTGGGGATCTTGGGATACTACAGGAGATTCAGCCAAAATAAGTAATGGTCATATGGTCTGAAAAGGCAGAGATGGCCTTTCAAGAAATGAAAGGGGCTCAGTGTAAGCAACCGGTTTTGGTGGCCCCTGACTTTAAGAAAGCGTTTATTCTCCAAACAGATGCCTCAGATGTAGCAGTTTAGTAGCAGTCTTTTCCCAGGAGGTACACGGGGAAGAACACCCTGTTCTCGACCTTAGTATGAAGCTGTCCTCATGTGAGAGGAATTATTCAGTAATAGAGGAGTGCTTGGCCATAAAGTGGGCGGTGGACACATTACGGTACTATCTGGTGGGACGTAAGTTTAGATTGATATCTGACCATGCCCCACTCAGATGGATGAGGGAATCAAAGGGTAAAAATGCTAGGGTCACCCGCTGGTTCTTAGGCTAGTTTCACACTTGCTTTTTTTTGCAGCGCGTTTTTCCCGCAAAAAAACGCATTAAAAAAACGCATACAAATGCATACAAACGCTGCGTTTTTTTCAAGCATTTTTGTGCGCATGCAGGAAAAAAACGCAGCGTTTTTGCGCGTTTGTATGCGTTTTTAGCGCGTTTTTACCGCGTTTGCGTTTTTTTCCAACATTTTTAGGTGGCCCCTCACACTACCCAAACCATGACTTTACTAACCCTAACCCTGACCCTAACCCTAACCCTAACCCTGACCCTAACCCTTAACCAAATCATACTTAACCCTAACCCAAACCCTAAACCCTAACTAACCCTAACCCTAACCCTAACCCTGACCCTAACCCTAACCCTGACCCTAACCCTAACCCTAACCCTGACCCTAACCCTAACCCTGACCCTAATCCTTAACAAAACCATACTTAACCCTAACCCTGACCCTAACCCTAACCCTAACCCTGACCCTAACCCTTAACCAAACCATACTTAACCCTAATCCTGACCCTAACCCTAACCCTGACCCTAACCCTAACCCTAACCCTGACCCTAACCCTAACCCTAACCCTAACCCTTAACCAAACCATACTTAACCCTAATCCTGAACCTAACCCTGACCCTAATCCTTAACAAAACCATACTTAACCCTAACCCTGACCCTAACCCTAACCCTGACCCTAACCCTAACCCTAACCCTGACCCTAACCCTAACCCTAACCCTAACCCTGACCCTAACCCTTAACAAAACCATACTTAACCCTAATCCTGACCCTAACCCTGACCCTAATCCTTAACAAAACCATACTTAACCCTAATCCTGACCCTAACCCTGACCCTAACCCTAACCCTAACCCTAACCCTGACCCTAACCCTAACCCTAACCCTGACCCTAACCCTTAACAAAACCATACTTAACCCTAATCCTGACCCTAACCATGACCCTAATCCTTAACAAAACCATACTTAACCCTAACCCTGACCCAAACCCCAACCCTAACCCTGACCCTGACCATAACCCTAACCCTAAACCCCCTTAACTAACCCTAACTCTAACCCAAACCCCTAAATTCCATGGTTTAAAAAAAAAAACGCATATGCAAAAAAACGCATACATGAGCATGCCAGTGCGCACATATGCGCATCCATAGGCTATAATGGCCATTTTTAGCGCAAAACGTGCGCATATGTGCGCATGCGCTTTTTTGCAGGGCCAAAAAATGCAACATGCTGCGTCTGGAAAATCCCAACGCACACCCCAAAAAAACGCAGCGCATGAAAATCGCATACATGCGCTTACCAGCGCGCAGGTATGCGCACCCATGTTAAATATAGGGGAAAAACGCATGCGCAGGTGTGCGTTTTTTTCCAGCGCTAAAAAACGCAAATGTGAAACCAGCCTTAGCCCTGCAAGATTTCAACTTCCATGCAGAACATAGTGCAGGGAAGCTACATGGTAATGCCGATGCCCTCTCAAGAATCCCTTGTCTAATATTAGAAAGTGCCAAACCTCACAGATTTAGGCATATGGGGAGATTTGTAAGGAGACTAATGGCCGCATAGTCAATGGGAGGTATGAGTCACAAAGATGACTGCTCTGTGTGATGTAACCCGGAGTAGTTTCTCTAGTGTACGTAAGCACTAAGAGGTTTGTTTGGTGCTCCTGTGACCGGGTTGCGGGTAGCTGTGAGAGATGGGCGGGTCTAGCTACCCTCATACATCACATGGGAGTGTTTAACAGCCTATATAATGGAGGGTGTTGTTTGGCACATGGTCTGTGTGCTATGAGGGAGAAGGCCTTCTGTGTGTTTGGCTCCAGTCCGAGCCTGAATACTGGACATTACCCCAGCCTGTGTGCCCACAGGCCTGATGGAGCAGAACCCTGCTATGGACATTTGTATTTTTATTGCCTGATCTAAAGGCTGTTTATTTTCTGTTTGCGCTTCTGGGGTTTATGGAGCAATAAATCCACATGAACTTTTAAAGGAACAAGCCTCCTGTTTTCCTCTTGTTGTTCCCAAATGAATAAAACCTCTACACTCCATAAAACATATAAGTTTCACTTTTTATATTGAAGAACTGAAATAAATTAACTTTTTGATGATATTCTAATTTATTGAGAACCAATTGTATTACGTAAAACAAAAGCTTCAACTCAATCCACAAAACAAACACTTTATTGGTAGTAACGTTATTGGTAGTTCCACCTTACTGGTAGTACAAAGACTCTGGAAAAACTCAATAGCTCTTCACCCACCAAAAGAAATTTAGAAAATTCTGCAGTCCCAAATCCAAATTTCCTCTCCCTTCTGAACGTGTTTGGCATTTCTGTAAAGATGACAGCCCATCTAATTTACGTGTGCAAGTCTCCAGAAGCATGAGCTGAGCACCACAGCTTACTGGGCACTACAACACACTGGGCACTACAACATAAGGGCACTACAACAGCGGTTTGCAATTTTCACTTAGTAACATCCACTGCTACTTGTCTCTGGAAAACACCCAAGGAGTAAAAATCCTCACTACACCTGTAGCTAAATTCCCCAAAGGGTATAGTTTGCAAAATGGGGTTACTTGATGGGGTATTCCGCTCTATTAGTACTTAGGGGCTCTGTTTATTGAGTCTGCATACTCTTCTAAGAAAATCTGTGCTCCGGGAGGCAAATAGCGCTCGGTCCTTCTAAGTCTCGCCGTATGGCTAATTAATACTGTACAGCCACATATGGGGTATTTCTACATGCAGCAGAAATTGTGGGACAAATTTTGGTGCCATTTTACCCATTTCCCACTCTGAAAATATAAAACCTGGGGCAAAAACTACATTTTGGTGGTAAAAATGTCAATTTTTTTTCTTCACTGCCCAATAATATAAAATGCAGTGACACACCTGTGATGTCAATATCACCGCACCCCTTGATGAATTAATTGAGAGGAGTAATTTGTAAAATGGGGTCATTTATCCCCGGTTATGATGTTCTGGTACCTCAGAGGCTCTGCCAATGTGACATGGCACCCTCAAACCAGGTCAGAAAAATTTGAATTCTAATATGGCACTTCTTCCCTCCTGAGCTTTGCATTCCTGAGCTTTTGTCCCTCCTGTACTACTCAAAAGTAGTTTTTGACCACATATGGGATATCAGTGTACTCAGGAAAAATTGAACAACAAATTTTGGAGTTCCTTTTCTCCTACTATCCTTGTGAAAATGAAAAAAATTGGGGCTAAATCAACATTTTTGTGGGAAAAATATTTTTTTTCATTTTCACAGATCAACGTAAAATTCTGTAAAGCACCTGTGGGTTCAAGGTGCTCACCACACATCTAGATAAACCTATTGAGGGGTCTAGTTTCCATTATGCAGGCACATCAGGGGCTCTCCAAATGTGACATGACACCCACAGAATGTCCATCAAAATCTGAATGTTTTTTAAGGAAAAAATTTGATTTCCTGTTTTCATGTCTCAACATTATAAACTTTTATGAAGCACATGGGGGTTCAAAGTACTTAAAACACATCTATATAAGTCCCTTGAGGAGTCTAGTTTAAAACATGGGATACATTTTGGAGGTTTTCACAATTTTGGCATATCAGGGGGTCTCCAAATGCGACATGACGGCCACTAATGATGACAACAAATTTTGTATTCAAAAACTCAAATGGTGCTCCTTCTCTTCCAAGCACTACTGTGAGCCCAAACAGTGGTTTTCACTCACATATAAGGTATTGGCATGCTCAGAAGAAATTGCACAACAAATTTTGGGGTTCAATTTTTCCTGTTACTATTGTGAAAATAAAAAAATGGGGTCTAAAGTAAGATTTTTGTCAAAAAAAGGTAAATATTCATTTTTTCTTCCACATTCCATTAATTCCTGTGAAGCAGCTGAAGGGTTAATAAAGTTCTTGAATATTGTTATCAGCACCTTGAAGAGTGCAGTTTTCAGAATGGTGTAAATTTTGGGTATATTCTGTCACATAGGCCCGTAAAGTCACTTCAAATGTAATGTGGTCCCTAAAAAATTGTTTTGTAAATTTTGTTGTAAAAATGATAAATTTCGGGTCTAATTTTAACCCTTCTGACTTTCTGACTTTCTAACCAAAAAATTTGTTTCAAAAATTGTGCTTATGTAAAGTAGACTTGTGGGAAATGTTATTTATTAACTGTTTTGTGTGACATATCTTTCTGATTTGAGGGCATTAAAATGAAAAGTTTGAAAAATTGCAAAATTTTCAAAAAAATTTGCATAATTTCTGATATTTTCACAACGAAACGCAAGTCATATCGAACAAATTTTACCACTGTCACTACAATATTTCACGAGAAAACAGTCTCAGAATTGATGGGATCCATTGAAGCATTCCAGAGTTATTATCTCATAAAGTGACAGTGGTCAGAATTGAAACAATTGTTTGGTCAGGAAGGTGAAAACAGGCTTCTGGGTGATGGAGTTAAATTTGAACAACTTAAAAGAAAACCTAATTTCTTTATTTGTTGGAAGTAATTATTGTAATCAGAACCACAGGGAAACTTCCTCTTGGGACAATATTACATATTTCGATATTTATTTCCTCTATGTTTTAGAATCATATATTATATAAGCCAAGTATAAAGAGCTCATTCCCAGCACACAAACAGGTGTGTGCCACAGAGCGCTGCGATCCGTCTCATTCTCTTCCTATTGTCTTAGACGTTACCGGGGATCTCACGTGTGATCTGCTAGAAAAAGTCACCAAGGTCGGATCAATGTGTGTCTGCAGGACTGGAGACCAAAGCTCCCAACTACAGGACCAGCTCAGAGTATCAGTGTTGTAATCTAGGGAGGTTATGTCAGTCCTAACATTTCTATATTTCAGAACCAGAACTTTATATATCTGACTGATATGCCAAAAAAAGGTTTATTTTGAGACAACCTCTTGGATCCAGTGAGTATAACGTACTCATTTTTATTAATATTCTTTATTTTAGTGGGTCGTTCTTGTGTTGTTGAATTTTAGAAAAATTCCTACTTTTGCAGTTTTCAACCCTTATGTTACCAATTTATTTGGAGAATTATCAAATTTACTTTCAATTTTTTAATGAACCAAAAATAGAAAATGATTGTATTTATTCTCTGAAATCTTTCTTCTTTACAGATTTATGTGAACATCTCATGGACAACAACACATATACAACATTTCATATTCTGCCTTTCTCATCAATAGCCAATGATAAGCCGCTGATTGCCGGGATTTTTTCAGCCATTTATTTGATGGGAATCACTTTGAATTCACTGGTTATTGCGTTGATATGTCTGGACGTCCATCTACACACCCCCATGTATCTATTCTTCTGTAACTTATCCGTCATAGACATCTGCTACACCACAGTCATTATCCCAAAGCTTCTCCATATATTATTATCTGGGAATGGCCTGATATCCTTCACCCAGTGCTTCACCCAGATGTTCTTTTTCTTTACAGGAGTCGGTGTGGAGGACATACTTTTCTTCATCATGGGATTTGACCGATATGTTGCGATTTGTCATCCTTTGTCCTACCACCGGATCTTGAACAAGAGAACCTGTGTCCTGATTGTTGTTGCTCTCTGGGTCTCTGCCTTTGTAAATTCTTCACTATTAATATGTTTTCTCCTTAAGATGTCCTTCAGTGAGGTTGTTACTGTTCATAATATCTTCTGTGACGCAGTAGACGTAGTCTTTGCATCCAGTGGTGGCTCCGGTGACTTTTATAACCTATTCTATGTTGAGCTTGTGTTGTTTGGATTTTTCCCTCTTTTCTGCAATGTTTTGTCCTATGTAAGAATAATCCGTGTGATTTTACGCATTAAGTCAAAGGAAGGAAGAAGAAAAACCTTCTCCGCCTGTTTGTCCCACCTCATTGTCATGATAATTTTCTATTCCTCAGGTGCAATGGAGTACATGATGCCGTTCTCAGACCAAACAGTGATCACTAAGCAGATCTTATCAGTATTTTATACCACGGTGGTGCCCATGGTCAACCCACTAGTGTACAGTCTCCGCAGCAGTGAAATCCTGAAGGCTCTTCAGAGGTTAATGAGGATTAAATGAAAAATCTGTTATGTATTTATCATGTAAGATTGGGGAAGACGAATTTACAGTAACTCATGGGATTAGCATTTTTGTTATAGAAGAATAGCTCTTATTTGTCCATGCTTCACT
Source organism: Dendrobates tinctorius (assembly GCF_039654945.1). NCBI lineage: Eukaryota > Metazoa > Chordata > Amphibia > Anura > Dendrobatidae > Dendrobates > Dendrobates tinctorius. The sequence continues at coordinate 7,787,233 of NW_027361924.1, read as the reverse complement.
AATCATTCCCTGATGATATATCTGCTATGTATGCTTTCCAATACCAATCAGCCCTTCTTCATCTTTTCAAGTTATGGACTGTTTTGTATGATTAATATTTCACCCTCATATCAACTGTAGAAGCATGGCTTTGCTATGAATTGTGAATCATTGCAATGGGAAGAAGAGCCGTCACCGTCATATCAACCCTAGAAGAGTGGCGTCTCTATGAACTATGAATCAGGGCCATGCAAAGAAGAGATGAAAATCTATTTATCAAATTGTGTTTAAAAAAAAAGAGAAAGTGAAAAATAATTTTAGACTCAGTAGATGGTCTCATATGCAGACAAATATTTTTAAGTGGTCAGTACGAATATGAAACAACAGGCTGTTGTGGTGATACTTTTCTGTCCGGGTGTAATTCGGCTTCTGCATTTCAAAGCAACATCAGGGCAATGTTACATGCTAGCCAGCTACATATCAGTTATAAGTATTGTTATTTCTTTGTGGCAGGTTTAATAGATATGGGAGCCATATTTTTGGCATCATGGCGCACTTCTGAACACAATGTATTCACTCGCATTGCTGTTCAGCCTGCATATCAGCCCAGAATTAATATTGGTCAGATGGATAAAGTTGTATATGCCATGTCTCATGTGTATAGAAAGCTAAACTTGTGATAGGAAATATGGCATTAATATCTCCCACCTGGGACCTCGAGGGGAGCAGAAATCGTTGAAACCAGAGGTCTCATAATTTTTGGTATCTGAGCCTGTATTTTATTTATGGACCCCATCTGAGTTCACCAGGGAAGTTAGGTGGGAGTGAATGGTACCTGGTAAAAGCAGGTTCTGACCTAGAACCCATGTCCAGTGTTGAGAGATACAGCATGCTCTAAGGACTGTGTCATTTTCTAAATGGAGTGCTCCCCTTCACAAGATCTGTGCCATTTCTATGACAACATTTTTATAAGCATTGCTTAATTGTTGGATTAAAGGGAACCTGCCACCGATTTTTTTGCTTATACAGTGAAGAGCATAAGGGTAACAGAATGTTTTGAACTTTTGACTTTCAGGCACCATATCTCAACATCCGTTTCCACTTTGCTCATGAGACTACCATCATTTCATAGACAATCATCTTGTATATCTCATTCATTAACGTGACTTGCAACTATTTAGTATATGATTAGTTATTCAGATTCTTGTCATGTCACTGCATTATTACAGTTTTGCTCCTGGTGGTGGAAAAATATTTTCTTTCCTGAATATTACAAAATACAACCTGTTCTCACATTCCCTAATAGCTCAGTGTGTTATTAGGTTTATTCCCAAGCGAAAGGTCACTGGTTCAAATCAATCAGGGACCAGCCATGAAGATGATTTCAGAAGAAAATAGAAGTAGCAGCATCCAGCTCATCGATGGCCGTCTCTTGGTCAATAAAGTTGCCAATTACAACAGGTGAGCGCCATGACACCTGGAAGAATAGAGAATGAAGTCCAACCATCCATTCAGAAGCCATCAGCTAGAGATTGCAAACAAGTATGAAAAGTGGACGTTTAAAGATTTGAAATGGGTGATTTGGAGCGATGACACAAAAGTCAATAGACGGCTCTAATGGGTGAAAGTGGGTCTGAAAGAAACAAGGGGAAAAGGGGCAAACGGATCGAGAAATTGACACTGTATGATGGACAATGTGGGTGCTCATAATACTGTATGGAGGACTATGTGGTTGCCCATAATACTGTATGGTGGACTATGTGGTGCCTATAATACTGTGTGCCGGACTATGTGGGTGCTCATAATACTGTATGAAGGACTATGTGGGTGTTAAAAATACTATATGGCAGACAATGTGGTTTCCCATAATACTGTATGGAGGACTATGCGGTTGCCCATAATACTGTATGGCGGACTATGTGGTTGCCCATAATATTGTATGGCGAACTATGTGGTTGCCCCTAATATTGTATGGCGGACTATTTGGACCCAATCGTCAGAATGTGGAGCTTTTATCCCCATTAGACTAGAGTGGCATGTCTGACTTGATCACTGATCCATTCATACCCTCAGTGGCTGAACTTATTTTTATAGAAGCCCCAAATAGAATGAATGGAGCTCCGGTCAGATATCCCACCTGCCGCTCCATTTTTAAATGGCGATAAGTGTCCTATCAGGGATAAAACTTCCTCATTCTTCCAATCGGTGCAGTTTTTAATGGTCGGACCCAAGTGATCACCTATCCTGTGGAGCCCATGGGTCTCTGATAACTTGTTTTAACCAAAGAACCCCATTAATGTAAACTACCATAATTATACATCCCAGTTATGGGGGCGCACAGTAGATGTGCAGGAGCCGCCTGTGTTTTACAGCCGATGCTCCACTATAATGGGGATAACGACTGACAGATATTTGCATATAACTGTAGGCAGGGCCGGACTGGGACTAAAATTCAGCCCTGGCATTTAATGTTACACAGGCCCACTAGTCACATGGTGACTATATAATATCTTTGTACGCTTGTAGGTTACAAGAAGTGAGGGATTAACACGACTATATAACATGTAGTCACAGCTGTGCCCAGTATTTCAGCTCAGTCCTATTTATTGCTTTTAGGTACAGTACTCCTCCCAAAGCTCTGTCCCCTTTTGTACGCACGGCGACAGAATTCCTGGCAGAACTGCTATCCATTGGGCAACCAGACCCCCTGGTCACAGCCGCCCCTATCATACCTCCCAACTTTGAATAAAGGAAAGAGGGAGAAAGACAGTGGCGTGCTGCGCGCACCGCTGCAGATTTTAGGCCACGCCCCAGCCACATCCATTTCGCAACTAGTCACACCCATGTCCACACCCAACTGCACCCATTTAGCACTGCTGATCACACTGAATGGTACTGAGGGCACAGTGGCTGGCATTATGGGCACACTGACTGGCACTAAGGAAGAGAGGAAACAGAGAGAGAAAAAAGAAAACAGAGAGAGAGAAAGAAAGGAGAGCGAGAGAGAAAGAAAGAACAGAGAGAGAAAGAAGAAAGAACAGAGAGAGAAAGAAAGAGGGGAAAGAACAGAGCGAGACAGAGAAAGAACAGAGAGAGAAAGAAAGAAGTAAAGAAAAGAAAGAAAGAAAGAAAGAACAGAGAGAAAGAGAGGAAAGAAAAAGAAAGAAAGGGGAAAGAAAGAACAGAGAGAGAAAGAAAAAAGAAAGATTAGAGAGAGAAAGAAAGAACAGAGAGAGAAAGAAAATGAGGGAAAGACAGAACAGAGAATGAGAAAGAAAGAACAGAGAAAGAAAGAAAAAGAGAGAAGGAAATAAAGAAAGATTCTATAAAGATACTATAGCAGCCCAGCTCCCATTGTAGTGCCCACCTGAGCCTCCCGATGCAGGACATATTATGATCCACTCACATGGCCGGCATCCCCGATTCCAAGGCGATCCTGGTGTCTGCGCTGTCGGAGGAGGACATGGTGATGGAACTGAAGCATTCCTAGTTCCGTCACAATCTTCTCATGAAATTACCTCATTTCCGGTCAGCTTCCAGCACATCACTTCTGGTCGAACATCATGTGTGAGTTTTAAAATGCTCCTCGGGGCTCCGCCGTGTACTCCTGTGTCCGTGGGAAAAGCCCGCTTTGTATGCTTCGTACACACTTGCCTCCGCTCCGTACATCCCGTACACATATGGCTCCACTCCCTACACAAGCGGCTCCTCTCCGTACACCAAGTACACACACGGCTCCGGTCCGTACACCTCGTACACGCGCGGCTCCTCTCCGTACACCCCGTACACACGGCTCCGCTCCATAAATCTCGTACACACACGGCTCCGCTCCGTACACCTCGTAAACGCACGGCTCCGCTACGTACACCTCGTACACACACGGCTCCGCTACGTACACCTCGTACACACACGGCTCCGCTCCGTCCACCTCCTACACACACAGCTCTGCTACATCTACCCTGTAAACCCCTCCTGACCCCACACACACTTACCTCATCCAGCACCATGACAACCAGCACAGCAGAGTCCGGCAGACACCAAGAGGCAGGGCTGTGCGCACAGGGCCTGTGATGAGGTCACAGGAGGGGCGGAGTCAGGGGTCACATGATCAGAGGTGTGGGAAAGGCTCCTGATCAAGTGACCCCTGACTTCTACCCTCCTGTGACCTCATCACAGGTCCTGTGTACAGAGAAGAGAGCAGGCAAGCGACGCTGTGAGTGGCTGCGGGGGTGGGGTCTCAAGCTAGGGCGAGGATCTGGTGCGTGGCGGCTTATCTCTCTGCAGTGCGCGCAGAGGGCAGGCGGCAGGAACAACAGCCAGGCCAGTGGTCGCATCAGCTGGCAAGCAGCCAGATGAGCGGGCGCTGCCGCCCGCGGCCCACATGACAGCGGCCCAGTGGGAAAATGCCCGGTTAGGCATATTACCAATCCAGGCCTGACTGTAGGGTGGGCCCCTAGAGTCCATTCCCCTGTTGGGCCCCAGACACCCCAGTCCAACTCTGCATGGATGTATGAGGCGTGTCAGAGATAGACCCCACTGTAAAATGTGGCCTGTTTTTTTTAAAAAATGCAACATAGTGCTGTATATAACTTGAGTACCAGACAGGAAAGCACTGGTGTACCGGCCTAAAATCAACAAATTGTTATCACACGGACGTATGAGGCGTGTCACAGATATACCACACTGTAAAATATGTTTTGTTTTTTGGTGGATGTAAAAGAGTGCTGGATATAACGAGAGTGACAGACTGCCGAAAAAAAGGAATTTAGGCCTAAAATGCCTCAATTTTTGGCACATGGATGTATGAGGTGTGTCAGAGATAGACCCCACTGTAAAATGTGGCCTGTTTTTTAAAATAATGCAACATAGTGCTGTATATAAGTACGGTTTCACCCAGGACAAAAAAAGAAAACCGCCGTAAACTGGCCAAACTTTGAGCATGCACAGATATGAGCCGGCAAGGAGATACCACACCAAAAAGTGTGTGGCCTGTATTCCAATTACACCTGGGGCTAGCTATATACGGCTAAAATATCCTTCAGGTAGCAGCAGCAGCACCAGAAAACAGGAAAGGAATGGACCCTCTTGATGTATGCAAGGCTCTATATACACATATACACTGCCTGCAGGCCTTGCACTGATGGGTATAGAGTGACGTACACTCCCCTGCCTACCTAACACTGCAACCTATATACTCCGGAATTAGTACTTAGAAGGACTGCTGTTTTAGCTGGATGTGAGTAGTTTAGGATGGTAGACCCCACACTAACTAATAAATCCCCAATTCTGACCCTATGTTGGCAGCACCTCTCTCTACACTATTTCAATCCAGAGCTGAATGCGACGAGCAGGGCGGCGTCCGGTCTCTTATACCCCTGATGATGCTGAGCGGCCAGCAAATCACTGCACGACCACAACAAAGTTGGCTGCGGCATTTCATTGCCTGGCAGACAATCCCTGCAGCATGATTGGGTCTCTAAAGTCCGCCAAAAATGCTGGGAGGAGACCCGAGTTCCCGCCGAGTAATCCCGGAAATGCTCAGTGCTCACCGAGTACCATTATACTCGGGCGAGTAACGAGTAGTGGCGAGCACGTTTGCTCATCACTAATGAGCATGCCCAAGATACTGGGATAACACCCGAGCATGATCAGATAAGTTGTTATCCGAGCACGTTCGCTCATCACTAGTGCCCACTCGTACGGGGTCCGAAGCTGCTGCCTCGGCCCACAATGTCCTGAATGCATTTTAAATCATGTCATATGTAATGCATTATTTCACAGGGTGGTCTGGCGACAGGAGTGGCCCACTGTAATCTGCTATGTACGGCAGCTCATGAAACCAGGCCTGACCAGACATACACACACACACTGTAGCATGTGTAATACACTATGTACACAATATTACCGTACATATTCTATATACCATTACACCATCATGTACATTGTATACAGTACTACATGTGTGGCGCCCCCAGGAGTATGGTCGCCACAGTGGCTTTGCCTTCCTCCAGGGAGGGTAATGCCAGGCTTGGAGGCAATGATGGGTCTCTCTCGCAGTCAATCCATACATGCAACACAGTTCCACTCCAGGCCAGCAGGTGGAACTCTGAACCAGGATTAAGGGGAGGAGTGCTGTTGTGAGCTTATCTGTTCATTCACCTTTTGTGTCCGAGGATCTCCCTCTTCTGGTGAAGGAAGGTAGTGAGGCTGATTTGGATGAAATAAACCAACCACCTGATCAGGTGGATTGTGATTGGATATCAGGAACTTCAGACTGGATATAAGGCAGCCGACGTCCTTCTGAGTGGCTGGTGATTTCTCTGCTGGATTCTTGGAGACCAGTCTGATTCCTGCTTCCCAAAGATAAGTTTTTGCTCTGCTATTGAACATAGTAGTTTTGGTTTTGTTTACCTTGTTTTTTGAGTTCAGCCATCCCCGGCTGGGGATGTGCTGGATTCTTATACCTTGATCAGTGTTTTCTTTTGCTCTGCTTTCAGAATATTCTGAGTGCTGTTATAGGGTTTGAAGTCTAGTGACTTCAGGGTCCTTTTTGCTTATCAGTTGTGTTGGTAATATTTTTAGCAGGGTTTTCTCGGATTGCAGACAGCAGCTTTTCTGTCCTGTCCTTTTTAGTTAGCTTGGGACCCATCGTTGGCTCAACCTATCTTTCTATCTGTGTTAGTGTTTTCATCTTGTTTCATCGTCATTATATGTTGGGGGCTGCCTATTGCTTTGAGGTCTGCTCTGGGGTAGTATAATATGCAAATAAAATGAAAAAAAAACAGACAATGTGATTTTCTGGATTTTTTTTTCTCAGTTTGTCTCCCATAGTTGAGGTCTACCTATGATGTAAATTACAGACGCCTCTCATCTTTTTAAGTGGTGGAACTTGCACTATTGCTGACTGACTAAATACTTTTTTGCCCCACTGTACATACACTATACACTGTATACAGATATACTCACCTTCGCTGTAGTTGGTCTTCAGAAGCGGTCGGATTCTTCACACACGGGCCCCCTCCCAGTACACCAGCCATGAGTGATCATCTGGATATTGGGGACACAGCAGGCTGAGAGCTGAGCAGCTTCCTGTCACTACCTCTGCACACAGCTGCCATGTCCGTCCTCCCTCTCCCTCTGTCCAGACTGCCTGCCTAGTGAAGACCGAGAGGACGGGACATGGCTTATACACAGGAAGCTGTGGAGCATGGGGGAGCCTGCGTACTGGAGAACTGGGCACCTTTCTGTGCCCCATACTGCCGGCACTGGTCCTGTCTCACAAGGAAGCAGCATCAATCTGTGATGGCGCCACCTGCTGGACAGAATTATGTTTTCTCTCATAGAAGACATACGGTAATTACTGAGGCTTCCAGACACTGAGCCCGGACACAGAGCTTACCTGGCCAGTAAAGGAACAGGTCAGGTAGTCCAGAAAATGAGCGTCCACCATGAACCTGTCCACTAGGGCCTGGTGTGAAAACATAGCAAGGCAGACACCTGTCCATTATCAAGTATCAGCCAATCTCAGGTGTGCAAATAAAGCAGAGTCTATGATTGGCTGAAGGGGTGAGGCGCATGAGCCACTGCAGCACTGTATAAGGGGCCCCTCGCCATTCTCCCCCTTTATAGTGGCTGTGGCTAATGTCTTCACTAAGCACAATTCTCCACTCTACTGGCTAGTCACTTACTTTGCAGATGATGATGACAGGAGTCCAAAAAGTCCCCCCTCACCTGCAGTACAGTATGTATGGAGGCTGATAGAGTGCGGAGTAGCCCCGACTCCACAGAGATCCCAGCCCCCGGCCTCTCCTCATAGTGTTCCTGCTACCGCTGTCTCTATGATGGATCAAGCATGGTTGGTAGCTGTTTTTGGCTCCTCCTCCTTCAGGGCCCCAGTGCAGGTGCACCGGTTGAATCGGCGGTATGTCCGCCCCTGGATCACACTACTACCTACAGCATATGGCTTCATATATAATATGTGAGGTCATGTGGGCAAGTCCAGGTATGATTATTCCAGTGTATATCTGTGTATATAATACTGTATATCACATCCAATATACAGATTAGTGTATGACCTACCATGATATAGACATCAGATGTGTTAAAAAAAGATACACATTGCTATACACTGGGGGCAATAAGCATTTGATCCCTTGCTGATTTTGTAAGTTTGCCCGCTGACGAAGACATGAACAGTATATAATTTTAATGGTAGGTTAATTTTAACATTGATAGAATATCAAAAATAAAATCCAGAAAATCACACTGTATAAATTATATAAATTTATTTGCATTTTGCAGTGAGAAATAAGTATTTGATTCCCTCTGGCAAACAAGACTTAATACTTCATGGCAAAACCCTTGTTGGCAAGCACAGCAGTCAGACATATTTTATAGGTGATGATGAGGTTAGCGCACCTCTCTCCAAATGTAACGTTTATGGTTGTGGCCAAAAACTTCCATTTTGGTCTCATTACTCCAAATTACTTTGTTCCAGAATTTTTGAGACTTGTCTCTGTGTTGTTTTGTGTATTGTAGGCGAGATACTTTGTGGCATTTGCGTAGTAATGGCTTTCTTCTGGTGACTCCACCATGCAGCACATTTTTCTTCAAGTGCCTCCTTATTGTGCATCTTGAAACAGCCACACCGCTAGTTTTCAGAGACTCCAGTATTTCAGCTGATGTTATCTGTGGGTTTTTCTTTGCCTCCCGAACAGTTTTCCTGGCAGTTGTGGACAAAATTTTTGTTGGTCTACCTGACCGTGGTTTTGTTATCACAGAGCCCCTGATTTTCCATTTGTTAATCACAGTTTGAACGCTGCCGACTGGCTTTATCAATTCCTTGGATATCGTTTTGTATCCCCTTCCTGTTTTATACAGTTCAACTACCTTTTCCCATAGATTCGATGACAATTCTTTTGCTTTCTTCATGACTCACAATCCAGACACGTCAGTGACAGGATGAAAGATGCCAGAGTCTGTCTGGATCCCAGAAACTCACTCAGCTTTTATGAACACACACTGATTACAAGCAAACAGGTCACAGGTGAGGATGTTACCTTTAGTAGCCAGTCAAACCCATTTGTGTCAGCTTCTGTGCATGTTATCAGGCCAAAATCACCAGGGAATGTAAACTTTTGATCAGGATCATTTGGATGTTTTGGGTTGTCATTATGATGTAAAAAGAGAAAACATAGTAGTTTGACAATAAATGTCTTCGCCCAACCAGTAACCATGAGTGGAGGAAAAGGTTTGATGTTATTCGTAGTCTCTGGAAAAAGGCCAAGAAAGCAAAAATTCTGCTGAGGTATGTAAACTTTTCAGCACAAATGTATGTGGGGGCACATACTGAATATAGGACGCTATGTGAGGGTTGATATTTTATTTAGAGGGACTAGAGTTGAGCGAAACGGGTCGAAAAGTTTCAAAAGTCACCAACTTTTGGTAAAGTCGGGTTTCATGAAACGAAACCCGACCCTAGGGTGAGGTCGGCCACGAGCTCAGCGACTTTAGCGCCAAAGTCACGTTTCAAAAGTTTGTTTTCCGCCCTTTTTCAGCCAATCAGGATCCACGGACACTGTGGGCAACGTGATGACATAGGCAGGGGTCACCACCATCTTTGAGAAGGGCATGCAAGTGATTGGCTTGCTTTGGGGGGCATCACAGGGGGTATAAAAGGGCGTGCACGCCGACCGCCATGTTACTCATGCTGATCTCAGAATAGGGAGAGCTGCTGCTGCTGCTGATTCTGTAGGGAGAGCGTTAGGCAGGGAAGAAGACACCAAAAACTGCTTCTGCTGCTAGCGATTTTGCCTGTACAACACAACAGTCACTGTGTGTGCAGTGCAAGAGGAGGCTATATTGTGCTGGATCAGCTGTGTTGGTTGTTGGGCTGCCTTATAAGGCTTCCTGATAGCTGCATTGCTGTTTTCCCACTGCTCTGCAAACTGCTTTTTTAAAAGCAATCCAAATTTTTTTTTTGTCCTGGTGAGGTACTGAGCGTGCATTTTTTCACACCATACAGCGGTGTACGCTCCTCACACAGTACCGTGTAACGGCTGTTATCACGGCCACAGTGAAGCTATCTGTGTGTGACTCTGTAAGAATAAGTCGAGGACATGTTCCGTTCTTACAGACCTCCACCTTCTAGTTTTGTCTGGTTTTCAAACAGTTAAGTAGATTTGTTGTTTGATCACATTCAAAACTATAGAGAGACAGCATGTGTCAGTCCGTATACTTAAAAAACACGGAGCTTGACAATTTTACGGACACCGAACAACGGTGTACGTGCACGCTCCTCTATCAGTACCGTGTAACGGCTGTTATCACGGCCACAGTGAAGCTATCTGTGTGTGACTCTGTAAGAATAAGTCGAGGACATGTTCCGTTCTTACAGACCTCCACCTTCTAGTTTTGTCTGGTTTTCAAACAGTTAAGTAGATTTGCTGTTTGATCACATTCAAAACTATAGAGAGACAGCGTGTGTCAATCCGTATACTTAAAAAACACGGAGCTTGACAATTTTACGGACACCGGACAGCGGTGTACGTGCACGCTCCTCTCTCAGTACCGTGTAACGGCTGTTATCACGGCCACAGTGAAGCTATCTGTGTGTGACTGTAAGGATAAGTTGAGGACTTGTTCCGTTCTTACAGACCTACACTCTAGGGAGATTCCTATTCTGCTCAATTCTATATACACCTTGTAGTTTGTCATACACTAGCCAATTTCTGCCTGTGACATAGCGGTGTGATATTCACTGGGCCTCACACAATCCAACAGTGTCCACAAGTGTGTTCAGAAATTCTACATCTCCCCTGTCCTATAGTGACATTTTTCACACCTGCGACATTGAGACTGTGACATAGCGGTGTGATATTCACTGGGCCTCACACAATCCAACAGTGTCCACAAGTGTGTTCAGAAATTCTGCATCTCCCCTGTCCTATAGTGACATTTTTCACACCTGCGACATTGAGCCTGTGACATAGCGGTGAGATATTCACTGGGCCTCACACAATCCAACAGTGTCCACAAGTGTGTTCAGAACTTCTATATCTCCCCTGTCCTATAGTGACATTTTTCACACCTGCGACATTGAGACTGTGACATAACGGTGTGATGTTCACAGGGCCTCACACAACCAACAGTGTCCACAAGTGTGTTCAGAAATTCTACATCTCCCCTGTCCTATAGTGACATTTTTCACACCTGCGACATTGATACTGTGACATAGCGGTGTGATATTCACTGGGCCTCACACAATCCAACAGTGTCCACAAGTGTGTTCAGAAATTCTATATCTCCCCTGTCCTATAGTGACATTTTTCACACCTGCGACATTGAGACTGCGACATAGCGGTGTGATATTCACTGGGCCTCACACAATCCAACAGTGTCCACAAGTGTGTTCAGAAATTCTACATCTCCCCTGTCCTATAGTGACATTTTTCAAACCTGCGACATTGAGACTGTGACATAGCGGTGTGATATTCACAGGGCCTCACACAATCCAACAGTGTCCACAAGTGTGTTCAGAAAGTCTACATCTCCCCTGTCCTATAGTGACATTTTTCAAACCTGCGACATTGAGACTGTGACATAGCGGTGTGATATTCACTGGGCCTCACACAATCCAACAGTGTCCACAAGTGTGTTCAGAAATTCTACATTTCCCCTGTCCTATATACACCTTGTACCTTGTTTTATATTACTATATAGTTTGTGGGATTTTGTGTACATTTTTACCAAAAATGAGGAAGGCTGGTGGAAGAGGCCATGGAATTGGGCGGGGGTTGCCAGCTGGTAATGTTGGTGTTGGTGGTGGATCTGATGGTAGTGGCAAAAGCAAAATAGGACCGAATGCAGGAGGTGTTGAGCCTGTGTCATCGTCTGGCTCCACAAGGCCTCTAAGGCTTAGTTTTCTAGGAGTTGGCAAACCGCTTTTAAAGCCAGAGCTTCAGGAAAAAGTTTTGGCTTACATTGCTGACTCAGCCTCCAGCTCTATCGCCTCCTCTTCTGAAGTTGTAAAAAATAAAAGCACAGAGTCGTCATTGGAGGCTCATGTTCATGAACCACACCTTTCCTTGTGTCCTTCACCCCAACCAAGATTGAAGGATGACGCAGGCCATACAACTGATTACTCCATGGAGCTGTTTTCACATACCATGCCTGGGTTATCAAGTGAAATGGTGAATTACCCAGGTCAAGATGAATCTGACATGGAGTGCACTGATGCACAGCCACTGATAGATGATTCTGCTGGTACATTCACTCAGAGCACTACATTGTCCTCGCAGTGTAATGAGCCAGATTCTGACCCTGATGAGACTCAGGTGCCCCTTCCCGCATACGATACCACCATACACGGTGACACAGAGGAAGGTGCACATGACATTGAAGAGGAGGTGATGGATGACCCAATTGTTGACCCAGATTGGCAACCATTGGGGGAAGAGGGTGCTGCTTCCAATAGCTCAGATGAGGAGGAGGAGCAACCACAGCAGACATCGACATCGCAACAGCTGTTATCTGGCAGGCCCGGAGCACTCCAAAGACAGGTTCCAAAAATCAAAAGAGTTGCTGGACAGCTTGTCCAGACGGTCAAAATAGCACAGCGTGCTAGGCCGCAAAATGTCTTCCAAAGTAGGAAGAGTGCAGTGTGGCACTTTTTTTAACAAAATCCTCATGATCAGGCCAAGGTTATCTGTAAGAAGTGCCCAAAGACCTTTAGCCGAGGGAAAAATCTGAAAAATTTGAATACCAGTTGCATGCTTAGACATTTAACCAGCATGCACTTGCAAGCGTGGACACAACACCAAACCTCAAGTACCATATGCGCAACTGATCACAAAGAAGGTAGTCAGCAACGCTACATTGTTTCCCCCACTGTAAGCCCACCGGTTAGCACAGCAGCAAATGTTGAGGTGTCGTTGCAAGGCCAAAGCAGTCAGGGAATCCCACTGTTATATCAACGAAAGACTGAATCTAGGCCATCAGAAAGAACACCAACTCCATCACCATCATCAGCCCTCTCTCAGTCCGCCATGTCCACCGCTAGTTCCACCATATGCAGCTCTCAAGTCCAGCTCACCCTCCCAGAGACTATGAGTAGGTCAAGAAAGTACTCAGTCTCTCATCCGCGTACACTGGGTTTGAACGCCCACATTGCCAAACTAATCTCGTTAGAGATGATGCCCTATCGGTTGGTGGAAAGCGCAGCTTTCCGCGAACTCATGGCCTATGCAGTACCACGCTATGACCTACCCAGTCGCCACTTCTTCTCTCGCAAAGCCATCCCAGCCCTCCACCATCATGTGAAAGACCGCATTGTCCATGCACTCAAGCAGTCAGTGAGTGGAAAGGTGCACCTCACAACAGATGCATGGTCCAGTCGGCATGGCCAAGGCTGTTACGTGTCCATCACTGCACACTGGGTTAATGTGGTGGATGCAGGGTCCACAGGGGACAGCGGTGGTGGGACAGTGCTGCCTAGCCCACGGTATAGGAAACAGTTGGCTGTAGGCGTTTGACCCTCCTCCTCCTCCTCCTCCAGAAGCGAAAGCTCGTCCACAGAGCGCAGTCGTACGAGCACTCCATCTGCAGCTGCCACTGTTACACACGAGGTGTCCCCATATCGATCAGCTAGTGGAAAGCGTCAGCAGGCTGTGTTGCAGATGATGTGTTTGGGCGACAGACAAACCGCGGAGGTGCTGGCCGAGTACTTTCAGCGACAAACTGAGTCATGGGTACATGGCTGGGCAGTATACATATTGAGGCAGGCAAGGTAGTTAGTGATAACGGCCGTAATTTTGTGGCAGCCATAGCACATTTAAAAACTCAGCCACATACCTTGCTTGGCTCACACCTTGAACCTGGTGGTGCAGTGCTTCCTCAACAATTATCCGGAGTTAACAGCCCTGCTCCAGAAGGTGCGAAGACTGTGCGCGCACATCCGCCGGTCGCCTGTACACTCCATTCGTATGCAGAAGCTGCAGCGATTGCTCCACCTTCCCAACCACCGCCTCATTATCGACAATGCAACAAGGTGGAACTCCACCCTGCACATGGTTGAGCGGCTGTGCGAACAGAGGTAGGCCATAATGCATTTGTGGGAGGATACACAGCCAGGCACTTTGAGAGCAGACGTGGAGTTGACAGGTTTGCAGTGGTCGAAGCTGAAAGACCTCTGTAAAGTCCTTCAGTGTTTTGAGGAATGCACACGGCTGGTAAGCGCAGACGACGCCATCCTAAGCATGAGCATCCCACTTATGTGTCTGCTCATGCAAACTTTGACGCACCTTAAGGAGCAGGCGTCTGCAGCCAATGTTGACGAGAAGGAGGGAATCCTTGATGACATTCAGCCATTGTCTGCTCAGGGACCTCTCCTGGACGAGGTGGAGGAAGAAGAGGAGGAGGGGGATGATGATGGGGATGATTACTTAGGGTAGGAGGATGCATCTCGTGGGGCAAGTGAAAATGTTGGCGTGGCAAGGTCTGGTACAGGGTTTGTGCGTGACTGGAGGGATGTGGATTTGCCAGAAAGTGCTCCTCCAACCAGCACTCGCAGTGCATCATTGACACCGGGAACATTGGCCCACATGTCAGATTATGCCTTGCAGATCCTAAAAAGGGACCCCCGCATTGGCAAAATGATGAACGATGACGACTACTGGTTGGCCAGCATCCTGGATCCACGCTATAAAGGCAAATTACAAAACATCATGCCACAGGAGAACCTTGACCTAATATTGGCTAATAAACAAGCAACTCTGGTAAACCGGTTGGTTGAGGCATTCCCAGCACACAGCAGTGGTGATGGTTCTCACACGAGCCGTACGGGCCGGGGGCAGCTTGGCAGAGGTGTTCGTGGTGCACACAGCAGAAGTGGCGTTGGAGACAGGGGTTTCATGACAATGTTGTGGACTGATTTTTCAAGTACCGCTCACACAACTGGTAATACTGCATTGATGGAAAGTGACAGGAGACAGCAGTTGTCAACTATGGTTACAAACTACTTTTCCTCCCATATCGATGTTCTCCCGCACAGGTCATTCCCCTTTGACTATTGGGCCGCTAAACTGGACACCTGGCCTGAATTGGCACAATATGCCTTACAGGAGCTCGCCTGCCCAGCTGCAAGTGTGCTATCGGAAAGAGTATTCAGTGCGGCTGGATCAATCCTGACAGAAATGTCAACCCAAAATGTGTATGATCTAACCTTCATTAAAATGAACCATGCATGGGTTTCCAAGGATATTGTCCCACCTTCCCGTGATGACACATAGGTTACCAGAAAAATGGCTTGCTTTGGTCCTCCTCCTATTCCGCAGACTTGACCTATTTCGCCTTTTGCAGCAGCTGAATGTCCCACATCAACATATGCCACTTTGTAAACCGCCCTAACTGGGCTGCCCCCCCCATGGCCGGGGTCACCACCTAGCGCACGAAACCGTGCGAGTGCCGTTGCCCTGGACAAGTGGGTAGGCCGACTCTTGGGCGCGGGCACTGGCATAGGGTCCCTCATAGTGCAATCAAGTGTCTCTGACGGTGGTGGTGCACACCCGCCATCAGACACACCGCTGTACTATGAGGGGCCCAGTGCCAGTACCGACGCCCACGAATGTGCCCCCCTTGCTGGGGCAGGGCCCCAGCATTTGCAATGTTTACCTCTCCCTGCTCCTCCGCTGTGTAGTCTGGGCTGTCAAATCCTTCACTGGGAGTGCCACTACAAATTGATTGAACTGAAAGATGATGGTTAAGATGTAGCTATGCCCTGTCCTGCTGGCCGGGCTCTAGCTCCAGATGATCAATGGCTTCCATTTCTTATGGACGTCGACTCACAATGACATGCAGTGGTGATTTATCATCAGCTTTCACAGTTTTCCTACTCACAAACGTGTGACATTCCGGCGCACATTTTAAAATGTGCCCTCTCATGCCAATCAAATAGAATCGCCTACGGCCTGTGGCTTCTGTCTTTTGCACTCCAAAGTTACGTGACAGATCATGATAGCCAGTGAGCACCATGTTTACATCGCTCCCTGTGATAAAAATTGGATTGAGATGAGAAACAGTGATGGAATAACGGAAGTGCGATACAGCAAGACTTTATTCACAAAAAAATGTTTTCACTGTCTCAGCACACAAATTAATTCAGGGTCAGCATCGCCTATGAGAATTGTGACGGAAGTTTTTCCCGTGAATAGTAATTCCTAGATTTCTGCAATCACTAGCCTTTATGTCAGTAATTGTATGCATCTCATTTCCTATTGCGGAGAGGCTGGACTGTATTACTGAGACAGAAATATATATGAAGATTTAAAAATAACACCAAAAGTATATAGTTGTGTACGCCTCAAATGCATTTCCTGTTTTCCACTTTTTAGATTGCTGTGTAATCCATACTGAGAACACGGAGATTTTACATGTTGAAACAATGCTATATATACCTGCTATCCAGTGATAAAGAACCCTTTCTCAACTTTGTACAATCTGGTCAAATCCATACTGGGCCTGAGAACATCTGAGTCTGCCTCCTGATCTATAGACATATATTTTTAATGTGTAAACTAGGCTACATATATACGTGTTATCCGGTGAAACTGTACCCTTTATCAACTTTCTACAATGTTGTTGAATCCATACTGGGCCTGAGAACGGCTGCCGAGCTGTTAAGCAAGCTACAGCACCTGTGGTTTGGACACGTAATTTTTTCAGGAATGACGGTTAGGCCTAACTCCGGAATTGCGGTTGACCTGAACTTACTGGGAAATCATCATTCGCGGGGAATAATCTGAATCCCAGATCCCCATCACTAACGGAGTTCAGCAGGTTATCTGCACCTGTAAGCGACAAAAGCTGGTCCTTTCAGTGTAGCGTGCATGCAGCCCTGGACATGTACGGGAATGCTAGACCTGTTATTGCTCGATCTCACGTGCCAGAGCCTCGCTTATCCCTCTAGTAAGCTTGACGCGTACTGCGGGGGCATGCCGGAGTCTCGGTTGTTAACGGAATAAAGCTGAGAAATCGCTAGCACAACTACAAACACACATGCTACACAACACACAGAATCGACAAAGCTTTCAAAGTGTGCATCTTTTCTTTAGGTGGCATGGTTGTGGTTTCCCGGGTGGAGTCCAATTAAGCCACAGGCTCCACTCCTGGTGGTGCCCTTTTGGACATTCCTTTAAGGTTCAGCTTTGCAATCATACTGCCCCGGAAACCAAAAACTTTGCCTTCATGGATGCTGTTTGGAGGTTCGTGGGAATAACGCCACCCGATCAGCAGTCGGCATATGGGTCGCCCTCCCAGGGCTGTGGGGTACTCGGTACCGGGCCGGTGTCAGTGGGATGTGTCACAGCAGCGGTGACCCAGACAGTGGCCCTGGGCACCCATGTAAATGGCGTGGTATAATGGTAAAGAGTTTATATAGATAGTTTGACGCCACCTGTGGTGTTCGGCAACATAGATGTTAGGCCGACGCTGCATGCAGATCCTCTGGGACTGATGGTGCTGTGCAGCAAAGATGGTGAAGCTCCCCACAGGTGGAGCTGGAGTCCCAGGGAAGTGTAGATGTAGTGATGGGGGAAAGGCACAGGCGGTGTAGGTGCTGGTACCCAGATGTAGCGGTGCTGGAATAACTGTAGGACACCAGAGCGTGCAGTTCCAAAGCTTTACTCACAGTCTGCAGGTTACACAGATGCCTGCCTGCTGTGTCCTCCGGGTCAGGACCTCAGCCAACCTCCGGGACCAAAATGGAAAGCTCCCTTCCAACACTCCGCCAACATGTACCTTCCTGAACGTCTCCTTTCTAGCGCTTGTGGGGGAAGCACTCACAGGACCGTGGTTCACTGAAGCGCCTCCTGTCTAACAGATGTTCCTCAGACTTTACTTGTATGGCAGACAGCTGTAGCCTTTTCTTTCTGGCTCCCACACGTCGATGCTGGGGCCTCCGAGCCTTAGTTGGGTACAGAGCATTTATAGCTGCTACTTCCTCCGGTTTCTGCTGCCGGAACATCAGTGTCCCTACAAACTCGGAGACCGGAATCCGGACCATGCGCTCCAGCTTGGAGTGAGCCTTAACTCTGCTCATCCTCCGGCTCCCCTTCTCACATCCACACACTTCCCCTTCCCTGCACAGAGTGCCCTAACTTACCTCCTCCCGACCACAGAGAGCAGCTCCTCAGCAGTCAGGTTCAGAGGTCTCCCTGCTAGCCTGGAGTGGGAAATGTGTTGTGTGTTGGTTTCACTGCTAGAGAGATCCTTCGTTGCTCCCAAGCTTGACAACACACTCCCTAGGAGGAAGGTAATGCCACAGTGGCGACCGTACTCTTGGGGACGCCACAAGTGCACTGAGGCCCAGCCACTGCTGGATGATGCTGCTGGTACATTGACCCAGACCACTACATTCCCCTCGCACTCTACACTGCCAGAATCTGACCCAGAGGAAACTCAGGTTCCCCTTCCCACATACTATACCACCTTAAACGGTGACAAAGAGGAAGGTGCAGATGCAAGTGCAGGTTCCTTGAGCAGGTGGGGGGGGCATACTCATGGGCGATGGCACTGGCACAGGGCACAGCATAGTACGGAAAAGTGTCTCTGCCAGTGGGAGGGCCTTAACAGCCAAGTGCAGTGAGATGGAAGATGGGGACGACAAGGAGTTCAGAGTAGTGCTGGGATTCCCTAGCAAGGAGACTTATGTAATTGTTTTCAATGTTGGTACAGCAATTTTTGGGGAGCACTATACTCTGGTGAATGATATATGGGGCCCACCATACACTGGAGCATTCCAAAGGTGGACATCAGACACTGGAGCAGCATTTAGAGGGCCCATTATACACTAGAGCAGTAGAAATGGGGCCCATTATATATGGAGCATTATTTGGGCCCATAAGACAGTGGAGCTTCATCCATTGGGACGAACATAAACTATAGCATTATGTGGAGCTCATCATATACGGTTTGAAACATTTTATGGGATCAATGATTCCATATGGAGAAATATATGGGCCTCATTACTCTGTATAGCGCACTAAGCGCTGGCCATAATACTGTATGTCCGTTTTTGGAGGTATTGGAGAATTTAAAATGGATATCAGTCATGAGATGTAAGAAGTGAAGTATTTTTCATTGTACTATACTGCTATTTCTCTGCCGTATCGGAGCATCATGAGTTGTGGTATGTGTTAAAGGGGCGCTCTTTGGCCCTGGGCCCACAAAAACCTGGAGCCAGCCCTACCCCCCCCACAACTGTAGCCAAACAACCCCCATTTTTCAGTGCGTAACTAGTATTATGAAGTAAATTAAGGTTGACAAGCTTAAGTAATAAGAATTGATGCTTTTGGCATTCAAATGGGCACTGTAGGTGTGTTTCCTGTCCTCCTCTCACTGCCGACTTTAATTCCCCATTGTCTTACATTGGGTTTCGCGTTTCTGTCGGAACCCCGACTTTTCCCTATAGTTGGCCGATTTTGCTGGACCCGACTTTTGGAAAAGTCGGGTTTCATGAAACGAAACTCGAGCCTAAAAAAGTCGCTCAACTCTAAGAGGGACTATTTAGGAGCTCATAATGTACAGGTGCATCTCACGAAATTAGAACATCATCAAAAAGTTAATTTATTTCAGTTCATCATTAAAAAGTGAAATAATCATACCAACAAATTTTGTATTCAAAAACTCAAATGGTGCTCCTTCCCTTCCAAGCACTGCCGTGAACCCAAACAGTGATTTTTCTCCCACATATGGGGTATTGACATGCTCAGAAGAAATTGAACAACAAACTTAGGGGGCCACATTTTCCTGTTACTAATGTGAAAATAAAAAAATTGGGGTCTAAAGTAAGATTTTTGTGAAAAAACATAACTATTAATTTTTTCCATTCACATTCCATTAATTCCTGTGAAGCAGCTGAAGGGTTAATAAACTTCTTGAATATTGTTTTCAGCACCTTGAAGAGTGCAGTTTTCAGAATGGTGTCAATTTTGGGTATTTTCTGTGACATAGGCCCTTAAAGTCACTTCAAATGTAATGTGGCCCCTAAAAAATGGTTTTGTTAATTTTGTTGTAAAAATGATACATTTCGGGTCTAATTTTAACCCTTATAACTTTCTAACCAAAAAATTTGTTTCAAAAATTGTGCTTATGTAAAGTAGACTTGTGGGAAATGTTATTTATTAACTGTTTTGTGTGATATATTTTTCTGATTTGAGGGCATTAAAATGAAAAGTTTGAAAAATTGCAAAATTTTCAAAAAAATTTGCGAAATTACTGATATTTTCACAACGAAATGCAAGTCATATCGAACAAATTTTACCACTGTCACTACAGTATTTCATGAGAAAACAGCCTCAGAATTGATGGGATCTGTTGAAGCATTCCAGAGTTATTATCTCATAAAGTGACAGTGGTCAGAATTGAAACAATTGTTTGGTCAGGAAGGTGAAAACAGGCTTCTGGGTGATGGAGTTAAATTTGAACAACTTAAAAGTAAACCTAATTTCTTTATTTGTTGGAAGTAATTATTGTAATCAGAACCACAGGGAAATTTCCTCTTGGGATAATATTACATATTTCGATATTTATTTCCTCTATGTTTTAGAATCATATATTATATAAGCCAAGTATAAAGAGCTCATTCCCAGCACACAAACAGGTGTGTGCCACAGAGCGCTGCGATCCATCTCATTCTCTTCATATTGTCTTAGACGTTACCGGGGATCTCACGTGTGATCTGCTAGAAAAAGTCACCAAGGTCGGATCAATGTGTGTCTGCAGGACTGGAAACCCAAAGCTCCCAACTACAGGACCAGCTCAGAGTATCAGTGTTGTAATCAAGGGAGGTTACGTCAGTACTAACATTTCTATATTTCAGAACCAGAACTTTATATATCTGACTGATATGCCAAAAAAAGGTTTATTTTGAGACAACCTCTTGGATCCAGTGAGTATAACGTACTCATTTTTATTAATATTCTTTATTTTAGTGGGTCGTTCTTGTGCTGTTGAATTTTAGCAAAATTTGCTACTTTTGCAGTTTTCAACCCTTATGTTAGCAATTTATTTGGAGAATTATCAAATTTACTTTCAATTTTTTAATGAACCAAAAATAGAAAATGATTGTATTTATTCTCTGAAATCTTTCTTCTTTACAGATTTATGAGAACATCTCATGGACAACAACACATATACAACATTTCATATTCTGCCTTTCTCATCAATAGCCAATGATAAGCCGCTGATTGCCGGGATTTTTTCAGCCATTTATTTGATGGGAATCACTTTGAATTCAGTGGTTATTGCGTTGATATGTCTGGACGTCCGTCTACACACCCCCATGTATCTATTCTTCTGTAACTTATCCGTCATAGACATCTGCTACACCACAGTCATTAGCCCAAAGCTTCTCCATATATTATTATCAGGGAATGGCCTGATATCCTTCACCCAGTGCTTCACCCAGATGTTCTTTTTCTTTACAGGAGTCGGTGTAGAGGACATACTTTTCTTCGTCATGGGATTTGACCGATACGTTGCGATTTGTCATCCTCTGTCCTACCACCGGATCTTAAGCAAGAGAACCTGTGTCCTGATTGTTGTTGCTCTCTGGATCTCTGCCTTTGTAAATTCTTCACTATTTATAAGTTTTCTCCTTAAGATGTCCTTCAGTGAGGTTGTTACTATTCATAATATCTTCTGTGACGCAGTAGACGTATTTTATGCATCCAGTGGTGGCTCCGGTGACTTTTATATCTTAGTCTATATTGAGCTTGTGTTGCTTGGATTTTTCCCTCTTTTCTGCAATTTTTTGTCCTATGTAAGAATAATCCGTGTGATTTTATGCATTAAGTCAAAGGAAGGAAGAAGAAAAACCTTCTCCGCCTGCTTGTCCCATCTCATTGTCATGATAATTTTCTATTCCTCAGGTGCAGTGGAGTACATGATGCCGTTCTCAGGGCAAACAATGATCACCAAGCAGATCTTATCAGTATTTTATACCATGGTGGTGCCCATGATCAACCCGCTGATATACAGTCTACGCAGCAGTGAAATCCTGAAGGCTCTTCAGAAGTTATTGAGGACTAAATTAAAAATCTGTTATGTTTTCATCATTTAAGATTGACGAAGACGAATTTACAGTAACTCATGGGATTAGCATTTTTGTTATAGAAGAATAGCTCTTATTTGGCCATGCTTCATCAATCGTTCCCTGATGATATATTTGCTATATATGTTTTCCAAAACCAATCAGCCCTTCTTCATCTTTTCTTTCTTTTCAAGTTATGGACTGTTTTGTATTATTTATATGTCACCCTCATATCAACTGTAAAAGCATGGCTTTGCTATGAATTGTGAATCATTGCAATGGGAAGAAGAGCCGTCACCGTCATATCAACCCTAGAAGAGTGGCTTCTCTATGAACTATGAATCAGGGCCATGCAAAGAAGAGATGAAAATCTATTTATCAAATTGTGTTTAAAAAAAAGAGAAAGCTAAAAATAATTTTAGACTCAGTAGATGGTCTCATATGCAGACAAATATTTTTAAGTGGTCAGTACGAATATGAAACAATAGGCTGTTGTGGTGATACTTTCCTGTCCGGGTGTAATTCGGCTTCTGCATTTCAAAGCAACATCAGGGCAATGTTACATGCTAGCCAGCTACATATCAGTTATAAGTATTGTTATTTCTTTGTGGCAGGTTTAATAGATATGGGAGCCATGTTTTTGGCATCATGGCGCACTTCTGAACGCAATGTATTCAC
Organism: Dendrobates tinctorius; assembly: GCF_039654945.1. Lineage (NCBI taxonomy): Eukaryota > Metazoa > Chordata > Amphibia > Anura > Dendrobatidae > Dendrobates > Dendrobates tinctorius. Next base: position 7,764,489 of record NW_027361924.1, on the reverse strand, counting down.
TCGCATTGCTGTTCAGCCTGCATATCAGCCCAGAATTAATATAGGTCAGATGGATAAAGTTGTATATGCCATGTCTCATGTGTTTAGAAGGATAAACTTGTGATAGGAAATATGGCATTAATATCTCCCACCTGGGACCTCGAGGGGAGCAGAAATCATTGAAACCAGAGGTCTCATAATTTTTGGTATCTGAGCCTGTATTTTATTTACGGACCCCATCTGAGTTCACCAGGGAAGTTAGGTGGGAGTGACTGGTACCTGGTAAAAGCACGTTCTGACCTAGAACCCATGTCCAGTGTTGAGAGATACAGCGTGCTCTAAGGACTGTGTCATTTTCTAAATGGAGTGCTCCCCTTCACAAGATCTGTGCCATTTCTATGACAACATTTTTATAAGCATTGCTTAATTGTTGGATTAAAGGGAACCTGCCACCAATTTATTTGCTTATACAGTGAAGAGCATAAGGGTAACAGAATGTTTTGAACTTTTGACTTTCAGGCTCCATATCTCAACATCCGTTTCCACTTTGCTCATGAGACTACCATCATTTCATAGACAATCATCTTGTATATCTCATTCATTAACGTGACTTGCAACTATTTAGTATATGATTAGTTATTCAGATTCTTGTCATGTCACTGCATTATTACAGTTTTGCTCCTGGTGGTGGAAAAATATTTTCTTTCCTGAATATTACAAAATACAACCTGTTCTCACATTCCCTAATAGCTCAGTGTGTTATTAGGTTTATTCCCAAGCGAAAGGTCACTGGTTCAAATCAATCAGGGACCAGCCATGAAGATGATTTCACAAGAAAATAGAAGTAGCAGCATCCAGCTCATCGATGGCTGTCTCTTGGTCAATAAAGTTGCCAATTACAACAGGTGAGCGCCATGACACCTGGAAGAATAGAGAATGAACTCCGACCATCCATTCAGAAGCCATCAGCTAGAGATTGCAAACAAGTACGAAAAGTGGACGTTTAAAGATTTGAAACGGGTGATTTGGAGCGATGACACAAAAGTCAATAGACGGCTCTAATGGGTGCAAGTGGGTCTGAAAGAAACAAGGGGAAAAGGGGCAAACGGATCGAGAAATTGACACTGTATGGTGGACAATGTGGGTGCTCATAATACTGTATGGAGGACTATGTGGTTGCCCATAATACTGTATGGCGGACTATGTGGTGCCCATAATACTGTATGGAGGACTATGAGGTGCCCATAATACTGTATGGCGGACTATGTGGGTGCTCATAATACTGTATGATGGACTATGTGGGTGCTAAACATACTATATGGCAGACAATGTGGTTTCCCATAATACTGTATGGAGGACTATGTGGTTGCCCATAATATTGTATGACGGACTATGTGGTTGCCCATAATATTGTATGGCGAACTATGTGGTTGCCCCTAATATTGTATGGCAGACTATTTGGACCCAATCGTCAGAATGTGGAGCTTTTATCCCCATTAGACTAGAGTGGCATGTCTGACTTGATCACTGATCCATTCATACCCTCAGTGGCTGAACTTGTTTTTTTTATAGAAGCCCCAAATAGAATGAATGGAGCTTCGGTCAGATATCCCACCTGCCGCTCCATTTTAAAATGGGGATAAGTGTCCAATCAGGGATAAAACTTCCACATTCTTCCAATCGGTGCAGTTTCTAATGGTTGGACCTAAGTGATCACCTATCCTGTGGAGCCCATGGATCTCTGATAACTTGCTTTAACCAAAGAACCCCATTAATGTAAACTGCCATAATTATACATCCAAGTTATGGGGGCGCACAGTAGATGTGCAGGAGCCGCCTGTGTTTTACAGCCGATGCTCCACTGTAATGGGGATAACGACTGACAGATATTTGCATATAACTGTAGGCAGGGCCGGACAGGGACTAAAATTCAGCCCTGGCATTTGAAGTTACACAGGCCCACTAGTCACATGGTGACTATATAATATCTTTGTACACTTGTAGGTTACAAGAAGTGAGAGGAGATTAACACGACTATATAACATGTAGTCACAGCTGTGCCCAGTATTTCAGCTCAGTCCTATTTATTGCTTTTAGGTACAGTACTCCTCCCAAAGCTCTGTCCCCTTTTGTACTCACGGCGACAGAATTCCTGGCAGAACTGCTATCCATTGGGCAACCAGACCCCCCGGTCACAGCCGCCCCTATCATACCTCCCAACTTTGAATAAGGGAAAGAGGGAGAAAGACAGCGGCGCGCTGTGCGCACCGCTGCAAATTTTAGGCCACGCCCCAGCCACATCCATTTTGCAACTAGTCACACCCATGTCCACGCCCAACCACACCCATTTAGCACTGCTGATCACACTGACTGGTACTGAGGGCACAGTGGCTGGCATTATGGGCACACTGACTGGCACTAAGGAAGAGAGAAAACAGAGAGAGAGAAAAAAGAAAACATAGAGAGAAAGAAAGGAGAGCAAGAGAGAAAGAAAGAACAGAGAGAGAAAGAAGAAAGAACAGAGAGAGAAAGAAAGAGGGGAAAGAACAGAGAGAGACAGAGAAAGAACAGAGAGAGAAAGAAGTAAAGAAAACAAAGAAAGAACAGAGAGAAAGAAAGAGAGGAAAGAAAAAGAAAGAAAGGGGAAAGAAAGAACAGAGAGAGAGAGAAAGAAAAAAGAAAGATTAGAGAGAGAAAGAAAGAACAGAGAGAGAAAGAAAATGAGGGAAAGAGAACAGAGAATGAGAAAGAAAGAACAGAGAAAGAAAGAAAAAGAGAGAAAGAAATAAAGAAAGATTTTATAAAGATACTATAGCAGCCCAGCTCCCATTGTAGTGCCCACCTGAGCCTCCCCATGCAGGACATATCATGATCCGCTCACATGGCAGGCATCCCTGATTCCAAGGCGATCCTGCTGTTTGCGCTGTCGGAGGAGGACATGGTGATTGAACTGAAGCATTCCTAGTTCCGTCACAATCTCCTCATGAAATTACTTCATTTCCGGTCAGCTTGCAGCACATCACTTCCGGTCGAACATCATGTGTGAGTTTTAAAATGCTCCTCGGGGCTCTGCCGTGTGCTCCTGTGTCTGTGGGAAAAGCCCGCTTTGTATGCTTCATACACACTTGCCTCCGCTCCGTACATCCCGTACACATATGGCTCCACTCCGTACACACGCGGCTCCACTCCGTACACCAAGTACACACACGGCTCCGGTCTGTACACCTCGTACACACACGGCTCCTCTCCGTACACCCCGTACACACACGGCTCCGCTCCATAAATCTCGTATACACACGGCTCCGCTCCGTACACCTTGTACACACACGGCTCCGCTCCGTACATCTTGTACACACACGGCTCCGCTACGTACACCTCGTACACACACGGCTCCACTCCGTCCACCTCCTACACACACAGCTCTGCTACATCTACCCTGTAAACCCCTCCTGACCCCACACATACTTACCTCATCCAGCACCATGACAACCAGCACAGCAGAGTCCGGCAGACACCAAGAGTCAGGGCTGTGCGCACAGGACCTGTGATGAGGTCACAGGAGGGGCGGAGTCAGGGGTCACATGATCAGAGGTGTGGGCAAAGGCTCCTGATCATGTGACCCCTGACTTCTATCTTCCTGTGACCTCATCACAGGTCCTGTGTACAGAGAAGAGAGCAGGCAAGCGACGCTGTGAGTGGCTGCGGGGGGGTCTCAAGCTAGGGCGAGGATCTGGTGCGTGGCGGCTTATCTCTCTGCAGTGCGTGCAGAGAGCAGGTGGCAGGAACAACAGCAAGGCCAGTGGTCGCATCAGCTGGCAAGCAGCCAGATGAGCGGGCGCTGCCGCCCGCGGCCCACATGACAGCGGCCCAGCGGGAAAATGCCTGATTGGGCATATTACCAATCCGGGCCTGACTGTAGGGTGGGCCCCTACAGTCCATTCCCCTGGTTGGCCCCAGACACCCCAGTTCAACTCTGCATGGATGTATGAGGCGCGTCAGATCTAGACCCCATTGTAAAATGTGGCCTGTTATTTTAAAAAAAATGCAACATAGTGCTGTATATAACTTGAGTACCAGACAGGAAAGCACTGGGGTACCGGCCTAAAATTAACAAATTATTATCACACAGACGTATGAGGAGTGTCACAGATATACCACACTGTAAAATATGTTTTGTTTTTTGGTGGATGTAAAAGAGTGCTGGATATAACGAGAGTGACAGACTGCCGAACAAAAAGGAATTTAGGCCTAAAATGCCTCAATTTTTGGCACATGGATGTATGAGGTGTGTCACAGATAGACCCCACTGTAAAATGTGGCCTGTTTTTTAAAATAATGCAACATAGTGCTGTATATAAGTACGGTTGCACCCAGGCCAAAAAAAGAAAACTGCCATAAACTGACCAAACTTTGAGCATGCACAGATATGAGCTGGCAAGGAGATACCACACCAAAAAATGTGTGGCCTGTATTCCAATTACACCTGGGGCTAGCTATATACGGCTAATATATCCCACAGGAAGCAGCAGCAGCACCAGAAAACAGGAAAGGAATGGACCCTCTTGATGTATGCAAGGCTCTATATACACATATACACTGCCTGCAGGCCTTGCACTGATGGGTATAGAGTGACGTACACTCCCCTGCCTACCTAACACTGGAACCTATATACTCCAGAATTAGTACTTAGAAGGACTGTTGTTTTAGCTGGATGTGAGTAGTTTAGGATGGTAGACACACTATTAAATCCCCAATTCTGACCCTATGTTGGCAGCACCTCTCTCTACACTATTTCAATCCAGAGCTGAATGCGACGAGCAGGGCGGCGTCCAGTCTCTTATAACCCTGATGATGCTGTGTGGCCAGCCAATCACTGCACGACCACAACAAAGAAGGCTGCAGCATTTCTTTGCCTGGCAGACAATCCCTGCAGCGTGATTGGGACTCTAAAGTCCGCCAAAAATGCTGGGTGGAGACCCGAGTTCCCGCCGAGTAATCCCGGAAATGCTCAGTGCTCACCGAGTACCGTGATACTCGGGCGAGTAACGAGTAGTGGCGAGCACGTTTGCTCATCACTAATGAGCATGCCCAAGATACTGGGATAACACCCGAGCATGATCGGATAAGATGTTATCCGAGCACGTTCGCTCATCACTAGTGCCCACTCTTATGGGGTCCGAAGCTGCTGCCTCGGCCCACAATGTCCTGAATGCATTTTAAATCATGTCATATGTAAAGCATTATTTCACAGGGTGGTCTGGCGACAGGAGTGGCCCACTGTAATCTGCCATGTAGAGCAGCTCATGAAACCAGGCCTGACCAGACATACACACACACACACACACTGTAGCATGTGTAATACACTATGTACACAATATTACCGTACATATTCTATATACCATTACACCATCATGTTGTCATGTCGGACGCTGTTCACACCACAGCGTCCGGCAGGCAGAGGTAGTTCCACCTCCAGCCACTATAGCCTCAGTGGCGCCGGCCTGATCTTCAGGCTCTCGGGGGTTAATCCTGCTGGAGACCAGGTTGGATGGTTAGTCACGCCCACGGTCTTTAAATAGTCATGCTGACCTATGGGGGTCGCCGATTATAGCTTGTGTTTCATACCAAGTGGTTCCGGTCTGGAGTGGAGGTGTTGCAGAGAGAGAGATTCGTATCTGGTGTCGTATGATCCGTTGTTATCCTTTCTCCTTCCCATATTTGTGTTTAGTTGTGCCCTGTTCACATTACTGTATAGTCCTGTGTGTATGCGGCGCGGTGCAGTTTAAGTTCTCCCTGTCTGTCATTATTTGTGTGGGGGCTTTGGTGGTGTGTCTCCTCACTGGGTGGAGGGTGGAGGGTTAAGTGCAGGGCTGAGCAGGAGACAAGGAAAGGGTGGAGGCTCAGGCATTTGCACCATCAGCAAAAACCCTGGGTTGAGGGTCAGACAGGGTTTCCCCTAGTTATAGGGACATCACAGGGCCCCCGGGTATTACAGCCTTAGTGGGACTAAGCCCCACGTGACATTATAATCGGCCCACATTTTTTCAGGAGTCCATGGATCCATTAGATTCCATAACCCGCCAGTTGGCGGTGCTGTCCTTACAGGTCTCCGAGTTGAAAGGGGCAGTTCAGCAGCGGGGCCTGGTAGTAGCGAAAGTGCAAACGGCATCTGCAGGTATCGGTGCAGAGCCGAAGTTTCCGCTGCCAGAACGTTTTTCAGGGGATCGCAGCAAATTTGTCGTATTTCAGGAGGCCTGCAAGTTATACTTCCGCATGCGGCCAATCTCCTCAGGTAATGAGGCCCAGCGGGTAGGGCTGGTGTTGTCATTACTGAGTGGTGACCCCCAAGCATGGGCATTTTCCTTACCAGCTGACTCTGCTACATTTCTTTCTGTTGATAATGTTTTTTCTGCCCTCGGACTCATTTACGATGATCCTGACCGACTGGCTCTAGCGGAATCTAAAATCCGCGCCCTCCGCCAGGGGGAGCGCTTGGCAGAGGACTATTGTTCGGAATTTCGCCGCTGGGCCGTAGACACACAGTGGAATGACCCAGCGCTGCGGAGCCAGTTTATGCATGGGGTGTCAGGGAGGGTTAAACAAGCCCTCCTGATGTATGAGTCTCCGGCATCGTTGGAGTCTGCCATGAGTTTGGTGATACGTATTGATCGCCGTTTTCGTCAGGGGGCACAGGAGACGCTACCTCTGGGGGAAAGCAGAGGTGCAAGTGTGGTTGAAGTAGATGAGTCCCCTGAACTTATGCAGATTGCTGGCGTGGCACAGGTTAAGCGTTACGCTCCGGGATTCCGGAAGCCCGGAGCATGTTTCTACTGTGGTAAAAGAGGTCATTATATTAACGTTTGCCCGGTACTACCTAAGAGGGTCACTTCGGCGGAAAACTGTTAAGCTCAGAGGGTATGGAGGAGACCCAACTGAGCGTATGCATATCCTCCATGATGGTATCTCAATGTATGCTCCCTGCCAAGGTTATTATCGTGGGCAGAGAGCTACCAATATCAGTGTTTGTGGATAGCGGTTCTGCCACCAATCTCATAGATGAGGAGTTTGCACACACCGCCGGGTTTAAGATTGAAAAACTTCCTCACCCCATACAGGTGGTGACCATTAATGCTGTTCCCCTCTTTCAAGGGGAGATTACGGAGTTTGTGGCAGAGGTGAAACTCCACATTGGGGTCCTACATTCTGAGTCGGTTACATGTAGGGTCCTCCGTAATCTCCCAGCACAAATGGTCCTGGGTTTTCCATGGTTGTCCAGACACAACCCGGTAATTGATTGGAAAACTCAGGACATAGTCCAATGGAGTGGTTTTTGCCAAGACAATTGCTTGGCCACATGTGTGTCCGCCGTGACGCCCAGCCTGCCGGAGGCTTTGCAGGATTTCGCAGATGTTTTCTCTGAGAAGGGTTGCTCAGAACTGCCTCCACATAGAGCCTATGACTGTGCGATCAGGTTAAAACCCGGGGCCAAATTACCTAAGGCCAGGATGTTTAATATTTCTGGTCCTGAGAGACAAGCTCTGAAAGACTACATCGCGGAGAGTCTGAGCAAAGGACACATCCGGCCTTCGTCCTCGCCTGTAGCCGCGGGGTTTTTCTTCATTAAGAAGAAAGATGGGGGGTTACGCCCGTGTCTGGATTTCCGAGAGTTAAACCAGATTACTATCCGTGATCCTTACCCTATGCCGTTAATCCCGAATTTGTTCAACCAGGTAGCGGGGGCGAAATGGTTTTCCAAACTGGACCTCAGGGGGGCGTATAACCTCATAAGGGTCCGTCAGGGGGATGAGTGGAAGACGGCGTTTAACACTCCTGAGGGTCATTTTGAGAGTCTGGTTATGCCGTTTGGGTTGACCACAGCGCCTGCCGTTTTCCAACATTTTATTAATGATGTATTTGCTCATGTCCTGGGGAGATTTGTGATTGTATACCTGGATGATATCCTCATTTATTCTAGCGATCGGGACACTCATTTGGAGCATGTCAGGCAGGTGTTACAGTTGCTCTGGGAGAACCAGCTCTATGCTAAGCTGGAAAAATGTTTATTTTTTGTCCAGGAGTTGCCCTTTTTGGGATATATTGTGTCCGCAGCCAGCTTTAAAATGGAAACCGCTAAGGTGCAAGCGGTGCTGCAATGGGAGAGGCCGGAGAGTCTGAAAGCACTCCAGCGGTTCCTTGGGTTTGCGAATTATTATAGGAAATTTATAAAACACTTTTTGACTATCGCCAAACCGCTCACGGACATGACAAAAAAGGGTGCCGATCTGGCGAACTGGCCTGAGGTGGCTATACGTGCCTTTGAGCGTCTGAAGAATAGTTTTGCTTCAGCCCACATTCTGGTGCAACCAGACGTGTCTAAACCTTTTGTGGTGGAGGTTGATGCGTCGGAGGTGGGAGTGGGGGCAGTACTGTCTCAAGGCTCGTCCTTGAGCGAGATGCATCCATGCGCCTACTTCTCCAAGAAGCTGTCGCCGGCCGAACGGAATTATGATATCGGCAACAGGGAGTTGTTGGCCATCAAACTGGCTTTTGAGGAATGGCGACACTTCTTGGAGGGGGCGGCTCACCAGGTCACAGTCATCACCGACCATAAGAATCTGCTCTATCTGTAGTCGGCTAAGCGTCTGTCTCCTAGGCAGGCTCGCTGGGCATTGTTTTTTACTCGTTTCAATTTTCTAGTGAGTTACCGTCCCGGGGCTAAAAACACCAAGGCGGATGCTTTGTCTAGGTGTTTTCCGGGGGGAGAACCTCGGGAAGAGCCGGTACCCATCCTCCAGAAAGGGGTAGTGGTCTCGGCTCTCACGACGGAGGTAGAGGCGGAGATTGCCGAGGCCCAAGAGGAGGTACCACCAGGACTTCCCGCCAACAAATCATTTGTACCCCTGCATCTTCGGTTTAAGGTGTTGAAGGAACACCACGACTCGGTACTGGCTGGTCATCCAGGGGTGAGGGGCACCTTAGAGCTGGTATCTCGTCTTTTCTGGTGGCCCAAAATCCGGCAGGACGTGGTCTCATACGTGGCAGATTGCATCACGTGCTCTAGGGCTAAGTCACCCCGTACCCGTCCTGCTGGCACGCTACAGCCTCTGGGGGTACCCAATAGGCCATGGACAGAAATCTCCATGGATTTCATCACTGACTTGCCAGCCTCGGCGGGGAACACGGTCATCCTGGTGGTGGTTGACCGTTTTTCAAAGATGGCGCATTTTGTGGCGTTGTCTTCATTGCCCAATGCTAAGACGTTGGCTCAGGTATTTGTGAAGGAGGTGGTCAGACTCCACGGAGTACCGTCGGACATAGTATCTGATAGGGGTACGCAATTTATGGCGAGGTTTTGGAAAGCTTTTTGCTCACGTTTGGGGATCAAGTTGTCACATTCATCGGCGTTTCATCCACAGTCTAATGGACAAACTGAGCTCATGAACCAAAATCTAGAACAATATTTACGATGCTTTGTGTCCGACAACCAGGAGGAGTGGTCTACTTTCCTTCCTCTGGCCGAATTCGCGTTAAATAATCACCGCCAAGAGTCATCAGGAGAGTCTCCATTCTTTTGTGTGTACGGTCAACATCCTCAGTTTTGTACCTTACGTCAGGGTGACTCGGGGGGTGTCCCGGAGGAGGATCAGCTAGGAGCCCAATTGTCATCAGTCTGGAGGCGGGTGAAACAGCGTTTGTTGAGCATGAGTGCCAGGTACAAACGGGTGGCTGACAGTAGACGTGTGCCAGGTCCGGACCTGTGTGTGGGTGAATGGGTGTGGTTAGCTACGAAGAACATAAGACTCAAAATTCCATCTTTAAAACTGGGTCCAAGGTTTATTGGGCCTTTTAGGATTTCTGCCATCATTAACCCAGTGGCGTATCGGTTGGAACTTCCTGCGGTGTACAAGATACACAATGTGTTTCACAGAGCTTTATTGAAAAAGGTGGTAGGCTCTGTGGACATGACGCCGATGCCACCTCCAGTCATGGTGGATGGCGATTTAGAGTTTGAGGTCGCCAAGGTAGTGGACTCTCGAGTAGTACGCCGTACTCTTCAGTATTTGGTGCACTGGCGGGGGTATTGTCCGGAGGAGAGGTCTTGGGTTCCAGCCTCAGACATACATGCAGATCGGCTGGTCAGTTCTTTTCACCGTCGTCATCCGGACAAGCCGGGTCCTATGAGCCTTGAGGGTCCGGAGGTCCCTCGTAGAAGACGGGGTAATGTCATGTCGGACGCTGTTCACACCACAGCGTCCGGCAGGCAGAGGTAGTTCCACCTCCAGCCACTATAGCCTCAGTGGCGCCGGCCTGATCTTCAGGCTCTCAGGGGTTAATCCTGCTGGAGACCAGGTTGGATGGTTAGTCACGCCCACGGTCTTTAAATAGTCATGCTGGCCTATGGGCGTCGCCGATTATAGCTTGTGTTTCATACCAAGTGGTTCCGGTCTGGAGTGGAGGTGTTGCAGAGAGAGAGATTCGTATCTGGTGTCGTATGATCCGTTGTTATCCTTTCTCCTTCCCATATTTGTGTTTAGTTGTGCCCTGTTCACATTACTGTATAGTCCTGTGTGTATGCGGCGCGGTGCAGTTTAAGTTCTCCCTGTCTGTCATTATTTGTGTGGGGGCTTTGGTGGTGTGTCTCCTCACTGGGTGGAGGGTGGAGGGTTAAGTGCAGGGCTAAGCAGGAGACAAGGAAAGGGTGGAGGCTCAGGCATTTGCACCATCAGCAAAAACCCTGGGTTGAGGGTCAGACAGGGTTTCCCCTAGTTATAGGGACATCACAGGGCCCCCGGGTATTACAGCCTTAGTGGGACTAAGCCCCACGTGACACATGTACATTGTATACAGTACTACATGTGTGGCGCCCACAGGAGTATGGTCGCCACAGTGGCTTTGCCTTCCTCCAGGGAGGGTAATGCCAGGCTTGGAGGCAATGATGGGTCTCTCTCGCAGTCAATCCGTACATGCAACACAGTTCCACTCCAGGCCAGCAGGGGGAACTCTGAACCAGGATTAAGGGGAGGAGTGCCCTCTGAGGGCCAGGAGGAAGGGGAAGTTAGTTAGTCTGCCGAGGGTGAAGTGTGCAGACTTGCTTCCAGGCTAGCCTGCTCCGGTACCATCTGTAATCAGGACCCTGGACTGCAGTTATCAAGTAAAGGTACAGAAATTGCTCCCCGCTGTGTCTTGTCTGCTTCCTACCTTTCCGGCACTGCTACATCCCCGTGCCAACCACCTCTACACTGCCCTGGGACTATAGCTTCACCTGTGGGGAGCTATTACATCTTTGCTGCACCCTACCATCAGTCCCAGCGGATCTGCATGCAGCGTCGACTTAACATCTCCCTTGCCGAGCATCACAGGTGGTGTCATGAACTATTCCATTACACAATTACATTCCCCCATTACATGGGCACCCAGGGCCACGGACCGGGTCACCGCTGCTGAGACACATCCCACTGACACCGGCCCGGTACCGAGTACCCCACAGCCCTGGGAGGAGGGCGACCCACATTCTATTCTGTACACTATATATACACATTATATACCCACTTACATACACTATATACCATATTCATACTATTATAAACTCTATATACATTTACATACACTATACACTGTATACAGATATACTCACCTTCGCTGTAGTTGGTCTTCAGAAGCGGTCGGGTTCTACACAAACGGGCCCCCTCCCAGTACAGCAGCCATGAGTGATCATCAGGATATTGGGGACACAGCAGGCTGAGAGCTGAGCAGCTTCCTGTCACTACCTCTGCACACAGCTGCCATGTTCATCCTCCCTCTCCCTCTGTCCAGACTGCCTGCCTAGTGAAGACCGAGAGGATGGGACATGGCTTATACACAGAGCCTGCGTACTGGAGAGCTGGGCACCTTCCTGTGCCCCATACTGCCGACACTGGTCCAGTCTCACAAGGAAGCAGCATCAATCTGTGATGGCGCCACCTGCTGGACAGAATTATGTTTTCTCTCAGAGAAGATATACGGTAATTACTGAGGCTTCCAGACACTGAGCCTGGACACAGAGTTTACCTGGCCAGTAAAGGAACAGGTCAAGAAGTCCAGAAAATGAACGTCCACCATGAACCTGTCCACTAGGGCCTGGTATGAAAACATAGCAAGGTAGACATCTGTTGTGAGTTCATTTTCCCCTTCACTACTGAGGCCCGAGGAACTCCCTCTTCTGGTAAAGAAAAGTAGTGAGCCTGATTATCAAACACCTGAGCCTGATGATGATGACTGGCTGAGTGGAGTTACTGACTGGATATAAGCTGCCGACGCCCTTCTGCCCTGCGGGTGATTTCTCTGTGGGATCCTTGGAGACCAGTCTGAATTCCTGCTCTTCTAAAGCTAAGTTTTCTGCTCGGCTTTTTGCATTTGTGCTTTGACTTTGTTTTGCTTTGTTTTTCTGGATTTCTGCCATTCCCTGCTGGGGTGTGCTGAATTCCTTTAGCTCTGTCTTCTGAAAGTACCTGAGTGCTGATTTAGTTTTTGAAGCCTAGCTGCTTCAGGGTCTTTTTCCATATCAGCTTGTTGGCTTATGTCTTTGATAGGGTTTTGGCAGATTGCAGACAGCAACCTTCCTTTCCTGTCTGTTTAGTTAGCTTGGGCCCCATCGTTTGCTCAGCCTATCTTTCTATCTGTGTGAGTGTTTTTTCATCTTGCTTCACCGTCATTATATGTTGGGTGCTGCCTTTTACTTTGGGGTCTGCTCTGGGGCAGTTTAGATTTCCTTTTCTGTCTTTAGGCTATTTAGCTCTCCGGCTGTGATCGAGGGGTCTAGGGCATCAGGGGTCTGCAATCTGATAGTTGCCAACTTCTCTGGTTTTCTGGACGTAGCTTCTATTTTTGTGTCTGCCTCCTACGGTGACTCAATCATAACAGAATCACCCGCCATACCGCAGATCCTTGGGTACTCAATAGCAGGAAAGAATTGTAAAAAAAAAGTGTGTATATTTTTTCCTCTATATCTCTGAGGCCGTAGGGGGAATTTTTTTTTCTCTCAATGGAGATAAAGCAATTGTCTGATCGTGTGGAGCAGCTCGCTGCGGAAGTGCGGGGAATTTCCACCTACCTTGCTCATTCACTTGCTGCTGAACCAAAGATTCCTACACCTGATGTATTTTTTGGGGATCAGTCTAAATTTTTGAATTTCAAAAATAATTGTAAATTATTTTTTGCCTTGAAGCCTAACTCGTCAGGGAGCTCCGCGCAGCAGGTTAAAATTGTCATCTCTTTGCTGCGTGGCGATCCCCAGGATTTGGCGTTTTCTTTGAAACCAGATGATCCTATTCTGACTAATGTGAACGCATATTTTCAGGCCTTGGGGTTGTTGTATGACGAACCTAATGCCATTGATCAGGCTGAAAAGACCCTGCTGGCATTGAACCAGGGTCGTGATTCTGCAGAATTGTACTGTCAGAAATTCCGAAAGTGGGCAGTACTTACTACCTGGAATGATAATGCCATGGCTGCTCTCTTTCGGAAGGGGTTGTCAGAAGCCGTAAAAGATACTATGGTGGGATTTCCTGTTCCCTCTGGTCTTGACGATTCTATGTCATTAGCCATTCAGGTTGATCGGCGTTTGCGCGAACACAAAGCTGCACAAGTGGTGTTGCCACCTGTTGAACAAATGTCTGAACTTATGCAATGTGATAGTGTTTTTTCCAGAGAGCAGCGTCAGGAGTTCAGAAGGTGTAATAAGTTGTGTTTTTTCTGTGGAGATGCCTCGCATATTATTTCTGTCTGTCCTAAACGAGAGAAACGCTTTGCACACACGTTTTCTGTTGGTGGTGTTCAACCTAAGTTTCTTCTGGCTATTACTCTGATCTGCTCCCTGTCCACATTTTCCGCCAAGGTTTTTGTAGATTCGGGAGCAGCCCTAAACCTAATGGACTTGGATTTTGCTAAAGGTTGTGGATTACCGATGAGACCTCTGCAGACGCCTATCCCTTTGAGGGGGATTGATGCTACTCCTTTGGCTAAAAATAAACCTCAGTTTTGGACCCAGGTGGTAATGTGGGTCGCCCCAGACCATCAAGAAAATTTCAGATTTTTGGTGTTGCATAATCTGCATGATACTATTGTTCTGGGGTTTCCCTGGTTACAAATTCATAATCCAGTTTTGGATTGGAAATCTGTGTCTGTGGTGAGTTGGGGTTGTCGGTGTGCCTTTAGTGAGGCTCCGGTGTTTTCCACCTCTCCTCAGTCGCATGATGTTCCTGATTATTTGGCGGACTTTTATGATGTATTTAGTGAGAATGAGTCTGCGTCTCTGCCTCCTCATAGGAGTTATGACTGTGCAATTGAACTGAGCCCGGGGTGCAAATTTCCCAAGGGTCGGCTCTTCAATTTATCTGTACCCGAGCACGAGGCTATGCGATATTATATTAAGGAGGCGTTGGAGAAGGGTCATATTAGACCATCCTCGTCACCCTTAGGTGCCGGTTTTTTTTTGTAGCCAAAAAGGATGGATCATTAAGACCTTGTATTGATTATCGTGCCCTCAACAAAATTACTGTTAAATATCAGTATCCGTTACCCCTGATTTCTGATCTATTCTCCAGAGTTAAAGGTGCTTGCTGGTTTACCAAGCTTGACCTCAGGGGGGCGTATAATCTTATTCGCATTAAGCATGGGGATGAATGGAAGACGGCGTTTAATACTCCGGAGGGACATTTTGAGTACCTGGTGATGCCTTTTGGGCTCACTAATGCCCCTTCTGTCTTCCAGTGCTTCATGAACGATATTTTCCGAAATTTTGTCGATAAATTTTTGATTATCTATCTGGATGATATTTTGATCTTCTCCAAGGATTGGGATTCTCATGTGGAACATATTCGGACTGTGTTCCGGATCTTGAGGGAGAATTCCCTGTATGTCAAAGGATCTAAATGCCTTTTTGGAGTACAGAGGATTTCTTTTTTGGGATTTATTTTGTCCCCGTCAACTATTGAAATGGACCCGGCCAAGGTACAGGCCATTTACGATTGGGTTCAGCCCACTTCTTTGAAGGCCCTCCAGAAGTTTTTGGGTTTTGCTAATTTTTATCGGAAATTTATAGCAAAATTTTCTAGTATTGCCAAGCCATTGACTGATTTGACTAAGAAGGGTGCTGATGTGTTAAATTGGTCTCCGGAGGCTGTTTCTTCCTTTCAGGAGCTGAAGCGAAGATTCACCTCCGCCCCGGTTTTGCGGCAACCTGATGTCTCACTTCCGTTCCAGGTAGAGGTGGATGCTTCTGAGATTGGGGCAGGAGCTGTTTTGTCCCAAAAGGATCCTGTAACATCTAAAATGAATCCCTGTGCTTTCTTTTCCCGAAAGTTCTCTCCATCTGAACGTAACTATGATGTGGGGAATCGGGAACTGTTAGCCATGAAATGGGCATTTGAGGAGTGGAGACATTGGTTGGAGGGGGCTAAACATCAAGTCGTGGTCCTCACTGACCACAAGAATTTGATTTACCTAGAGTCGGCTAAGCGCTTGAACCCTAGACAGGCTAGGTGGGCCTTGTTTTTTACACGTTTTGATTTTGTGGTTTCTTTTCTTCCTGGAACTAAGAATGTCAAGGCAGATGCCCTCTCTAGGAGGTTCTTTGCTGATTCTCCTGTGGTGACCAAGTCTGCTACCATCTTAAGCGAAGGGGTAGTTCTTTCTGCCATCTCGCCCGATTTGAGACGTGCTCTGGAAGAGTTCCAGGAGGACAAACCTGAGCGTTGTCCCAGTGGAAAGTTGTATGTTCCTGACCAGTGGAAGAAGAGAGTGATGTCTGAAGTTCATTGCTCTGCTTTGGCTGGTATTCCAGGTATTTTTGGTACTAGAGATCTGGTGAGTCGGTTTTTTTTGGTGGCCCTCCTTGTCTCGTGATGTCAGGAATTTTGTGCAGTCCTGTGGGACGTGCTCCCGGTCTAAATCGTGTTCTCGCTCTAGTGGGTTGTTGATGCCTTTGCCTGTCCCCAAGAGGCCATGGACCCATATTTCAATGGATTTCATCTCTGATATGCTTGTCTCTCAAAGGATGATTGTTATTTGGGTGATTTGTGATAGGTTCTCTAAGATGGTTCATCTTGTACCACTCCCTAAGTTGCCGTCTTCCTCTGAGTTGGTGCCCCTGTTTTTACAACAGGTGGTTCGCTTGCACGGGATTCCTGAGAACATTGTATCTGACAGAGGAGTCCAGTTTGTGTCTAGATTTTGGAGAACTTTCTGTTCCAAGCTGGGAATTCAGTTGTCCTTCTCCTCTGCTTTTCACCCTCAGACCAATGGGCAGACAGAGAGAACAAACCAGACCTTGGAGTCATATTTGAGATGTTTTATTTCTGCTGATCAGGATGATTGGGTTTCATTTTTGCCCTTGGACGAATTTGCTTTAAATAATAGAGCTAGTTCTGCCACTTTGATGTCACCTTTTTTTGTAACTTTGGGTTTCATCCTCGATTTTCTTCAGGGCAGGTGGAGCCCTCTGCCTGCCCAGGTGTTGACACTGTGGTGGAGAGAATGCACCAGATCTGGGACCAAGTGGTGGATAAGTTATCTCTCTCCCAGGAAAAGGCCAGGCGGTTTTCCAACCGACATAGGACCATTGGTCTCCAGTTTAAGGTTGGTGATATGGTGTGGTTATCATCAAAAAATATTGCTATGAAGGTGGCTTCTCCTAAGTTTAAGCCTAGATTTATTGGACCTTACAAGATTTTGGAGATTATTAATCCAGTCTCTTTTCGTTTGGCTCTTCCTGTCACATTTAAAATCCATAATGTGTTCCATAAATCTTTGTTGAAGAGGTTTGTTGAACCTGTTGTTCCGGGGGTGGCACCTCCAGACCCTGTATTGGTTGAAGGTAACATGGAATATGAGGTAGAGAAAGTACTGGATTCCCGTCTGGCTAGACGGAGACTCCAGTATTTGGTTAAGTGGAAGGGTTATCTTCAGGAGGATAATTCCTGGGTCTCTGCCTCTGATATTCATGCCAAAAGATTGGTGCGTGCCTTTCATCGGGCTCACCCTGATCGCCCTGGTGGCGTGGTTGAGGGTTCGGTGACCCCTCCTTAAGGGGGAGGTACTGTTGTGAGTTCATTTTCCCCTTCACTACTGAGGCCCGATGAACTCCCTCTTCTGGTAAAGAAAGATAGTGAGCCTGATTATCAAACACCTGAGCCTGATGATGATGACTGGCTGAGTGGAGTTACTGACTGGATATAAGACTGCCGACGCCCTTCTGCCCTGCGGGTGATTTCTCTGTGGGATCCTTGGAGACCAGTCTGAATTCCTGCTCTTCTAAAGCTAAGTTTTCTGCTCGGCTTTTTGCATTTGTGCTTTGACTTTGTTTTGCTTTGTTTTTCTGGATTTCTGCCATTCCCTGCTGGGGTGTGCTGAATTCCTTTAGCTCTGTCTTCTGAAAATACCTGAGTGCTGATTTAGTTTTTGAAGCCTAGCTTCTTCAGGGTCTTTTTCCATATCAGCTTGTTGGCTTATGTCTTTGATAGGGTTTTGGCAGATTGCAGACAGCAACCTTCCTTTCCTGTCTGTTTAGTTAGCTTGGGCCCCATCGTTTGCTCAGCCTATCTTTCTATCTGTGTGAGTGTTTTTTCATCTTGCTTCACTGTCATTATATGTTGGGGGCTGCCTTTTACTTTGGGGTCTGCTCTGGGGCACTTTAGATTTCCTTTTCTGTCTTTAGGCTATTTAGCTCTCCGGCTGTGATCGAGGGGTCTAGGGCATCGTAGGAACCCCCCACGGCTACTGCTAGTGTTATTGATAGGTTCAGGGGTCTGCAATCTGATAGTTGCCAACTTTCTCTGGTCTGGACGTAGCTTCTATTTTTGTGTCTGCCTCCTACGGTGACTCAATCATAACAGACATCTGTCCATTATCAAGTATCAGCCAATCTCAGGTGTGCAAATAAAGCGGAGTCTGTGATTGGCTGAAGGGGTGAGGCGCATGAGTCACTGCAGCACTGTATAAGGGCCCCTCGCCATTCACCCCCTTTATAGTGGTTGTGGCTAATGTCCTCACTAAGCACAATTTTCCACCCTACTGGCTAGTCACTTACTTTGCAGATGATGATGACAGGAGTCCAAAAAGTCCCCCTCACCTGCAGTACAGTATGTATGGAGGCTGATAGAGTGCGGAGTAGCCCCGACTCCACAGAGATCCCAGCAGGAGGAGCAGATGGGCTGTTGCTCAGTGTGACCGTGCTCTCCCTGCAGCACCGCTCATCTCCTGCAGCACTCCTGTCAGCCGTGGTTCCAAGAGCAACAGGAGATGCAGGGGCCCTTGAAGCTGTCATTACAGAGTGAAGCAGAGAGTGCCCCCTCCTTCTGCTAATGACAACCCTCGGCCTCTCCTCATAGTGTTCCTGCTACCGCTGTCTCTATGATGGATCAAGCATGGTCGGTAGCTGTTTTTGGCTCCTCCTCCTTCAGGGCCCGAATGCAGGTGCACCGGTTGAATCGGCGGTATGTCCGCCCCTTGATCACACTACTACCTACAGCATATGGCTTCATATATAATATGTGAGGTCATGTGGGCAAGTCCAGGTATGATTAGTGCAGTGTATATCTGTGTATATAATACTGTATATCACATCCAATATACAGATTAGTGTATGACCTACCAGGATATAGACATCAGATGTGTTAAAAAAGATACACATTGCTATACAGTGGAGGCAATAAGCATTTGATCCCTTGCTGATTTTGTAAGTTTGCCCGCTGACGAAGACATGAACAGTCTATAATTTTAATGGTAGGTTAATTTTAACATTGATATAATATCAAAAATAAAATCCAGAAAATCACACTGTATAAATTATATAAATTTATTTGCATTTTGCAGTGAGAAATAAGTATTTGATCCCTCTGGCAAACAAGACTTAATACTTCATGGCAAAACCCTTGTTGGCATGCACAGCAGTCAGACGTTTTTTGTAGGTGATGATGAGGTTAGCGCACCTCTCTCCAAATGTAACGTTTATGGTTGTGGCCAAAAACTTCCATTTTGGTCTCATCACTCCAAATTACTTTGTTCCAGAAGTTTTGAGGCTTGTCTCTGTGATGTTTTGTGTATTATAGGCGAGATACTTTGTGGCATTTGCGCAGTAATGGCTTTCTTCTGGCGACTCGACCATGCAGCACATTTTTCTTCAAGTGTCTCCTTATTGTGCATCTTGAAACAGCCACACCGCTAGTTTTCAGAGACTCCAGCATTTCAGCTGATGTTATCTGTGGGTTTTTCTTTGCCTCCCGAACAATTTTCCTGGCAGTTGTGGAAAAAATTTTTGTTGGTCTAGCTGACCGTGGTTTTGTTTTTACAGAGCCCCTGATTTTCCATTTGTTAATCACAGTTTGAACGCTGCCGACTGGCTTTATCAATTCCTTGGATATCGTTTTGTATCCCTTTCCTGTTTTATACAGTTCAACTACCTTTTCCCGTAGATCTGTTGACAATTCTTTTGCTTTCTTCATGACTCTCAATCCAGACACGTCAGTGACTGGATGAAAGATGCCAGAGTCTGCCTGGATCCCAGAAACTCACTCAGCTTTTATGAAGACACTGATTAAAGCAAACAGGTCAGAGGTGAGGATGTTACATTTAGTAGCCATTCAACCCCATTTGTGTCAGTTTCTGTGCATGTTATCAGGCCACAATCACCAGGGTATGTGAACTTTTGATCAGGATCATTTGGATGTTTTGGGTTGTGATTATGATGTAAAAAGAGAAAACACAGTAGTATGACAATAAATGTCTTCGCCCAACCAGTAACCATGAGTGGAGAAAAAGGTTTGATGTTATTCATATTCTCTGGAAAAAGGCCAAGAAAGCAAAAATTCTGCTGAGGTATGTAAACTTTTCAGCACAACTGTATGTGGGGGCACATACTGAATATAGGAGGCTATGTGAGGGTTCATATTTTATTTAGAGGGACTATTTAAGAGCTCATAATGTACAGGTGCATCTCACAAAATTAGAACATCATCAAAAAGTTAATTTATTTCAGTTCATCAATAAAAAGTGAAATAATCATACCAACAAATTTTGTATTCAAAAACTCAAATGGCGCTCCTTCCCTTCCAAGCACTGCCGTGAACCCAAACAGTGATTTTTCTCCCACATATGGGGTATTGACATGCTCAGATGAAATTGCACAACAAACTTAGGGGGCCAAATTTTCCTGTTACTATTGTGAAAATAAAAAAATTGGGGTCTAAAGTAAGATTTTTGTGAAAAAACATAACTATTAATTTTTTCCATCCACATTCCATTAATTCCTGTGAAGTAGCTGAAGGGTTAATAAACTTCGTGAATATTGTTTTCAGCACCTTGAAGAGTGCAGTTTTCAGAATGGTGTCAATTTTGGGTATTTTCTGTGACATAGACCCTTAAAGTCACTTCAAATGTAATGTGGTCCCTAAAAACTGGTTTTGTAAATTTTGTTGTAAAAATGATAAATTTCTGGTCTAATTTTAACCCTTATAACTTTCTAACTAAAAAATTTGTTTCAAAAATTGTGCTTATGTAAAGTAGACTTGTGGGAAATGTTATTTATTAACTGTTTTGTGTCACCTATCTTACTGATTTGAGGGCATTAAAATGAAAAGTTTGAAAAATTGCAAACTTTTCCCCCAAAAAAGTGCCGGATTTCTGATATTTCCACAACGAAACGCAAGTCATGAAATTTACCACTATCATGAAGTATAATATTTCACGAGAAAACAGCCTCAGAATTGATGGGATCCATTGAAGCATCTCATATTATCTCATAAAGTGACAGTGGTCAGAAATGAAACAATTGTCTGGTCAGGAAGGTGAAAACAGGCTTCTGGGTGATGGGGTTAAATTTGAACAAGCTAAAAAAAAGCAAATGTCTCTATTTGTTGGAAGTAATTATTGTAATCAGAACCACAGGGAAACTTCCTCTTGGGATAATATTACATATTTCGATATTTATTTCCTCTATGTTTTATAATCATATATTATATAAGCCGAGTATAAAGAGCTCATTCCCAGCACACAAACAGGTGTGTGCCACAGAGCGCTGCGATCCATCTTACTCTCTTCATATTGTCTTAGACATTACCAGGGATCTCACTTGTGATCTGCCAGAAAAAGTCACCAAGGTCGGATCAGTCAGTGTCTGCAGGACTGGAGACCAAAGCTCCCAATAACAGGTACAGAGTATCAGTGTTGTAATCAAGGGAGGTTACGTCAGTCCTAACATTTCTATATTTCAGAATCAGAACTTCATATATTTATTTGGAGAATTATCAAATTTAGTTTCAATTTTTTAATGAACCAACAATAGAAAATTATTGGATTTATTCTCTGACACTTTTTTTTCTCTCTCTAGATTTATGTGAACATCTCATGGACAACAACACATATACAACATTTCATATTCTGCCTTTCTCATCAATAGCCAATGATAAGCCGCTGATTGCCGGGATTTTTTCAGCCATTTATTTGATTGCAATCACTTTGAATTCAGTGGTTATTGCGTTGATATGTCTGGACGTCCGTCTACACACCCCCATGTATCTATTCTTCTGTAACTTATCCGTCATAGACATCTGCTACACCACAGTCATTATCCCAAAACTTCTCCATATATTATTATCAGGGAATGGCCTGATATCCTTCACCCAGTGCTTCACCCAGATGTTCTTTTTCTTTACAGGAGCCATTGCTGAGGAAATTCTTTTCTTCGTCATGGGATTTGACCGATACGTTGCGATTTGTCATCCTCTGTCCTACCACCGGATCTTGAACAAGAAAACCTGTGTCCTGATTGTTGTTGCTCTCTGGGTCTCTGCCTTTGTAAATTCTTCACTATTTATAAGTTTTCTCCTTAAGATATCCTTCAGTGAGGTTGTTACTGTTCATAATATCTTCTGTGACGCAGTAGACGTATTCTATGCATCCGGTGGTGGCTCCGGTGACTTTTATATCTTAGTCTATGTTGAGATTGTGTTGTTTGGATTTTTCCCTCTTTTCTGCAATTTTTTGTCCTATGTAAGAATAATCCGTGTGATTTTACGCATTAAGTCAAAGGAAGGAAGAAGAAAAACCTTCTCCGCCTGTTTGTCCCATCTCATTGTCATGATAATATTCTATTCCTCAGGTGCAGTGGAGTACATGATGCCGTTCTCAGACCAAACAGTGATCACTAAGCAGATCTTATCAGTATTTTACACCACGGTGGTGCCCATGATCAACCCGCTGATATACAGTCTACGCAGCAGTGAAATCCTGAAGGCTCTTCAGAGGTTATTGAGGATTAAATGAAAAATCTGTTATGTTTTCATCATTTAAGATTGACGAAGATGAATTTACAGTAACTCATGGGATTAACCTTTTTGTTATAGAAGAATAGCTCTTATTTGGCCATGCTTCATCAATCGTTCCCTGATGATATATTTGCTATATACAGTATGTTTTCCAAAACCAATCATCCCTTCTTCATCTTTTCTTTCTTTTCAAGTTATGGACTGTTTTGTATGATTAATATTTCACCCTCATATCAACTGTAGAAGCATGGCTTTGCTATGAATTGTGAATCATTGCAATGGGAAGAAGAGCCGTCACCGTCATATCAACCCTAGAAGAGTGGCGTCTCTATGAACTATGAATCAGGGCCATGCAAAGAAGAGATGAAAATCTATTTATCAAATTGTGTTTAAAAAAAAGAGAAAGTCAAAAATAATTTTAGACTCAGTAGATGGTCTCATATGCAGACAAATATTTTGAAGTGGTCAGTACGAATATGAAACAACAGGCTGTTGTGGTGATACTTTCCTGTCCGGGTGTAATTCAGCTTCTGCATTTCTAAGCAACATCAGGGCAATGTTACATTCTTGGCAGAGCCACGTATAAGTTATAAGTATTGTTATTTCTTTGTGGCAGGTGTAGGTTCAATAGATATGGGAGACATATTTTTGGCATCATGGCGCACTTCTGAACGCAATGTATTCACTCACATTGCTGTTCAGCCTGCATATCAGCCCAGAATTAATATTAAGTTGTATATGTCATGTCTCTTGTGTATAGAAAGCTAAACTTGTGATAGGAAATATGGCACTAATATCTCCCACCTGGGACTTCGAGGGGAGCAGAAATCATTGAAACCAGAGGTCTCATAATTTTTGGTATCTGAGCCTGTATTTTATTTACGGACCCCATCTGAGTTCACCAGGGAAGTTAGGTGGGAGTGACTGGTACCTGGTAAAAGCAAGTTCTGATCTAGAACCCATGTCCAGTGTTGGGAGATACAGCGTCTCTAAGGACTGTATCATTTTCTAAATAGAGTGCTCCCCTTCCCATAATCTGTGCCATTTCTATGACAGCATATTTATAAGCACTGCTTAATTAGTGGATTAAAGGGACGCTGCCACCGACTTTTCTGCTTATACAGTGAAAAGCAAAAGGATAACAATGTTTTGTACTTTTGACTTTCAGGCTCCATATCTCACCATCCATTTCTGCATTGCTCGTAAGACCACCATCATTTCATAGACAATCATCTTGAATATCTCATACATGGATGTAACTTGCAGCAATTTAGCCTATGATTAGTTCTGAAGATTCTTGTCGTGTCACTGCATTGTTACTGTTTTGCACCTGGTGGTGGAAAAATAATTTCCTTCCTGAATACTACAAAATAGAACCTGTTCTCAGATTCCCTAATAGCTCAGTGTGTTATTAGGTTGATTGCCAAGCACAAGGTCACTGGTTCAAATTGAGGACCAGCCATGAAGACAATTTCACAAGAAAAGAGAAGCAGCATCCAGCTCGATAGCCATCTCTTGGCCAATAAAATTGCCAAACTGCAACAGGTGAGCGCCATGACAGTTGGAATAATACAAAATGAAGTCTGTTTATCCATTCAGAAGCCAAAAGGTGGACGTTTAGGCAAAATATCAGATTCAACAAGTTGGATCAGCCCAAGGTCTATCAGTTCTGGCGCGACAAACACAGCAGTGGAAGAGGCTTGCATGCTTCATAATAGTGAGGTCGCAATCACCATGCGACGCTCATTACAAAAGTCTGGAATGGTTGCTCAAAAAAGAACAAGTCTTGACTTTAATATCTTCATAAGAAGCATCTGCTCGAGATTGCAAGCAAGTACGAAAAGTGGACATTTAAACATTGGAAATGGATGATTTGGAGCGATGGCACAAAAGTCGACGGCTCGGATATGTGCAAGTGGGTTTGAAAGAAAAAGAAAAGGGGGCTAACAGACCAAGAATTTGAAGGAAATGTCAAGTTCGGCGGAGGAAGCCTGATGCTATGGGGTTGTTTCACAGCCAAAGACATTTGATTCTTGACCTGGATCAATGGTGGTCTCAATGCTGATCTATATATGAGTATCCTTAAAATGAGTTACATCATACACTCTAGTGCTGTGGGTATGAAAAGGACAACGTGTTCCAACAGGACCACAACACAAAACATATGCCAACATTGGCAAAGAAATGGTTCAATGACAAAGAAGTAGAGGGGCTGGATTGTCCCCCACAGTCCCTGACCTCAACCCAATCAAACACAGATAGAATTGAAGGAAAAGCTGTATACCTATCCGAGTGACGTGACCAGTATTCACCAACTCTGGTAACGTGTAGAAGAGAGCTGGGACCAGATTTCAGTCCACACCTGTTTAAATCTGATCGAGAGCAGCCTAGAAGAATTCAGGCAGCGGTGAAGGCCAAAGGTGGATTTTCAAAATACTAACAAAATAATAAAAATGAAAATTTAGATTTTTAGGAGCAAATCGGTAACAATGCAGTGACATGATGAGAATCTGCATAACTAATCATATGCTAAATAGTTGCAAGTCAAATTTATGTATGCGATATCCAAGATGATTGTCTATAAAATGATGGCAGTCTCACGTTCAAAGCAGAAGTGGATTGTGAGATACGGAGCATGAAAGTCAAAAGTTAAAAACATTGTTATCCTTTTGCTCTTTTCTGTAAACACTGCCCATCAACTTTAAGATAATAAAAATGGGGTTCCTGCCAGCCCTTTATGTACTCAGAGGTGCCCCCCTGCATACATCAGAAAAAGGTTTTATACATGCCCCGTGCTGTGTGTAAACTGTGTGGTGTGGTCCGATCGGTGTCCCCACATTATGATCAGCACCGCCCCGATCCCTCCAAACACAGCGTCTTATAAGTGCATGCAAGTGGATGATGTCTCTCCGCCATTCAGTGATGCTGGGAAAGTCAATGTCAAGTTTTCTTGAAATAGAAAATGACTGCAAGGAAAGAAAACAATAATGAGCAGAAATACATTTTAATATGCAAGCACTCATCCTGTTATATGGTGATTTGTATGCAGCACTGTGTGGTATATGACATTTTTCATAGTATGTGTAACATAGGGGAAGAAGTCAATGTCCTTTGTAAAAACACACATTTTTCTAACGTTATTTTCTCATATTGTTGTAACATTCCCCAAAAACTAAAAATGATCAATTTACTGTGCAGGTTGTTAGCGTGAAAAGACAACAAATAGCTTTTTTGAACCTAGTTTTGAGTTTGCTGATGACTTCTAGAAGCAAAATGTCTAAACTTTGCCGACACACAGATCCCATGATATCTCCCTACAAGAACTTGTTCCTTAATGCCACCCCACCAGAAGGTGCACAATATTCTTTATCACTTCATAAGCAAGTCTTTATTTCCTGCTGGTTCAGGCTTCATCTTCGTAAAGAATAAAGGTAGAACTCTACTCTTTGACTTAGATTGCCATGAGCCTAACAAGGTCACTGTAAAAATAACAATGAAAACCCCTTGGTTTCGATTTCAGAACTTTTTATGAGGTTACAAAGGAGATGGGTATTCACCATTGAGCTGAAACGAAGAGGAGGCTATAATTTGACTACCGAGCCATGATGGCAATGAACGCAAGGCAGCTTTCTATGCTCGTCATTGTCACTTTGAGTATCTTATTATGCCCTATGGAATCAGAAATGTTCCTTCTGTCTTCCACCATTTGTTGAGTTTTTTTTCGAGATCTCCTTTATTTCTTTTTAGTGATGTAGCTTGATGGTACACAAATGTTCTCCCCAGATCTAAACTCTCACTAAGAACTGATCCACACCTATATCCAGAGAGATCCCCCAATGCTAAATTAGAGAGATGGCTTTTTGAAAAGACCTCTCCAACAAGGACCCCATATGGAACTACAGTTGTGCCCAAAAGTATTGACACCCCTGCAATTCCGTCAGATAATACTCAGTTTCTTCCTGAAAATGATTGCAAACACAAATTCTTTGGTATTATTATCTTCATTTAATTTGTCTTAAATGAAAAAACACAAAAAGAATTGTCCTAAAGCCAAATTGGATATAATTCCACACCAAACATAAAAAGAGGGTGGACAAAAGTATTGGCACTGTTCGAAAAATCATGTGATGCTTCTCTAATTTGTGTAATTAACAGCACCTGTAACTTACCTGTGGCACCTAACAGGTGTTGGCAATAACTAAATCACACTTGCAGCCAGTTGACATGGATTAAAGTTGACTCAACCTCTGTCCTGTGTCCTTGTGTGTACCACATTGAGCATGGAGAAAAGAAAGAAGACCAAAGAACTGTCTGAGGACTTGAGAAACCAAATTGTGAGGAAGCATGAGCAATCTCAAGGCTACAAGTCCATCTCCAAAGACCTGAATGTTCCTGTGTCTACCGTGCGCAGTGTCATCAAGAAGTTTAAAGCCCATGGCACTGTGGCTAACCTCCCTAGATGTGGACGGAAAAGAAAAATTGACAAGAGATTTCAACGCAAGATTGTGCAGATGTTGGATAAAGAACCTCGACTAACATCAAACAAGTCCAAGCTGCCCTGCAGTCCGAGGGTACAACAGTGTCAACCCGTACTATCCGTCGGCGTCTGAATGAAAAGGGACTGTATGGTAGGAGACCCAGGAAGACCCCACTTCTTACCCCGAGACATAAAAAAGCCAGGCTGGAGTTTGCCAAAACTTACCTGAAAAAGCCTAAAACATTTTGGAAGACTGTTCTCTGGTCAGATGAGACAAAAGTAGAGCTTTTTGGGCAAAAGCACCAACATAGAGTTTACAGGAGAAAAAAAGAGGCATTCAAAGAAAAGAACACGGTCCCTACAGTCAAACATGGGGGAGGTTCCCTGATGTTTTGGGGTTGCTTTGCTGCCTCTGGCACTGGACTGCTTGACCGTGTGCATGGCATTATGAAGTCTGAAGACTACCAACAAATTTTGCAGCATAATGTAGGGCCGAGTGTGAGAAAGCTGGGTCTCCCTCAGAGGTCATGGGTCTTCCAGCAGGACAATGACCCGAAACACACTTCAAAAAGCACTAGAAAATGGTTTGAGAGAAAGCACTGGAGACTTCTAAGGTGGCCAGCAATGAGTCCAGACCTGAATCCCATAGAACACCTGTGGAGAGATCTAAAAATGGCAGTTTGGAGAAGGCACCCTTCAAATATCAGGGACCTGGAGCAGTTTGCCAAAGAAGAATGGTCTAAAATTCCAGCAGAGCATTGTAAGAAACTCATTGATGGTTACCGGAAGCGGTTGGTCGCAGTTATTTTGGCTAAAGGTTGTGCAACCAAGTATTAGGCTGAGGATGCCAATACTTTTGTCTGGCCCATTTTTAGAGTTTTGTGTGAAATGATCAATGTTTTGCTTTTTGCTTCATTCTCTTTTGTGTTTTTTCATTTAAGACAAATTAAATGAAGATAATACCAAAGAATTTGTGTTTGCAATTATTTTCAGGAAGAAACTGAGTATTATCTGACAGAATTGCAGGGGTGTCAATACTTTTGGCCACAACTGTAGGCATGTTTTCTGTTGTACTCAGATGGCCTAAGGTTGTACAATATGTTCTGAGTTTTGACAGCAGTTCCTGACAATTTATTTCTTGTTTCTCTACCCTAGTGTCTCCTATTTCTGCCAAGTCAATGTAATGAATTTAACTTCTGAGGAAAAAAAGTCTTTCTGTAATTAAAGAGGGCTTTCTCCTCTGCCCCATTCCCAGGTAGCCTTTCTAGACGTGGATGTCTCTCCTATGGAAGGGGGGGGAGCAATTCTCACACATGAGAAGCGTAAGGGTAATATGCTGAGCTGTGGTTTCTTCTACAAAAACAGGAGAAGGACTACACTCTTGGCCACCATGACCTTCTGGAGAACCTAGTAAGAGGAATGCAGTGAATGATAGAGGTGACACCTTGGCGGACAGAGTGGAATTAGAAAAGCAGTAAATGCCTGTTCTAAGATAGTGCCTCTGGGTGTAGCAGAGGAGACTGAGTGATTAGGATCCAAGGAGGGAAATTGAGGCTGATTGGAAGTCAGTAGCAGTGCACTAAAACCAAACTGTTCACTTTGAATTCTATCAGAGGCTAAGTGCCAGAAAAGGAATCAGTCACCTAACTGTGGCGGAAGCCAACAGTACGACTGAGCACAAACACTTAGAATTAGTGTTGAGCATTCCGATACCGCAAGTATCGGGTATCGGCCGATACTTGCTGTATCGGAATTCCGATACCGACTTCCGATATTTTTTCAATATCGGAATTCGGCATCGGAATCGGAAGTTCAAAGTTGATTGACAGACTGACGTCATCATGATGCGCGGTGTGTGCGCATCATGATGCGCCGTCATTTCGGGCCTTCCGGGGGTCTCTGCCGGCCTGCCGGGGGGCTGTGCCGGCCTGCCGGGGGGCTGTGTGGACTGCCCGGGGTCTGTACCGGCCTGCCGGGGGGCTGTGCCGGCCTGCCGGTGGTCTGTGCACCCTGTGGGGGTCTGTACCGGCCTGCCGGGGGGCTGTGCCGGCCTGCCGGTGGTCTGTGCACCCTGTGGGGGTCTGTACCGGCCTGCCGGGGGGCTGTGCCGGCCTGCCGGGGGGCTGTGCACCCTGTGGGGGTCTGTACCGGCCTGCCGGGGGGCTGTGCCGATGTCCGGGGGTCTGTGCAAGCATCGTCCGATGGGACTACAAGTCCCATCGGGCGATGCCTGCTACCATGACAGTGATTGACACATTAGCCAATGATGGGACAGTAGTAGTCCCATCATCCGGCTAATGTGTTAAATGTTAAAAAAAAAAAAAAAATACTACATACATACTACATACATACTACATGCTACATACATACTGCATGCTACATACATACTGCATGCTACATACATACCACATATATACTACATACATACTACATACATACTACATGCATGCTACATGCATGCTACATGCTACATACATAACACATATATACTACATGCATGCTACATGCATACTACATGCTACATACATACTACATGCTACATACTACATATATACTACATGCATGCTACATACATCCTACATACATACTACATACATACTACATGCATGCTACATACATACTACATACATACTACATGCATGCTACATGCATGCTACATACATACTACATACATACTACATATATACTACATGCATGCTACATACATACTACATACATACTACATGCTACATACATACTACATATATACTACATGCATGCTACATACATACTACATACATACTACATATATACTACATGCATGCTACATACATACTACATGCATGCTACATACATACTGCATATATACTACATGCATGCTACATACATACTGCATGCTACATGCATGCTACATACATACTACATACATACTACATGCTACATACATACCACATATATACTACATACATGCTACATACATACCACATACATACTACATACATGCTACATACATACTACATACATGCTACATACATACTACATACATACTACATGCATGCTACATACATACTACATGCATGCTACATACATACTACATGCTACATACATACCACATACATACTACATACATACTACATACATACTACATGCATGCTACATACATACTACATACATACTACATATATACTACATGCATGCTACATACATACTACATATATACTACATGCATGCTACATACATACTGCATGCTACATGCATGCTACATACATACTACATACATACTACATGCTACATACATACCACATATATACTACATACATACAATACATTCATACAATACATACATAGACATACAGTACATATAACATAGAGTAACATACTTACCAATACTTGTCACATTGTTCCCCGAAGCCATTGTCGTCTACGGAATAAATATTAACATAACAAAACACAAAAATACTCACCCACGATCCGAAGCAGTCCACGAGTGTGTCCCACGACGATCTTGGGTAGAGAACTGCAGCATCAGATGATGCTGCCGTTCTCTACGGGCTGCAGGAATCCAATGACGGAAGGTAGGTATCCTTCCGCACTGTATTCCTCCGCCACTTAAAAAAAAAAAAGTCCCTAGTCTCACTTTATGCCATTGCTGCGTGGGAAATTCCCACACAGCAATGGCATAAAGTGAGACTAGGGACTTTTTTTTTTTTTAAGTGGCGGAGGAATACAGTGCGGAAGGATACCTACCTTCCGTCATTGGATTCCTGCAGCCCGTAGAGAACGGCAGCAACAGCTGATGCTGCAGTTCTCTACCCAAGATCGTCGTGGGACACACTCGTGGACTGCTTCGGATCGTCGGTGAGTATTTTTGTGGTTTGTTATGTTAATATTTATTCCGTAGACGACAATGGCTTCGGGGAACAATGTGACAAGTATTGGTAAGTATGTTACTCTATGTTATATGTACTGTATGTCTATGTATGTATTGTATGAATGTATTGTATGTATGTAGTATATATGTGGTATGTATGTAGCATGTAGTATGTATGTAGTATGTATGTAGCATGCATGTAGCATGCAGTATGTATGTAGCATGCATGTAGTATATATGTAGTATGTATGTAGCATGCATGTAGTATATATGTAGTATGTATGTAGTATGTATGTAGCATGCATGTAGTATATATGTAGTATGTATGTAGCATGTAGTATGTATGTAGTATGTATGTAGTATGTATGTGGTATGTATGTAGCATGTAGTATGTATGTAGTATGTATGTGGTATGTATGTAGCATGTAGTATGTATGTAGTATGTATGTAGTATATATGTGGTATGTATGTAGCATGCAGTATGTATGTAGCATGCATGTAGTATATATGTAGTATGTATGTTGCATGTAGTATTTATGTAGTATGAATGTAGCATGTATGTAGTATGTATGTAGTATGTATGTTGCATGTAGTATTTATGTAGTATGAATGTAGCATGTATGTAGTATGTAGTATGAATGTAGCATGTATGTAGTATGCATGTTGTATGTATGTAGCATGTAATTTTTTTTTTTTTTTTTTTACATTTAACACATTAGCCGGATGATGGGACTACTACTGTCCCATCATTGGCTAATGTGTCAATCACTGTCATGGTAGCAGGCATCGCCCGATGGGACTTGTAGTCCCATCGGACGATGCCTGCACAGACCACCGGCAGGCCGGCACAGCCCCCCGGCAGGCCGGCACAGCCCCCCGGAGCCTGCACAGCCCCCCGGCAGGCCGGCACAGCCCCCCGGCAGGCCGGCACAGCCCACCGGAGCCTGCACAGCCCCCCGGCAGGCCGGCACAGCCCCCCGGCAGGCCGGCACAGCCCCCCGGCAGGCCGGCACAGACCACCGGAGCCTGCACAGACCCCCTGGCAGGCCGGCACAGCCCCCCGAAAGGCCCGTACAGACCCCAGAGAGGCTGTACAAGGGCAGGAAAGGGTTTTTCTTATTCCGATACCGGAAGTCCCATAGACTTGAATGGGACTTCCGGTATCGGAATCGGCGATACCGATACTTTTTTTAAAGATCGTCCGATACCATCCGATACGATACTTTGAAGTATCGGACGGTATCGCTCAACTCTACTTAGAATCATAGAATGTTAGAGTTGGAAGGGACCTTCAGGGTTCTCGTGTCCAACCCCCTGCTCAATGCAGGATTAACTAAACCATCCCAGACAGATGTCTGTCCAACCACTGTTTGAACAATTCCATTGAAGGAGAACTCACCACCTCTCATGGCCTCCTGTTCCACTCATTGATCACCCTTACTGTCCAAAAAAATTTTCTAACATCTAATCTGTATTTTCTCCCTTTCAGTTTCATTCTATTGCTTCTCATGTTTCCATAAGCAAATGAGAATAATGATGATTCCTCTACACTGTGACAGCCCTTCAGATACTTGTAGACAGATATTAAGTCTACTCTTAGCCTTCTTTTTGGCAAGCTAAACATTCACAGATCTTTAACAATTCCTCGTAGGACATACATTGCAGTCCGTTCACCATCCCGGTAGCACTTCTCTGAACTTTTCCCCAGTTTTTCAATGTCTTTTTTAAAATGTGGTGCCCACAATTGGACACAGTATGCCAGATAAAGCCTGACCAAGGAGGAATAGAGGGGATAATTACTGATCTAGGCTCTTCACTTAGTACATCCTAGAACTGTGTTTGCCTTTTTTGCTGCTGCATCACACTGTTGACTCATGTGTGTGACATCTGCCTGCGGTCTGGACTGCAGCCAGACAGCACCCCGAGAAACACTGATACCCTTTACCCCTATACAGGGATCTGGATTTATAGCAGAGCCCAGGATGCACTGTCTGAATAGGAGCAATGACCAGAGCAGGACGGTCGCCAGAAAGGTGTTCCAATACAGGACACAGAGGCAATGATATCCGAGACTAAACCAGTCAGGCAGCAACGGTACAAAAACAGTAGACAGTAGCAGAGTCAGATTCCAGGCCGAAGCCAGTCATAAACCAGGAGAGTCGCAGAGGTACAGAATCGTTAGGCAGAAGCAGAGTCAGAATCCAGGCCAAAGTCAGAGTCATAAACCAGGAGAGTCGCAGAGGTACAGAATCGTTAGGCAGAAGCAGAGTCAGAAGTCCAGGCAAAAGTCAGAGTCAGTCAACAGCAATTCACACAGTAACACGCAGGGGAACCAAGAATATATCCGGCGGCTTGCAAGCCCAGTCCAAAGGTATTTGAGGGATCAGGTCATCCCTCACAGGCTCCCGGGCTGATGATGTCATCAGGACCGCCCCCAGGACCAGACCTGATGACGATGCACCAACCCCTTCATGACTGACAGAGGAGCGGAGTCTGAGTCCACTAGACGCCTGCGCAGAAGCCCTTTCACTGTTGCCGCCATTACTCGGGCGCGAACAGTGGCTGAGGGCGGAACAGCAGGCCCTGAATTCGACGATGACACGTCAGTCCGGCGCCTCCTGGTAGCCGAGGCCTGGACAGCAGGCCCCGAGCCCGAGAGCGGCGTGACAGTCCGTCGCCTCCTAGTGGCTGAGGGCGGAACAGCAGGCCCCGAGTCTGACGGTGACGTGACAGTACCCCCCTCTCCAGGAGGGGCCTCC
Source organism: Dendrobates tinctorius (assembly GCF_039654945.1). Classification (NCBI taxonomy): domain Eukaryota; kingdom Metazoa; phylum Chordata; class Amphibia; order Anura; family Dendrobatidae; genus Dendrobates; species Dendrobates tinctorius. Next base: position 7,731,126 of record NW_027361924.1, on the reverse strand, counting down.
GGACCCTCAAAACCCGGTTTGTCAGGGTGAAGAAGATGAAATCTCCTAATTAATGCCTTGGCATGGACGTTCCCCGCAGGAACCCAGGACCTTTCTTCTGGGCCGTAGCCCTTCCAGTGTACCAGATACTGTACTGAGCCCCTCACAAGGCGGGAGTCAAGGATACCCTGGACTTCATACTCCAGAGCTCCCCCGACCGAAACAGGAGGAGGAGGGGACTGAACAGGGTGAATGGGAGAACGATAAGGTTTGAGGAGAGACCTGTGGAATACGTTAGGCAATTTGAATGACTGTGGAAGTTTTAAGCGGAAGGCTACTGGGTTAACCACCTCGATAATTTCGTATGGGCCGATGAACCTGGGACCTAGTTTGGCGGACGGTACCTTAAGCTTGATATTTTTTGTAGAGAGCCAAACCTTGTCGCCAACTCCCAGGTGCGGCCCCTTAGATCGTCGTCTATTTGCAGCCGAAGCCTGTCTAACCTGAGCCCCTTTCAAATTTGAATTAACCTCAGACCAAATCGTTTTTAGCCGATGTATATTTTGCTCCACCCCAGGGAGCTCCGACATCCTGGCCGAAAACGACCCAAAGCGTGGATGTAGTCCAAGGTTACAAAAGAAAGGGGTAGTTTTAATGGAGTCTTGATATCGATTATTGAGGGCGAACTCAGCCAATGGCAGATGTTCCACCCAATCGGTCTGATGTCCTGACACATAACAGCGGAGGTATTGTTCCAGAGCTTGGTTAGTACGCTCAGTTTGACCATTAGTTTCGGGATGGTATGCCGAAGAAAAGGACAACTCCACACCAATGCGTCTACAGAATGCCCTCCAGAACTTCGAGACAAACTGGGTACCCCTGTCGGACACAATATTTGCCGGAATGCCGTGCAGACGTACAATGTGCAGGATAAACAACTTACTTAAAGTCTCAGAGTTAGGCAACCCAGACAGGGGAATAAAATGTCCCTGCTTGCTGAACCTGTCTACCACCACCCAGATACAAGTTTTCCCATCTGATGGCGGCAGGTCTGTAATGAAATCCATGGAGATGTGGGTCCATGGACTCTCAGGGGTGGGCAAGGACTGAAGCCAGCCGGCAGGGCGACTATGGAGGGACTTGGCACGGGCACAGACTTCACACGCTGAAACATAGTCCTTACAGTCCTTGACCACCGTCGGCCACCAAAAGTTCCTAGTTACCAACCTGGTGGTATTATTGAGACCCGGATGGCCTGCCAGGACAGAGTCGTGTGATTCTTTTAGAACCTGCAGACGAAGGTTAGCCGGAACGAACAATTTTTTGGGGGGCGTAGTGTCCGGAACTTGCTCTGAAGACCTACGGATCTCCTCCAGAAGGTCCAAAGACACTGCCGACACGACGATTCCATTAGCCAATATTGGGACTGGTTCACAGTCCTCGGTCTGTGTGGGGCAGAAACTGCGAGAGAGGGCATCTGCCCTCACATTTTTAGTCCCGGGGCGGAAGGTGATTATAAAATCAAACCTGGAGAAAAACAAGGCCCACCTAGCCTGCCTGGGATTTAGTCTTTTGGCTGACTCTAGGTAGGTTAGGTTTTTGTGGTCTGTAATAACAGTGACCTTGTGTTTGGCACCTTAAGCTTTAGCAGAGGTACACCCAGACTCTTAGCAAATAAAAAATCCATAAGGTTGCCGGCAGCACCACAATCCACATAAGCCTTCACACACAGACGTTTCTTAGCAAAAGAAAGGGAAACTGGTAACAACAGTTTGGCCGCTTTTGCGGGCAATACCTGACCCCCAGCGCTGTCCAGGGGGCGATGCTCCAGGAATGTGGATTTCCAACAGCCAGCATTTTCTTTGAAGCTTCCAGGCTGCAGCATGCTTGAGCCTGAGAGTGACCTTCCAGGCTGTGCAATGTAACAGGTGTTTGGGCCAGGAATCAGCTCAGTCAGGAGGAAGAAAAAAAAAAGGTAAGGAAAACGGCCTTTAATACACCTCTTGGTCACTTTGAGTACCTTGTAATGCCGTTCGGACTCAGTAACGCACCTGCCGTATTTCAACACTTTGTCAATGACATTTTCAGGGACATTTGTGGGGTGTATGTCGTCGTGTATCTGGATGACATTTTGATTTATTCGGCTGACCCTGTGACACATGCTCAACACGTCCGTTCGGTATTGCAGAGACTGCGAAAAAACTCCTTGTATGCGAAATTAGAAAAATGTGTTTTTTTTGCTGAAGAGGTACAGTTCTTAGGATACATGGTCTCAGGCAATGATATCCGAGACTAAACCAGTCAGGCAGCAATGGTACAAAAACAGTAGACAGTAGCAGAGTCAGATTCCAGGCCGAAGCCAGAGTCATAAACCAGGAGAGTCGCAGAGGTACAGAATCGTTAGGCAGAAGCAGAGTCAGAATCCAGGCCAAAGTCAGAGTCATAAACCAGGAGAGTCGCAGAGGTACAGAATCGTTAGGCAGAAGCAGAGTCAGAAGTCCAGGCAAAAGTCAGAGTCAGTCAACAGCAATTCACACAGTAACACGCAGGGGAACCAAGAATATATCCGGCGGCTTGCAAGCCCAGTCCAAAGGTATTTGAGGGATCAGGTCATCCCTCACAGGCTCCCGGGCTGATGATGTCATCAGGACCGCCCCCAGGACCAGACCTGATGACGATGCACCAACCCCTTCATGACTGACAGAGGAGCGGAGTCTGAGTCCACTAGACGCCTGCGCAGAAGCCCTTTCACTGTTGCCGCCATTACTCGGGCGCGAGCCACGGCGCCTCACAGTGGCTGAGGGCGGAACAGCAGGCCCTGAATTCGACGATGACATGTCAGTCCGGCGCCTCCTGGTAGCCGAGGCCTGGACAGCAGGCCCCGAGAGCGGCGTGACAGTCCGTCGCCTCCTAGTGGCTGAGGGCGGAACAGCAGGCCCCGAGTCTGACGGTGACGTGACAATGTGCAGTCTGTGATATATTAGTATACCCAAGTCTTTTTCACACGTGCTGCTGCTTAGTTCTATTCCTCCCATTCTGTAGTTGTAATTTTCATTTTTCTTGCCCAGATATAGAGTCTTGAATTTCTCCCTGTTAAATACCATTCTATTAGTCACTGCCCATTGTTCAAGTGTCTCTAGATCCTTCTGAATCCTCTCTCTCTCTTCTCTAGTATTAGCTATCCCTCCTAGCTTTGCATCATCTGCAAATTTCATTAGTTTACCTTCAGTTCCCTTATCTAGATCATTTATAAAAATGTTGAACAACACTGGGGCCAGGACGGAGCCCTGTGGTACCTCACTTGAAATACTTTTCCAATTAGATGTGCCACCATTTATTACCAGTCTTGGAGTACAATCACTGAGCCAGTTATGAATCCACCTAACAGTAGCCTTGTCAATCCCAAGGCTGACATATAGAGCAAGATGTAGAGGAAACTAGTTCACAAACTCCCCAACGTTGTCAAACAACAGACTGTAAGTGCTGCTCTAAAAGCCGGATCATGAGAACAAAGACTTTACATTTTCTGTGGGTACAGGATGAAATCCACCAAAATGCATAAGGAGTCAGGCCTACAAAATTTGTTTAAATTGAAAATTGTTTTTGATCTATTTTGGAAGTCCTCTGAACTAGACTTGACCACATTGATATATATTCAATATCCACGATTAAACAGAAAATACCGAAGTTCAATTAAAGGTAGAGAAATATAATGAACATAAAATAATGACTCTGCTACGGTAATTACAATAATCAGACCCACAGGGAAATTGTCTTGAAATTAAATAGGTTTCAATGGGAATAATTTACTAAATAAGCAGAAGATAAAGAACCCGTCTGTAGCACACAACAAAGGACGTGACATTGAGCGCTGAGATCCATCCTACCCGTATGTGCACGTTCAATGAACTATTATTATACGCATTTTACTTTTTTATGTTAAGTACAGAATTTAATAGAAACACAATTTATTGATGATATTGTCCATGAAAAAGACTTAAAGGGAAATTGTCAGGTCCCCAATGTCACTGTGCATGACCGGACATTCAGAAGGGACATCATGAGCATGATATCTGCAGGGGCTGTCGGTGAAGCCGATTTGAGTAAATTATGTTATCACGCCCAAAGGAACTTGTGATAACATGGAAAGAGGGCCAACTAGGCTGGGGAAACTAGTGCCCCATAGACTAGTCAAGCCTTAATTAGCCTAGGAAAAGCAGACCTTATAAATTCTTGTTTTAAATATCGATTTCATTGAATAACATTATACAGGGCTGGTTAGGCAGGGAATTTAGTCATACATCTGCTGCTTGGTTGGAGGCCATGGTGGACCTGGCAGGTTCCCTTAAAAAAAAGTATAAGCATAATTTTATAAATTAATTTATATATTTTTGCACAGGTCTCATTGGTGGATGCTCCTGATTGGGAGAGCAGTGACGTTTTGGATAAACCCTTCGATAGTCAAATGCTCTTATTCCTAATGTTCTTTATTTTGTATATTGTTATTAACTATAACATTGAGCCTCAAGAATCAAATGGATTAAAAGTGGAAAATAATTTTGATTAATTTAAGTTTTTCTCAAAATAAAACATCCAATATCTAAGCAAGACAACATTCCATGGACAACCAGACGCATATAGCATTCTACCTTTTGCCATTTTTCTCAAAAGCCAAAGATAATGAGCTGATTTTTGCGACATTTTTGTCCATTTTCTTAACTTCAATTACTCTGAATTTACTGGTTATTACAGTGATATGTCTGCATGCGCAACTACACACCCCCATGTATCTATTCCTCTGTAACTTATCCGTCATAGACATCTGCTACGCCACATACGTCATCCCTAAACTGCTCCATATATTATTATCTGGGAACGGTCTCATTTCTTTCACCCAGTGCTTCATACAGGTTTATTTCTTCGTTGTGTGTAACAGTGCCGAGTATTTACTGTTCTTAGCGCTTGGACTTGACCGATACGTTGCGATTTGTCATCCTTTGTCCTACCACCGAATCTTGAACAGGAAAATCTGTCTCTTGATTTCGGCCATTATCTGGATCTTTGCCTTTCTAAATTCTTTAATAATCCTAAATTCTCTCATCACCTTGCCCTTCGACAGGGTTGTTATAATTCATAGCTTCTTCTGCGATGCCACAGATGTGTTCAATACATCCTATGGAGTCTCTCGGGAGTTCAACATTATAATCTCTATCGAGATTGTTTTCCTGGGATTTTCCCCGGTCTTTTTTAACTTTTGGTCCTATGGAAAAATAATCCGTGTCATACTACAAATTAAGTCTAAAGATGGAAGGAAAAAAGCTTTCTCCACCTGCTTGCCTCATCTCATTGTCATGTCAATATACTACTCAGCAGGTTCAGTGGAGTACTTGATGTCGAACCAAGATCCTACAGGGATCCCCAAGCAGATCTTATCAGTGGTTTATGTTATATTAGTGCCCATGATCAACCCGCTCATATATAGTCTACGCAGCAGTGAAATCCTGAGAGCTTGTCGAAAGTTATTGAAGATCAAAGGACCAACAGTGACATACTACTCTAATAAAGTGGGAAATTAAAAAAATAAAATGATTAGATCAACATTTTGTATTTCTGAGTGGGAATGGCGTGACCACTCATGGTGTCGGCTACTTGATCTTAATCTCAATCATGGGTCTCCCATTTCCTGCAGCTAGAACTAACTTGGCTCCAATTGTTCACCAACAACCCAGTTGTGTTGGGATTTCCAAAAACAGGATTCCTCATTGAAATAGACCAAGTTCTTCTCTAGAAGACCATGTCAGATTGCGCCTTCCTCGTCAGATGACTTCTTGACGAGGAAAAGCACCAGAGCGATCAGGCCTTGAAAATAGTGGTGAGTCAGTAGATATCTTACTCGAAGGAAAAAGGTGCTCAGGTCTCTAAAAGCAGATTTTCAATCTATTCCGGTTGAACTTACGAAATAACTGGTCTGGGAAAACCAAAATAGCTGAAAAAACGATCTCACATAATGATTGAATTCAGGCACATTCTGCACTGAAGGATGACGTGTCTAATTCAGACTTGTTGGACCCGACAGTGGACAGAATATGTTAGGTCTCTAAACCTAGAAATCTACCAGTGGCTACAACATCCACTATTTTAACTTCTTCTTTTCCTAAACTATGTTAATCTTTGCAGAATGCAGGACGATACAAACAGGAAATGTTGAGTTTTTTTGTATTATCATTATTGTTATACTGCACGTGGGTGTATTAATTCTTACAATTGTTGTATAGTATTATGATTGATATAATGGAGAGGGAAGGGGGTAACCTGCTTTGAAATTTGTGCCATTTTCTTATGTTCTGCCTTTTTATTACGCCCTATTTATAAATGTACCCAATGCAAATTACTTATTTCTTATTAAGAACTTTCTTCCAATTTCATGGTTAAATAATTCTTGTACTTTTGATATTGTGTCAACAAGCAATAAATATGTGCCACATTCTTGCAGAAATTAAGGGCTTCGTATTTAGGTATTTAGGTTTATTTTGCATTTACCTGGCTAATTTCACATTTTGACATCATTGTGATATAGGTTACATAAAAAGAACTTTAACCTTAACCCCTACACTCCCAAGGGTAGTTTGCACGTTCATGACCGGGCCAATTTTTACAATTCTGACCACTGTCCCTTTATGAGGTCATAACTCTGGAACGCTTCCATGGATCCCGGTGATTCTGACATCGTTTTCTCGTGACATATTGTATTTCATGTTAGTGGTAAAATTTCATTGATATAATGCGTTTATTTGGGAAAAAATGGAAATTTTGCAAAAATTTTGAAAATTTTGCAATTTTCCAACTTTGAATTTTTATGCTCTTAAATCTCAGAGATATGGCACTCAAAAAACTTGATAAGTAACATTTCCCACATGTTTACTTTACATCAGCACAATTTGGGAACCAACATTTTTTTTTTGTTAGGACGTTATAAGGGTTAAAAGTTGACCAGCGATTTCTCATTTTTACAACACCATTTTATTTTTAGGGACCACGTCACATTTGAAGTCACTTTGAGGGGTCTATATGATAGAAAATACCCAAAAGTGACACCATTCTAAAAACTGCACCCCTCAAGGTACTCAAAAACAGATTCAAGAAGTTTATTAACCCTTCAGGTGCTTCGCAGGAATTTTTTGAATGTTTAAAAAAATAAACATTTAACTTTTTATTCACAAAAAAAATTACTTCACGTTCAATTTTTTTATTTTACCAAGGGTAACAGGAGAAATTAGACTGCAGAAGCTATTGTGCAATTTGTCCTGAGTACGCTGATACCTGATATGTGGAGGGGAACCACTGTTTCGGCACATGGCAGAGCTCGGAAGGGAAGGAGCGCCGTTTGACTTTTTCACTGCAAAATTGGCTGGAATTTAGATCGGATGCCATGTCACGTTTGGAGAGCCCCTGATGTACCTAAACAGTGGAAACCCCCCACAACTGACCCCATTTTGGAAACTAGACCCCCCAAGGAACTTATCTAGATATGTGGTGAGCACTTTGAACCCCCAATGGCTTCACAGAAGTTTATAACGAACAGCTGTACAATTAAAAAATCATATTTTTTCCACAAAAATGATCTTTTCACCCCCAATTTTTATTTTCCCAAGGGTAACAGGACCCCAAAAGTTATTGTGCAATTTGTCTTGAGTACGCTGATACCCCACATGTGGGGTAAACTGCCATCTGGGCGCATGGCAGAGCTCGGAAAGGAAGCATCCTTGTACACTGCCCCTATTGGTCAAACAATCGGTAGATTTGGTTTCCAGCACCATCTCTATGCTGATGACACCCAATTATACGCTTCTTCTCCTGACATCACGCCAGCCTTTCTAGAAAACACCGGCGATTGTCTAAACGCTGTGTCTAATATCATGTCCTCACTATATCTGAAACTGAACCTGTCAAAGACTGAACTCCTGGTGTTTCCTCCCTCTACTAATGTACCTATACCCGACATTGCCATTTCTGTGTGTGGTTCCACTATTACTCCCCAGCAACAGGCCCGCTGTCGTGGGGTCATACTTGATTCCGAGCTTTCCTTTTCCCCCCACATTCGATCACTGGCTCGCTCTTGTCATCTGCACCTCAAATACATTTCTAGAATTTGACCTTTTCTTACTTTTGACTCTGCAAAATCTCTTACTGTTTCTCTTATTCATTCTTGTCTCGACTATTGTAACTCTCTTCTAATCGGTCTCCCTCTTACCAAACTCTCCCCTCTCCAATCTGTCTTGAATGCTGCAGCCAGGATCATATTCCTCACCAATCGTTACGCCGATGCCTCTACCTTGTGCCAGTCATTACACTGGCTACCCATCCACTCCAGAATTCAGTATAAACTTATTACCCTCACCCACAAAGCCCTCCATAGCTCAGCACCACCTTACATCTCCTCCCTTGTTTCAGTATACCACCCTACCCGCGCCCTCCGTTCTGCTGATGACCTGAGGATAGCATCCTCAATAGTCAGAACCTCCCATTCCCGTCTCCAAGACTTTACACGTGCCGCACCAATTCTTTGGAATGCACTTCCCAGGTCAATACGATTAGTCCCCAATCCCCACAATTTTAAGCGTGCCCTGAAAACACATTTATTCAGACTGGCCTATCGCCTCAACACATTAACCTAACCCATCCCTGTGTGGCACAGCCAAAAGTTTTGCCATAACCAGATTTCACGCATCATGTTCCCACATGCTTTATGCATCCATTAGCCCTCGGTGTTTGTACTGTTACACACTTAACATTATGGCTGGTCCATACAATCAGGGCACCTGTTACCACCCACCTTTCGTGTCTCCCTCTTTCCTCATAGACTGTAAGCTTGCGAGCAGGGCCCTCATTCCTCTTGGTATTTGTTATAATCTCCTGTATGTGATTATTGTTATGCTGTAATGTCTATTGTCTGTACAAATCCCCTCTGAAATGTAAAGTGCTGCGTAATATGTCGGCGCTATAAAAATAAAATTTATTATTATTATTATTATTTGACTTTTTTGGCTGGAATTGAGATCGGACGCCATGTCGCGTTTGGAAAGCCCCTGATGTGCCAAAACAGTGGAAACCCCCACAAAATACACTATTTTGGAAACTAGACCCCCCAAGGAACTTATCTAGACATGTGGTGAGAACTTTGAACCCCCAAGGGCTTCACAGAAGGTTATAACGTACAGCCGTAAAATTAAAAAATCATATTTTTTCCACAAAAATGATATTTTCACCCTCAATTTTTATTTTCCCAAGGGTAACAGGACCCCAAAAGTTATTGTGCAATTTGTCCTGAGTACACTGATACCCCACATGTGGGGGTAAACCACTATTTGGGCGCATGGCAGAGCTCGGAAGGGAAGCAGAGCCTTTTGACTTTTATGGCAGGAATTAAGATCGGACGCCACGTCGGGTTTGGAAAGCCCCTGATGTGACAAAACAGTGGAAACCCCCCACAAATGACACCATTTTGGAAACTAGACCCCCCACGGAACTTATCTAGAAGTGTGGTGAGCACTTTGAACCCCCAAGTGCTTCACAGAAGTTTATAACGCCCGGGCGTGAAAATAAAAAAATTATATTTTTTCCACAAACATGATCTTTCAGTCCCCAATTTTTCTATTTTCCTAAGAGTAAGAAGAGAAGTTGGACCCCAAAAGTTGTTGTCCAATTTGTCCTGAGTACGCTGATATCCCATATGTGGGAGAAAACTACTGTATGGGCACACGTCAGGGCTCAGAAGGGAAGTAGTGATGTTTTGGAATGCAGACTTTGATGGAATGGTCTGCGGGTGTCATGTTGCCTTTGGAGAGCTCCTGATGTGCCAAAACTGTGGAAATCCCCACAAGTGACCCCATTTTGGAAACTAGACATGCCAAGGAACTTATCTAGATGTGTGGTGAGCACTTTGAACCCCCAAGGGCTTCACAGAAGTTTATAACACCGGGCTTGAAAATAAAAAAATCATATTTTTTCCACAAACATGATCATTTAGTCCCCAATTTTTTATTTTCCCAAGGGTAACAGGAGAAGTTGGACCCCAAAAGTTGTTGTCCAATTTGTCCTGAGTACGCTGATTTCCCATATGTGGGAGAAAACTACTGTATGGGCACACGTCGGGGCTCGGAAGGGAAGTAGTGACGTTTTGGAATGCAGACTTTGATGGAATGGTCTGCGGGTGTCATGTTGCCTTTTGAGAGCCCCTGATGCGCCAAATCTGTGGAAACCCCCCACAAGTGACCCCATTTTGGAAACTAGACACCCCAAGGAACTTATTTAGATGTGTGGTGAGCACTTTGAACCCCCAAGTTTATAACGTAGAGCCATAAAAAAAATCATATTTTTTTCCACAAAAATGATATTTTTGCTCCCAATTTTTTATTTTTCCAATGGTATCAGGAGAAATTGGACCCAAAAGTTGTTGTCCAATTTGTCCTGAGTAGACTGATACCCCACATGTGGGGGTAAACCACTGTTTGGGCGCATGGCAGAGCTTGGAAGGGAAGGAGCACCGTTTGACTTTTTCAACGCAGAATTGGCTGGAATTGAGATCAGACGCCATGTTGCGTTTGGAGAGCACCTGATGATGTGACAATTTTATATAAAAAATAATTATTTTTGCATCGCATTATTCTGCGAGCTATAACTTTTTTATTTTTTCACTGATGAAGCTGAGTGGCAGCTCGTTTTTTGCGGGACAAGATGATGTTTTAAGCGGTACCATGATTATTTATATCCGTCTTTTTGATCGCGCATTATTGCACTTTTTGTTCGGCGGTATGATGATAAAGCACTATTCTTTGCTTCGCTTTTTACTTTTATTTTTTAAGGCGTTCAATAAAGGGGTTAACTACTGGGACAGTTTTATAGGGCAGGTCGTTACGGATGCGGTGATACTAAATATGTGTACTTTTATTGTTTTGGGGTTTTTTTATTTTCAAAAAATAAATTTATTACGGAATTTTTTTTTATTTATTTAGCGATTTTTTATAAATTATTTTTACACACTTTTTTTTTTTACTTTATTACATTGTCCCGGGGGGGACATTATTGTAATATGTCATATCATCCGATCGCTGATCTGACACCTTGCACAGCAGTGTGTCAGATCGGCGATCTGCAGGCACTGCTGGAGGCTTTCTCAGGGCCTCCCTGCAGGCCCCCGAAGGCCCCCTCCCTGCCGATGCTTCCCTGATCCTCCGGTACACTGCAATCATGTTTGATCACAGTGTGCTGAGGGTTAATGTGTCGGGGGCGGTCCATGACACATAGTGCCGGGTGTCAGCTGTGATAATCAGCTGACACCCGGCCGCGATTAGCGGCGCTCCCCCCGTGAGCGCCGCTGATCGCGCTGGATGTACTATTCCGTCCTCAGGACTTAGGTCCGAGGTCACATGAATGGAATAGTATGTCTAATGTCGGAAAGGGGTTAATAAGCGATGGTCATTTAAATTTTTATTTCATAAATCAATAGTTTACAAGAAAACAAGAAACTTTGTAATATATTTTATCAAAGAAATCTGCTTCTTTCTCCTTCTCAATTTAAGGGTAAAAGATGTGAAATCTGTATTCAGTAAAAAGAGATTCTCCCTGAGATAGATTACCATTGGTGCTCATAACATTCTATGGAGAGGGAAGGAGGGAGGAGGAAGAGCTAGAGGCAGATATTGACATTCTGCTGCAAGTCCTCCTGAAACCACAGTTACACTTTAAATCTGTGGTAAGAAAAAAAGAAAAGTGTAACTGTCGTTTCAGGAGAACTTGCAGCAGGATGTCTGTCTCGGTCTCTAGCTCCTCCCTTTTCCTCCCTTCTTCATAGAATCTTTTGAGCACCAACTGTCATCTCCTATCTCAGTAATGGGAAAATCTCTCTTCAATTAATACAGATTGTATTTCTGATTTGAGAGTGAGAGCTCAACCCAGATTTTTCTGATAAGATATGTTACAAAGTTTATTTCCATTTGTAATAATGATTTATGAAATAATAAATAAAATGCCGGTTACTCTTTAATTTTCTCTTTGAATTTATCGCACTCTCCAATATTTTTACAATTTTTTTTAAACATTTACCGAATCAAATTCGGCAAACAATTTTCCATTTTCAAATCCAAATATCCCATTTTATCAAATTTCCTAACTGAGCAGCCAGATAATTAAGTTTTCTATTGGAAGTAGTGAGACCAACTTTAGGCGTCTACAATGTCCACACCACACAGGGGTCTCCTACCCCAAAGTCAGTGGCCTCAAACACATGCATGAGGCGGCCAAGTTCTGGTCACCGAACACTCCGCTAGTTTGAATATCACAGTGTATACAGACCACGAAATGTGAAGACAAATTAATACATCACTAAAAACGCTTCCCATGGTAATAAACCCACTTTATGGAATCCACATGGGAAAACTTAACAGAAGGTAGACCGGCTGGTGGCAGCAAACTGATTTTTATGACCGTGCTCCTGTCTCTGGGAATAGTTTTTGAAATTGTGCTCTGATTATTGAATTTTTCAGACATGTGAAGAAAAAATAAAAATAAAAATTGGGACTAAAGACACTTTACAACCCCTGAGAAATGTTTATTTATCTACTAGCAAACAGTAAACATACATTTTTTCCCTTATAAAATATGTCTGTAATATTTAAAGGGAACCTTACACTGGATTTTTGTAAATTTAAACTGAGTACCTCCTCTAATTGCCACAGATCCACTGATTCTGGAACAGTTTTTCTTTTTCGTCTCTGCCCCTTCGTTCCAAAGTTACAACCCCCGGAACTTTTCTGTGGTTGTTTGCTTTTACTCTTCTGACATTGGCCAATCAAAACACAGCCACGCCCGCAAGGAAGTTCTGTGGTTTACGCCCAGTTAGTTGTAGCGAAAATTTGTGCTATTGTTACCAGGGGGCATAACTTTGGAATGGAGGGTCAGAGAGGAAAAAGAAAAACTGTTCCAGAATCAGTGGGGCAGTGACAATTGGAGGAGGAACTTATTTTAAATTGAAAAAAATTCAGCTAATGCTCTTCTGTAAAGACATAAACTTGGATATAGTATATCTCTAAATATACAAATTCCCTATGACTTAAGCTTTTAGGTTTTCCTCCAAAACTTGACCAAGGGCATCAAATTATTTCATCTTAATTTTTACTTCAAAAAAGTTTCAGAAAACTCTATGGTCATAAGCAAAGAATGGTATTTTCAAAAAATTGCAACACATCACCATGAGAAGAAATTTCTCTGCAGTCTACACAATAGTGAAATCCCTGAATTTCCTAGTCTTGACTTATAGCAAAGCCAACGACCTCAATCAATAACAAAAATATTAACTAGACTTGGGTGGATGGATTCGTGGAACTCTGAGCTATTAGCCAAGTCAGTAGTTTCTGGCCACTAAACGGGAAGATCGCAAATTTCTTCCCTTCCGGGATCCCCGGTTGCAGCTTTTGATTAGCCAGGCTGGTGCGATGTCATCATTGAACATGTATATTCAGGTAGAATTCAATTCCACTCCCAAAAATTTGTTCATCTCTAGAAGTGTCTACAATGAGGACGTCGTGGTGCATCAAGGTAGTCATTACATGATCCTATCATGAGGCATCCTATTACTACAGTAGAAAAGCATATACCAAGTAGAAAAGAGCATACAATGTCCAACTTTTTGGAATAATATAGCCTGTAATTTTACTGGTATGTATCCTTTTAACACATAGCTAGGAATCCCTATGTAGGATATCGTATGCATTGTATTCTAAGAACCATCAATGGACAGTGACCTTGCCAAAACTTCTGTTCTGACTCCATAACCTCCATACCATCAGGGCTAGATCCAGTATTGCGCAGGCTCTTGATTGATGGAGTGATGAATTTCAACCAAAGTATAACAGAAAAACCCAGAATGTGTGAACATACTGTAAAAATGAGGGACTCTGCGTTATGTTGCAAAATGCGTGGTTTAATCCTTATATTATTGGAAATGTCGGTGATGCACACAATTTTCTTGCTTTCTCTACAAGTCACAGGACTAACAAGTATTGGGCAGACTTATCAATACTGTTTAATTCTTAAGCATTGCAAATTTAGGCTAAACAATTAAAATGTACCAAATTTACCAAAGCTGTTCATTTTGTTTGGTCAATCTGCCATATTTCTAGTCTAAGTAGTCTAAGTTTAAACTATCTATTAGATACTGTCAGGATCCGCTGAGCAGGGACTCACCCGCACTGTAGGGGGGCCCGGGGTCAGGTACAGCCGGAAAGTACAGATACACAGGACCTGTGGACGCTGAAGTTTAGCAAGCAGTCACAGGACCTACGGTCATGTGACTGCAAGGGGGCGGGGCTTAGCATCCTGCTTTCAGAGATGGCAGGACACTATACAGAAATACTCAGAGTCATGCAAAACGGAGGTCATACACAGAGATATCAGTAAAGTACCAGGGATGAGACAGAACGGATAGTCAGGGCCAAGCAGGGGTCAAAACCAAACAGACATAGAAGGTACCAAGCAGAATCCAAAGCAATATCCAGAGAACAGACCGAGTCGTACACAGAGAATCAAGCAACCAGAACACAGCACAAACACACTCAGGGGTCACCACAAAATGCCAAGGGCGAAAGTATAACTGACGGGGATGGGAGCGTCCTGAGTCTATAAGAAACCTCCCCCAGAACCAGGGAGAGGTCACAATCATAGCCCCAGGTGTGCAGGTAAGCCTGCATCAGGATCACAACCTTCAACCCCAGAAATGCCAGTCATCAGCACTGGTTCCAGACATTAACCCCACGTGTGTGAGTCAAACCCGCACTGAGATCATGACAGATATCTTACTTTGTGACAGAAATGTGCAACACAAGTTTTGGCACATATTTTGCTGCACCATGCCGAACATCAGGCCGCACTCTTTTCTGGTGACTCACATCCATTTCCACTAAACAACAACGTTTCAAGTCAGTGTCTAGCTAAAACACATAATACATATAGATCCAAGTAAGCAATGACAATTTTTTGGCTCAAATTATGCCAGAATTCTGTTTGACAAATATGCCCCTTTAACTTATTTACTTTTATGATGAAACCATTATTTTATAAGATTTAGGTTTGTGGGGGGTTTTTGTAGGATGAGTTCTATCTACTAGGCACCATTTTGCATTATTCTAAGTTAGGCTTAAATTTACATTAACTTTTATTATGTTAAATTAAAAATAAAATCATAAACCAAAAACAAATGTAAAAATTTCTGCCCAAGGGAAGGATATTGATGGTTAAATGTATGTGGTTGTTAACTTGGATAGTATGGCTGTATATTGATTAAAAAATATAGATAAAAGTATTTAGAAAATCACATAATCAAAATGGCTGGACGAATCATCAACAATCTTAAATATGCAGAAGATACAACACTGATAGCAACCAGCTAAGATGGAATGAAGGACTTATTATGGAGGGTCAAGATGGAAAACTCGAACATGGGACTGCTGCTCACTACAAAGAAGATAAAGATATTGACTACGGCCAGGTATGTGTGGGACACATTTGAGATGGACGACGACTAACTGGAAGTTGTAATGATGAAACCAGAAGTCAATAGGACAATAGCTATGAGCAAATCAACAATGAAGTCACTGGACAAGGTCTTCACATTGAGGAACAATTCACTGGCTCGTGCATAGTTTGGTCTTTTCTGTGGTAACATATGGATGTGAAACCTGGGCGATAAAATAAAGACAGAAAAATCTATGCCTTTGAAATGTGGTGTTGGAGAAGGATGTTATCAAAACCATGGAAGGCAAGAAGAACAGACAAATCAATTTTAGAACAAATCAAGCCAGAAATGTCACTCAAAGCAACAATCATCAATCTACGACTTGTCTACTTCGGACACACCATACAAAGAGATCAATCACTGAAGAAGGACATCATGGTCGAAAGAGTAGAAGGAACAAAGCGAAGAAGACTAGCAACCTGATGGCTTGATACTATCAAGATAGTGGACGATCTTCCTAGAGTTTATTCATCCATCAAGTTACCATAGCTCGAGATTGACTTGAAGGCTGTTAAATATTTAATAAATTACGCTTTTTAAGTAAGTTATCAACCAGGATTTTCCAAATGTTTTGGGAATCACTTGGACATTCCAAAGTGTTACAAAGAAATTGTCAGATTTTTTGCAAGATTTCCAAGAATTTATCGAGAAAGGCAAAAACGTATTGAATAAGTTAGTAAAAAATTAGCTATAAAGTAGGAATATCCAGGGCCATTATTATAAAAATGATTAAATGTTATAGAAAACTGTTATCTGTTTACAGAAGGTGGTTACAGTGATGAAGACTTTGGGGAAACTTCCATCTGTGGAGTCAATATAAGCTCTTATTTATGTTCTATTTTATGTCTTCAATTATGTCTTGTAAGTAGATGATTAAATATCCCACTTTCCAGCATATGAACTGGCTATTTCTCGTTTTACCAGTAATAACTAGTAATCAGTATGTATTACACTGTATGTATTGTCCACCATGAAACAAGTTCTGACTATTTGCTTAGTGGTACTTTGTTAGCATATATATAAGGTGGTGAGAAGTTGGTTTCAGAGTTTGTAGAGCGACATGTCTGCAGTGTGGTAACAAGTTCTGCCCTAGCCGGGATGCTTGCTGCTTTGGCATTTTACTTAAGGGTTTGGGTAAACCTGATGCCTCTAAGTCAGTTAAGATATAGGAGGCCCTGAATAGTTTGTGGAAGAGAGGAGCAAGATGATGGACAGCAGGAAGCCATTTAAATTGGTGATGCTAAGACAATTGGTAGGAAGTGTAGAGAGAATACGTCCTTCTTAAAGACATATTTTTAGTCTTCTAGATTGGGGAGCTTTTAAGAGAAAGTAAGGTGATAGTAGGAGGTAAACTGTGTGCTCTGTTACAGTGATGTTGTGCTTGTGATGGTCTAAATGGACCAAGTCAAGAGTAATCCTACATGGCATACAAGAACGAGAGATTTATCCAGTTTAGGTCAACAAAGTATTTTAGATGGTCAAGCACCCAGTGTAAATTGGCTTGTACTTGACATATGCTGATGGCTCAATCCTACGACGCATTAGAAGACATCTCTTTTGAGTAAGGACACCATGGAGGCTTCCAAGCTGAGGATGTAACGAAAAATACATTAGCGGTCCGGCCAGAGAGAGTGTGGCAACCTACGCATGATCGGTTGGAAATAAAGTGGGGGGGTTTGTATGGCTTCTTTACAGGTTATGACGTTTTCTCCTCCTATTTCTACCAGTAACAGAGCAGAAGAACGGAAAGGCAATGGACAAGTTGGTTTCCACGATGTCTAGGTTGTGCCTCGGTGTTTCCAATGAGAGAAACTGTGAGTTGAGCAATGATGTAGAGCTGTGCCGCAACATGACCTGCTGAAAAACATGAATATAATACAATTATGTATGAATGGTATAAGTGGTATCAACCATAGGTTTTTTTTTTTAATTTTTCCATTAATAGATCTGTTTTGAGGCTTGTTTCTTACTGAGGGAGGTATACAAAATGTTCTTTAAAATTAGATCAATGCAGGTCCAACAGCCGACAAACCCAACCGTCAGCCGGCAGTGGAACTCCCTCCTAGACAATGATTTAATATTGATTACCTATCCACTTAAGTTTTATGGTTTTCTAAAAAGTTGTTAAAAAAATAAGATGCTGAGAGAATAAGAAGTAATAAAATAATAAAGAAATAATAAATGGGGAATAGATGTAGAGAACACAAAGAATCCTCAGAATAATGACGGAGCAGAAAATGTAAGATCTCCCTGTGGGACTCTCATGTATTATCACTTTCCATAGAATAGACAGATGGTCACATTATAAAATCTGTTTGGTCTACCGCCCCTGATATACAAGTGGTGGGTGAGAGCATATCCTCCAGTGTGTAAATAGATATTCTCTCCAGTTCCAGTAGTAGATACCAATTCCTTCTGCCATCGAATTCACAACAATGTTAGTAAAATGTAATTTATATTAAGTATTTTAAGATTTCTAGACATTTTGTTTCTGCTTAATTATGGGTAAAATGTTGTATTACTTTTTAGCAATTTTTAATTTTTTTTAAAAAAAGGTTTTATTGAGGTCACATCTCATATCGCTTCATATCACTCTTTTTATACTGACTTAAAGTGTAGCAGTACTTTTATTTTTTATTTCATAAATCAATAGTTCACATGCAAATAAGAAACTTTATAATATATCTTATCAGAAAAGTCTATTAGGGTACCGTTACACTAAGCGATGCACCAGCGATCCCGACAACGATATGGATCGCTGGTGCATCGCTAAGTGGTCGCTAGTGAGCTGCCACACAGGCAGATCTCACCAGCGACATAGCAGGGGTCGGGGGTCGTTACTTACCTGTCAGATGAGGCGATCCTGACGTCCTCCCGCCCGCGTCCACACGTCGCTCGTCGGCGCCACAGGAAGCGCCGCAGGAAGTGGCCGACAAGAAATGATCCAGGACGTTCTTGCGCGATCAGCGATAATCAGCGGGGGAGCCGGTCAGAGGTAAGTATCAGACATACCGATATCGCTAGCAATATCGCTGCAACGTCACAAAATTGGTGATGCTACAGCGATATTGCTAGCGATATCTCTATGTGTAACGGGGGCTTTAGACTATTTCTACTGTGGTGAAATTGATGTCACTTTGTTGGTGTGTGCAAATAAATTTTAGTAAATGTGTGGATTCCGCAATGGGTCTCCTTCATGTGTGTTGCCTGTAGCAATAGGCCTCTGATACTGGCAGTCCTCCACTGTATTTGAGTCAACCACCCATGTTATTATGCTTACATTTTTACAATAGTAATCTACAGAACTGATATGTGTGCCACCTGAATGTGGCTGAGCATAACTTTCAATATTTTAGGGGGTTTTAATAATTCGACATTCGCTTTACAGACATTAACAGACATTACTGGCACTGGCACCATTGGGACTCACAATCTAAATTTATTATCTGTATGTCTTTGTAGCGTGGGCAGAAAAATAATTACCGAGAGGAAACCCTCGGAAACACGGGTAGAACATACAAACTCTGCAAGGCTGCTAATGTTTTTGCGTTGACAAATGAATGTTTCTGTGGTTGGAAGGCTATCACTGCAATGCAAACTGTGTGCCTCACTGCTGTGCTGGGGAAAACCACTGTCAAAATTGTCTTCCAGCATGTTTTGATACTACAGCAAGGGCGCGTCCCTTTCCAGTGGGGAAGCAACTGGCAAAATTTACTTTTGTATTGTGGATAGAACACACGGGCAACCCAACAGTCAGCACTATTTGGAATCATAACTATATGGGTAAAAGTCATGTTGCAGATAGTGCTGCAAGAAGGCGCTCATAGGTCGGTCTCTTTCATGAGATCCAACTTCACAGTGTGTTGGTGGTGCTATAACACTCAAGCTTTCTTCCTCCATCCCCTCCTGAGAACCACGGACAACATAGAGGGAATCATTATCGTCTTCATCTCCTAACTATTGCGCATTCATCACCTCTTCATCAACTCTTCCTTCTCGTCCTTTTCATGGTCCTTCTGCATTTTTTCCTCTCATGGCAAATGTCGGTGAAATGAAAGACCTGAACTTGTAGATATTGTTAGCTCTAAAAGTATCCTCCTCTGCTTCCTCTTCTTTCCCCAGGACAACCACCACCACCTCCTCGCCCACACTATTTAAAGTGTACAGCAGCATGTAAATAGGGATGCTGATGATAGCATCATCACCGCTAACCATCTTAGTAGCCATTAAGAAAACATGCAGAAGGGTGCAGAGGTCCTTCATCAGTATCCAGTACACAAGTGTGAATTGCACCACGTCCGTACTGAATTGTGCCAGGCTATGAAAAATGCCATACCTCACCAGGTCTCGGCATTGCTGCCACAATCGCTGCAAAATGTGCAGAGTTTAATTCCATGGTGCGGTCATATTGCATACCAACTGGTTAACCGGAAGTCAGAAAAATCTTTATACCAACTGAAGTGGAATGGTGGAAGTCAGCATTACAGTAGTTTCTGCAGCAGTGCATCCAGGCTGGGATAGTGGCGGAAGATTTGCTCTACCATCAGGCTGAGGATGCAAGCCATGCAAGGCAAAAGTGTAAGGTTTGCTCAGCGTAGTGCCACCACCAGGTCTGCACCGTTATCGCGCATGGCCTTCACTGGCTCCAGGTTGAGTGTAGACCGCCATTGCTCAAACTCGGCATGGATAGCTGTATACAACTGTTGATCTGTATGACTGTGATTTTCAAGGCATATTAATGTAAACACTGCCTGATTGCAGTGAGCTCTGGCTGCACAGTACAGAGGTGGGATTCTATCTGCAGTGTTGGAACATGTGTTTAAGAGGTTGAGAGTGCTGGCGAAGGCCCTAGAGGAGGTGGAGGAGGCACAAGCACTTCAGGAACTGCTATATACAGAGGTTTGTTCCGCAAACCCTGCAGATTCCAAGACTTGGTGAATAGTGACACCTTGGTGTCTGCTGCTTTAGTTCTCCATCCCCTGGTGTGTACTAATTTAGTTCTCCAACCCCTGTTGTCTATTAGTTTAGTTCTCCATGTTCTGGTGTTAATTTGTTTAGTTCTGCAATCATAGCTGTTTAGTAGTTTACTTCTCCAACCCCTGTTTTCTATTAGTTTAGCTATCGATCGTGGTACAGAATGACCGCCAGGTGAGGTATATTGTTTTTTATTTTAGTTGTATTACAGGAGAAAGAGGGCTTCGGTGGAATACGCATTAGGTGAGTATAACTGTGTTTGTTATTTTTAAATAAAAATGGAAAACTGTGTTTTGTCTTATTTCTAATAAGGGACTTTATTCAGGTTGTATCTTTATTTACCATCTAACTATAGGATTGGTAATGGATAGGTGTCTTATAGACGCCTCTCCATTACTAAGCCATGGGCTTGATGTCACCTGACAATATTATATATAAATTTATATAATTTAAAAACACAGCATAGGGACCCCTCTATTCTTGATAACCAGCCTTGCTGAGAGCTGAGGGTTGCAGCCCCCTGCTGAGAGTTTTCCTGGCTGGTTATCAAAAATAAGGGGGGGGGCACACCATTTTTTTAAATCATATACTTACAGCACAGGAGCCAGCTAAAGAATACACCCATCAGCCACTCTTGCTCTTGCTGTTATTAGCAGTAGCGGGTGTTGGATGATGGGAGCTGTAGTCCCATCAGCTGACACCAGTGACCAGAGGTAAACTTTATACCTCCAATCACAGTTGAGTGATCTCATAGTCTTTTGACAGCGTGGGAACCGTGGCTCTCTAACCGGCGGGGATGATTTGATCAGAAGCGGTGTTGGCCGCGCTGTCATGCTCATGATAACTTGGCAAACCCTGGATGTTTGGGTCCCCCATTAAAGAGAATGGGGTTCAGGTTCAGGTACCGTTCTGGTACCCGAACTTTTTATAATTGTTCGGCTGAACCCGCCGGACCGAACATCCAGATGTCCGCCCATCTCTAATCATATACTGTATTTAGGGAGCTAGAGTCTGTTTAGAGTCTGTTCTTTTGATATTGACTCCACCAAAATGGACCCTGACTCTGACTCGACAGCCCTGCTGCATATAACATGATACTGTATGAGGATGGATTGAGATACAAGTGTTCTGTCCCCATCATTCTTCATTAGCCGGTGTAAAGAGGTCGAGAAACAAGAGCCAATCGACTTCAATATTGTTGATCACACTCATTTAACGACCTGAACTCAGCGCATGTAAGCACAACCAAAATATTTGAGTGTCATGGTGGAATATATGAACATCGGGGTCCTTATTTTAATTTTTTGCCTAGGGTCCCATTTTGTCTAAAACCAGTCCTGTATGTAGCAGGTAGAGGCAAAATAAAACCCCAAATCAAAAAGGTGGACGCAATCCAGAACTGGACCAGACTACTCTCAAAAAAGCAAGTTGGGGCCTTTCTGGGAATTTTGGGGTACTACAGTAAGTTCATTCCAGACTTTGCAATGGTGACCGCGCCCCTGACTGACCTGTTTAAGGTAACAAAATCAGTTATAGCCAAAAGGATGTTTAAAGCAGAGATGGCTTTTCAAGAACTTCAATTTGCTCTATGTAAGCAGGCGGTCCTGGTAGCCCCGGACTTTAAGAAGGAATTTGTGCTCCAGACGAATTCCTCAGAAGTCAGATTAGGAGCGTTCCTTTCTCAGTAGATACACAGAGAGGAGTACCCTGTTTTCAACCTGAGTAGGAAACTGCCAGCATGTGAGAAAAATTATTTCATTGTAAAAAAGAAATGCATGGCCATGAAATGGGTGGTGAATACATTGCATTACTTACTGTAAGGGCGAAAATTTTAATTAGTGTCAGACCATGCACCACTCAGGTGGATGAGGAAGGAAAATGGGAAAAATGTTTGTGTTACCGCCTGGTTTCTTACCCTACAGTATTTCTGCTTCCAGGTGGAAGTTACATGGTAACGCAGATCCTCTCTTGAGAATCCTGTATGGAGTGGTAGAAGGTGCTAAGACCAACAGATTTAGGTAGAGGGGGAGGTATGCAAAGTGGCTGGCAGGCACATAGTGAATGGGAGATATGGATCACAGAGGTGGATGTCCTCTGTGATGTAAAACATGGAGTAATGCTGTAGTACACATAGTACTAAAAGGGGTTAATCGACCATTACAGGGCTAGGTTTTAATGTGAGCAGCTGACAAGTTGGGCAAGACAGCTTCTCACCATATCTCCACCCTTGGTGTGTTTCACATTGTAAAATGGGGTTTGTTTGTCTCACACATGTTTGTGTGTGGAGGTGTGCAGACCTCCAGGATTGTGTGCCTTTGCTAATGGACTAAGAACCCGCACTATTGTATGGACTGTTTACTTTATGTTTCAGCTTTCCTGAGGTGCGGTTTTTGTGGACTGAAATAAACAAACCGGACTTTTAAATAGAAACAGTTCCTGTGATACCTCATCAATTGTTCCCTAGGCTTTTTATTGTAATTGTTGTTTGTCTTTTGGACATATTTTTATATCAGCAAAATAAAGGTAATATTTTAATTATTAGCTTTATTACTCATTTAAAGTTCATACTGAATTTTCTTTTATAAATAGACTACTGGGCATTTAGTCTATTTTTGAAAAAGAGCTTGGTACAAACTGAAATGCGTAATATATCTACTATAAAATACTAAAACAACATTGAAAGACTACTTTTCCAGCTGCAGCGTGGTCAACCAGAATTGTACATCTGTACATCTCCTTTTACCACTCAATATATGCTTTCCTACAACTGACACCAAGGGTGAAAGGAGCTATTTAGTATAGAAGATGCTCTTCTATACAGAGCAGCAAAATTCCTCCTGGTTTTCTCCCCGCCAACTAAGCAAGACTGTCCTGCTCCTCCTCATCACCATTGTAATATTTCTAGCTGCCTGATGGCATGCATGCAGCCTAATTTGAGGATACCTAGCTGCATTTCTTGAAAAAAAGCAATCTATGCTTTGTATTCTTACATGGCAATGACTGTTGGCCGATCCTTGTAATTGTTGTAGTGCGGCGAGGAGTACATTACCATTGACAAATGGAGCAGTAATTATGGCCAAGAATGGTACATATCTTTCATAAGTCATGACCCATTCACTAACATTTTGCATGGCAGTGTTGATGATGCACCACTGACACAAGAAAGGTGCTAGTTACACATGATTGGGCACTGGTACTAGGAATGCTTCTGTGACGACACAGCATTTTATCTTAATTAACCAAACCTTTATTTTGAGTAAGCCAGGAGGAACAGACTGTTATCTATATGTTGACTTTTGAATTTATGTGTTTCTTTCTCGTTGGTCAAGAGCCTGAAATGTTGACTCTTCTTGTAGGTTAAATTAATATATATAAATTGATGAATGGTTGTTATTTACCTCTTATATTAGTTCCTACAGTTTATTGTACTATTATCTTTGCAAAACAGGGATGCAGGGTCACTGAACAATGATGTTTGCTGATATGTTGATTACCCATTATACTAAGCCATGTAGTTTGCTGACTTGCAAAACAAAAGAGGAAAAAATGCAAATAGATTAAATAATAAAACAATGCAAATTAATCTCATCACCCCTTCCCCTTTACCTGTGAATGATGTCTTAAAGAACAGTTGTGATCTATAAAAACGTATATATATCTGCCTCTGTAATAGGATATCCAAGACATCCAAGAGATCCAAAGATCCAAAGAACCAGAGACTGTTGTGAGTTCATTTTCCCCTTCGTCACTGGGGTCTGGTGAACTCCCTATTCTGGTAAAGGAAGGTAATGAGCCTGGTTATCAGGCACCTGAGTCTAATAAGGATGACTGGCTGAGTGGAGTCACGGACTGGATATAAGGCTGCCGACGCCCTTCTGCCCTGCGGGTGATTTCTCTGTGGACTTCTAGGACACCAGTCTGATTCCTGCTCCTCTAAAGCTGTTTCTGTTTTGCCTGTTAGCTTTTGTTTTGTTTTTTGTTTTCCTTGCTTTTCAGTATTCTGCTATTCCCTGCTGGGGTGAGCTGAATCTCCTTTTGCCTGTAGCTCTGTCTTAAGTATATTCCTGAGTACTGACATAGCTTTTTTGAAGCCTAGCGTCTTCAGGGCCTTTTTCACTGTCAGTCTGTTGGCTCTTATTTTCATAGGGTTTTTCACGGATTGCAGACAGCAGCCTTCCTGTCCTTTTCTATTTAGTTAGCTTGGGCCCCTCTTTGCTCAGTCTATCTTTCTGTCTTAGTATTTTCGTCTTGCTTCACCGTCATTATATGTTGGGGACTGCCTATTGCTTTGGGGTCTGCTCTGGGGCAGTTTAGATTTCACCTTTCTTTCCTTAGGCCTATTTAATTCTCCGGCTGTGATCGATGGGTCTAGGGCATCGTAGGAACCCCCCACGGCTACTGCTAGTTGTGTTGTTAGGTTCAGGGGTCTGCAATCCGATAGCTGCCAACTTCTCTGGTTTTCTGGACTTAGCTAGCATTTCTGTTTTTGCCTCCTACGGTGACTCAATCATAACAAGAGACTCTTTACAAAACCTCAGTTAGGAACACTCTACAAGACAGAAGCCAAAGACATCATGACTCCATCATGAGGGACACAGATTTGTCATTTTACAGAATGTCAGCTTAGGGGACAGAAAACAGATTTGCTCCATTAACCATTGCTGAACCCCATTGATACATTTATGAAAACTAGGAATGAGACCCACAGGTCACCTGGTTCCATTGAGATGTTCGGGGAAGTCAGGTTGTTAACCTCCAGTCACCAGGCCTTGTACCTCAATGGACTGTCAGCTTCCTAAGCTTGTCGTAACATCTTTTCTGTGCATGGGACAGGAGGGGGGTAGTTGGCCCTGGAAGATCTGGAATCAGAGCTACTTTTATCCAGGACGATTCAGAGTAAGAGTGAGACTCTGTAATTTGCACCATCTTGGGTATTTTGCTGAGATGTTTCTAAGTGTTATTTGCCTGTTTTGTGGTTCAATAAAGGATTGCCACACTTTTTTACCCTCACCTTGTGTTGTCTGAGTAGTATTAAGCCCACGATAAAGGGAGAGCTGGCGCTAAGTGGTGTGATCCCTGGTCCATGTGGTTTTGGCTACCGGACTAGAGCACCCCCTGACCCCGTTTCTACACACTTAGTGGCAGAGGTGGGATACTACTCAGTCAAATGAAACTGGAGGAGCTGCAGGGGACTGGTGTTTTCAGACACCATCCAGGGTTCCACAACCATGGAACCCTGGATGGCTTATTTAACCAGACATCTGTTTTGAGTAAGCCAGGCGGACTGTTATCTATATATTGACTTTTTAATTTATGTGTTTCTATCCCGTTGGTCAAGAGTCTGAAATGTTGACTGTTCATGTAGGTTAAACTGATATTTGTAAATTGAGGAATGGTTGTTATTTTCCTCTTATATCAATTCCTACTGTCTATTGTACTGTTACTTTGCAAAACAGGGATGCAGGGTTGCTGCACAATGATGTTTGCTGATTTGTTGATTACACGTTATGCCAGGCCAGGCAGTTTGTTTACTTGCAAATCTGAGGAGGAAAAATATGCAAATAGATTAAATAATTAAACAATGCTAGTTAATTTCATCACTTCTTCCCCTTTACTATAAAAAGGGGATGTATGCCTCTGTAGCAAGAGATCCAAAGATCCAAAGAACCAGAGACTCTTTACAAAACCACAGCCAGGAACGCTCTACAGGACAGCAGACAAACACATCGTGGCTCCATTACCATAGACACAGATTTATCATTCTACAGGATGTTAGCTTAGGAGACCATGGCTCTGGCTGAAACAATATAGATTTGCTCCACTGACCATCACTGAGCCCCATGAATACTTTTGTGAAAGCCAGGAATGTGACCCCCCGGTCACTTGGCTGCATGGAGATGTTCAGAGAAGCCAGGTTGTGACCCTCCGATCACCTGGCCTTGTACCTCAATGGACTGTCAGATTCCTTTTTCAAACAAACTTTATTAAAATTTTTGACACAAATTTATAGGGGGTGAATACAATATACTGTACATTCGCTTCTTGTTGACAGAAATAAAATAATTAGAGGAAAAGAAAGACACAAAAAAAAAGGAAAAGGAACAATACTATAACTTAATAGTAGCATTTACAATCTTTTAAATGTGGGTAGGGATTTACACTTCCATTTCGGTATAATAAAACACTTTTCATAATTGGAGAGAATTAATATTACTCGATATCAAGAGGTAAAGCTAAGCCAGGGAACCCATCTCTTATAGTAAATTACATAGTAATGGTTGGCTATTTCATGGCTATAAGCTTGTTGTTACCTCTTCTCTGTGCGAAGGACAGATGGGGTAGTTGGCCCTAAAAGCTCTGTAGTTACAGTTCGCTTTTATCCCAGCGAGTCAGCAGAAGGGTGAAACTCTCTAATTTGCACCATCTTGGGTATTTTGCTGGGACTGTTCTATGTGTAATCTGCCTTTTTTGTGGTTCAATAAAGTATTGCCACACTATTTTACCCGCACCCTGTGTTGTTTGAGTAGTATTAAGCACACGGTAAAAAACAAAAACGGGCGTTCAGTGGAATGATCCTTGGTCCATGCAGTTTCGACTAGCGGATAAGGGCCGCTGATCCCATGTCTTCACAGCTTCCAACATCAGGTGGTGCACTTTCACAAACCTCTTCCAACTCCTACTTCATGGACACGTCCCTGTCCTGGAGAGCAACATTGCACCTTGAAAACACTAAAATTTTATTTCAGGTAAAATTTAATTAAATTTAATTTAAAGATGATTAAATTAAAAGTAAATCTAATTTCCTTATAAGTCTGAAGTCATTATTTCAATCACAACCAAAGGGACATTTCCCTGTGGGACATAATCACTTATTTCTATATTTTTTTCTCCCTGCATTTTAGAATCACATATTATATAAGCCGAGTATAAAGAGCTCCTTCCCAGCAAACAAACAGGTGTGTGCCACAGAGCGCTGCGATCCATCTTACTGTCTTCATATTGTCTAGGAAGTAACCGGGGATCTTACTTGAGTTCTGCAAAAAAAAGTCACTGAGGTCGGATCGGTCGGTGTCTGCAGCACTGGAAACCCAGTATTGTAACGAAAGGAAATTATATCACTCGGAATCAGAACTTCATACATCTGACTGATAAGCCAAAAAGCTGATTTTGAGTCAACTTCTTGAATCTAGTGAGTATATCTGGTCATATTATTTTTAATATTCTTGATTTTTTATGTTCTTTTTCTGGTATTATTGTTACATTTTCAAATATGTTGCTATTTCTGCCGATTTCAACCCTTATGTTAACATTTTATTCAGAAAATTATCAATTTTACTTTCAATTTTTGAAGCATTGTAAGTAGAAAGTGATTGGATTTATTCTGTGACTTTTTTTCTTTCTAGATTTATGTGAGCATCTCATGGACAACAACACATATACAACATTTCATATTCTGCCTTTCTCATCAAATACCATTAATAAGCCGCTGATTGCCGGGATTTTTTCAGCCATTTATTTGATGGGAATCACTTTGAATTCACTGGTTATTGCGTTGATATGTCTGGACGTCCATCTACACACCCCCATGTATCTATTCTTCTGTAACTTATCCATCATAGACATCTGCTACACCACAGTCATTATCCCAAAACTTCTCCATATATTATTATCTGGGAACGGCGTGATATCCTTCACCCAGTGCTTCACGCAGATGTATTTTTACTTTACAGGAGCCAGCGTGGAAGAAATACTTTTGTTCGTCATGGGATTTGACCGATACGTTGCGATTTGTCATCCTCTGTCCTACCACCGGATATTGAACAAGAAAACCTGTGTTCTGATTGTTGTTGCTATTTGGATCTCTGCCTTTGTAAATTCTTCACTATTTGTATGTTTTCTAATTAAAATGACCTTTAATACGATTGTTACTATTAAAAACATCTTCTGTGACTCCGTAGACGTATTTAATACATCCGGTGGTGACTCCGGTGACTTTTATATCTTACTGTATGTTGAGCTTGTGTTGTTTGGATTTTTCCCGCTTTTCTGCAACTTTTTGTCATATGTAAGAATAATCCGTGCTATTTTACGCATGAAGTCAAAGGAAGGAAGAAGAAAAACCTTCTCCACCTGCTTGTCCCATCTCATTGTCATGATAACTTACTACTCCACAGGTACAGTGGATTACATGATGCCGTTCTCAGATGGCACAGTGACCATTAAACAGATTTTATCAGCGCTTTACACCACAGTGGTGCCCATGGTCAACCCGCTCATATACAGTCTAAGAAGCAGTGAAATCCTTAGAGCTTTTCAGAGGTTATTGAGGATTAAATGAAATATCAGTGATGTATTCATCATGTTAGATTGAAAAAAAAGAAAGATGTTATCGAATTTTTACAGGATGAAAATGATGAAATGGTAAGACAGGATGTTGAGAAGGCCGAACTTTTAAATTCCTATTTTGCATCTGTTTTCTCTCAGAAAGGAAATGTAACATCAACTGTCCTTCACTGTCCTATTAAGGGAATAGAAGAATCCAGGATATCTATAAACAGAAAGATAGTGAGGAAACACTTAGCTAACCTAAATGAATTCAAGTCTCCAGGTCCAGATGAATTACACCCCAGAGTACTGAAGGAGATAGCAGAAGAAATTTTTGAACCCCTCTCCTTAATCTTTGAAAATTCTTGGAGAACAGGAGAAGTCCCAGAAGATTGGAGAAGAGCAAATGTTGTTCCTATCTTCAAAAAGGGGAAGAAGGTGGACCCAGGCAACTATAGGCCGGTGAGTCTGACTTCTATACCAGGAAAGATCTTTGAACAAATTATTAAACAACATGTATGTAAGTACCTGGACAAGAATGAATAAAACTAAGGAAAGAAAAAGCGCAATAGGGTCTTATCTGGGTGGAAGATGGAATAAACTCAAATGGAATCTACTCACCTTTCCCAGAGCGGATAAAAGCATGTAAATCAATGTCAGCCTGCTGCACGCCCGAGGTTCACAACCGTGACCGCCAATATAGCTCCTTTTGGATAAAATATTTAGGCTTACTGTGCGCTGCTGAGACCAGGATAAAGTCACCACATGAGAAACTTTTTAACTCTTTATTCCCAGGGAATAAAGAGTTAAAAAGTTTCTCATGTGGTGACTTTATCCTGGTCTCAGCAGCGCACAGTAAGCCTAAATATTTTATCCAAAAGGAGCTATATGGACAAGAATGAAGTGATTAAACAGAGTCAGCATGGGTTTGTAACTAATAAGTCATGTCAGACTAACTTAATTTCCTTCTATGACAGAATCACTGACTGGGTGGATCAGGGAAATGCTGTAGATATAGTATATCTTGACTTCAGCAAAGCAATTGACAAAGTATCTCACACAATCCTTATTGAAAAAATGGCTAAGTATGGAATGGACAAGGCAACTGTTAGGTGGATTCATAACTGGCTTAGTGATCAGACCCAAAGAGTGATTGATGGTAAATGGCTGCACATCCAGTTGGAAGAATGTCTCAAGTGTGGTACCACAGGGCTCTGTCCTGGGCCCTGTATTGTTCAACATCTTTATCAACAATTTAGATGAAGGATTTGAGGGTAAACTGATTAAATTTGCTGATGACACAAAGCTAGGAGGGATAGCTAATACTAGAGAAGAGAGAGAGGATTCAAAAAGATATAAATAAACTGGAGCAGTGGGCAGCAACTAACAGAATGGTTTTTAACAGGGAAAAATGCAAAGTACTACATCTGGGCAATAAAAATGAAAAAAGCAAATACAGAATGAGAGGAATAGGGCTAAGCAACAGCACATGTGAAAAAGACTTGGGTATACTAATAGATCACAGACTGAATATGAGTCAACAGTGTGATGCAGCAGCAAAAAAGGCAAATGCAATTCTAAGATGTATTAACAGAAGCATACAGTCTAGATCACGTGAAGTCATTATTGCCCTCTACTCCTCTTTGGTCAGACCTCATCTGGAATACTGTGTCCAGTTTTGGGCACCACATTTTAAAAAGACATCAACAAACTGGAGCAAGTTCAGAAAAGAGCGACCAGAATGGTGACCGGTCTGCAAACCCTGTATTATGAGGAAAGGTTGCAGGATTTGTGAATGTTTAGCTTGCAGAAGAGAAGACTGAGAGGAGACTTAATAGCTGTCTACAAATATCTCAAGGGCTGTCACATTGTAGAAGGATCATCTTTATTCTCATTTGCACAAGGAAAGACTAGAAGCAATGGGATGAAACTGAATGGGAGGAGACACAAATTAGATATTAGAAAAAACTTTTTGACAGTTAGAGTGATCAATGAGTGGAAGAGGCTGCCACGAGACATGGTGAGTTCTCCTACAATATGTTAGGCTTTGGATTCCTGACACTGCACAGCAGGAATCCAGAGACAGACATCCTGCGGTCTCCCATTCCGCTCTGACCGCTCGGACTCATGCTCAGCAATCTCGGCTGGCCAGGCATCTCCCTCTGACTTGTTCTGTGAGCCTGGATGTTGCTGCCACCTCTGGTGCAGCAATGGTGATGCAACCTGCTTTGCAGGGAACTGCTCCCGAGGCTAAGTCCTCATGCCGTGCTACTAGGCATGCCCACAACTTGTCCTCTCAGTGGAGAGCAGGGGTCACATGTGCAGGTCCTATGTCGGATCTGATTGGTCCTTCCTATAGTACTGGAAGGTCCCGGAAGCGCATGGCTATAAAAAGCCCGCATGGCGGCTCGGCCATGCGCTAGTGTAGCATATTATGCTGTGTGTGTATGGTGATGGATGCATGGACTGGTGACTGACTCATTTGAAACCCCTTCCCTCGGTTATTACGAATGGTGACAGATTGTTGGGTAGTCAGCTCCAGGTTGTGGCCAGCTACACGCCACTGTGCCTCCTGCACGACACACTAGCTTCCGACGGTGCTCGGTCGTTCCGGCGCCGTCGCTCAGCAGCGATAGTTATTGCCGCGCTGCGGTTGCAGCGTTCTTGGCGTCTGCGGTTGCAGCGTCATTCGCTGGGTATCCTGTGAAGTAAACAGGGCCAGCGTCCTCATACAACTCTGTTGTCTTAGCGACTCTGTGTGTGAACAGAGCCGTACTTAGCGTTCGGGTGACGTTAACCCGAGCGCAGTACCTCACCTTTCGGTGCATCCGCCATTACTCAGCAGCAGTCTTGTCACCAACTGCACGGTGGACCCCGGGTGGCGAACGCACCTCCTATTATTTATATCTGGTGCGTTCCGCCGACCCTAACACAATAGAAGTCTTCAAACAGAGGCTGGACAGACATCTGTCTGGGATGATTTAGTGAATCCTGCTTTGAGCAGGGGGTTGGACCAGATGGCCCAGGAGGTCCCTTCCAACTCTACGATTCTATGATTCTATGATTCTTTCACGACCGCGATATGCTACTTTTTTCCGTTTTTTTTTTCTTATCTCACCATCTTCCAAGAGCCATAGCTTATTTATTTTTTCTATCCACATACCCATCTGAGGGCTTGGTTTTTGCAGGACAAGTTGTACTTTTGAATGACATTAATTTTATCATGTGATGCATTGGTAAACGGGAAAATTCCATGTTCACTATACGGTGAGGCTATGTGCACACGTTGCGGATTTTATGCTTTTTTGCCGCATTTTTTCGCCGTGAAAACGCATACACAAAGCAACCCATTGAATACAATAGCATTCTGCACATGCTGTGCTAATGCTGCATATTTTTCCACGGCAGAATCGCATCGTGGAAAAATAAGTACTGTTAGCGAGGCGCTTGACTAGGGGTTTTCCCGGAGTGGACCCTCTGAACCGTGGCACCGAGGGACCCCGGACGAGCAACCTGGTGGAACCGCCCCTATACAGGGAGCGTTAGGCGCAAGTCCAGGGGTTCGAATACCACACTAGCCGGAACCAAGAGGGGCGGCTCGGAGTGGACTGGAGTGAGATAGGCAGGAAGCTGAAACGCGGGTAAACAGGACCGGAACCAGACTGCAGAAACCAGGCACAGGCAGGCGGAGTGGAGTAGGACTGCCGGAGCAGGTACAGGAAGGCACAGGCTGGCAGGACCGGAGAAGAACTGCTGGAACAGGTACAGGCAGGCACAGGCTGGCAGGACCGGAGCAGGACTGCTGGAACAGGCACGGGAAGGCACAGGCAGGACCGGAGCAGGACTGCTGGAACAGGTACAGGAAGGCAGAGGCTGGCAGGAACGAAACAGGACTGCAAGGAACAGGCACGGGAAGGCACAGGCAGGTAGGACAGGAGCAGGACAGCTGGAACAGGTACAGGAAGGCAGAGGCTGGCAGGAAAGAAGCAGGACTGCAAGGAACAGGCACAGGAAGGCACAGGCTGGCAGGAACGAAGTGGGACTGCAAGGAAGCACAGAGGGGTGAGAGCAGGAGCCGTGCACAGACAAGGCACGGGGGCCTAAGGCTGAAGATACAACGATCAGGCGCCTCCCCTAAGGGAGGGTGGCCTGATATAGGTGAGGATCTGCCCCCATTGGTCCGGCGGTGCTACCGTGTCAGGGCACCGCCGGAGTAGAAGATCAGGCGGGGAGAGCCGGCCGCGGCCTATGGCGCATGTGCAAGAGTCACAGAGACGTCACAGGCCACGGACCGGTCAGATGAGGATGCCGCCGCTGGAGGGAGGAAGGCTGCGGTGCAGGCAAGTACGTAGGAGCGCGTGCGACGGGGGCCGTGGCATGGCGGAGGTGGGGGCCGTGACAGGGCGCGAGGTGGAGGCCTTGACAGGGCGTGAGGTGGGGGCCGTGACAGTACCCTCCCCCTTAAGCCGCCCTCTACTGCGATTGGCAAAAAATCTCCTGAGAATGCGGGGAGCATTGATGTTCTCCCGAGGCTCCCAGGATCTTTCCTCAGGACCAAAACCCTTCCAGTCAATCAGGAAAAGGGTTCTCCCTCTGACCCTTTTCATGGCGAGAATATCTCTTACCTCGAAGGCGTTGTCGGAACCCACTGGTCGAGGAGCAGGACAGAGTGAGGGATGGAACTGATTGAGTACCACAGGTTTCAGGATAGAGACGTGGAAGGCGTTCAGGATACGGAGCGAAGCAGGCAACCTCAGCTTGTAGGCGACTTCACTGACACATTCCAGGATCTCAAAAGGACCGATGTAGCGAGGACCCAGCTTGTAAGAGGGTAACTTTAACTGGATATACCTGGATGAGAGCCAGACTTTATCCCCGATGTGAAACGGCAGAGGATCTAACCTCCTCTTGTCTGCATGATTTTTCATCAGCTCACTAGCCCTCTTGAGTGCCGTGGTGGTCTTGGACCAGATCTCAGAAAATTCTTGGGACAAAGAGTTGGCGGCAGGTACCTCGGAGGCCGGAGCTACAGGGAGAGGTATGGTGGGATGTCTGCCAAACACCACGAAGAACGGCGACTTGGTAGAGGATTCGCCGGCATTATTATTGTAGGTGAATTCCGCCCAGGGAAGCAGGTCAACCCAGTCGTCCTGGTGGGCGTTGGAGAAGTGGCAAAGATATCCCGTCAACGTCTGATTAGTTCGCTCTTCTTGTCGTTGGTCTGCGGGTGGTAGGCGGATGAGAAATCTAGGGATATATCCAGGAGTTTGCAAAGGGCTCTCCAAAACTTGGAAGTAAACTGGACTCCACGGTCAGATACGATACGTTGCGGTAGCCCGTGAAGCCTAAAATTCTGATGGATGAAGATCTTGGCTAATCCGGGCGCAGAGGGGAGACCGCTCAGAGGAATAAAGTGTGCCATTTTGGAAAAGCAGTCCACCACTACTAGAATCACCGTACAACCGGAAGAGCGGGGCAAATCGGTGATAAAGTCCATGGCAATATTCTCCCAGGGCGACGTAGGAGCCGGCAGAGGGAGCAGCAGACCAAACGGAGACCGACGAGGTATTTTATTCCTAGCTCAGGAGGGACAAGAGGCAACGAAGTCTGCCACATCTTGGTGGAGAGTTGGCCACCAATAGTGCTGAGATATGAGGGAAAGAGTCTTCTGAATTCCAGCATGGCCTGCCAATTTGGAGGAATGCCCCCAAAGTAGAACTCATCTTTTGGCACTGTCAGGCACGAGGTTCTTGCCAGGAGGTGGAGAAAGCAAACTCAGCGGTGCCACAGTGATAATCTTCGTGGGTTCGATAATGTGAGACGGTTCCTCCCCTACCTCAGACGGTTGGAAGACTCTGGATAAGGCATCGGCCTTGGTGTTTCTGTGTCCAGGGCGAAAGTGGAGATCAAAATCGAAGCGAGCGAAGAACAAGGACCACCTGGCCTGCCGAGGGTTGAGTCTCTGGGCGGACTGAAGGAAGGCCAGGTTCTTGTGGTCCGAGTAGATAACGAACAGATGGACAGCTCCTTCCAGAAGATGACGCCACTCCTCCAATGTCAACTTGATGGCCAAGAGTTCACGGTCGCCAATCGAGTAGTTGCACTCGGATAAGGAGAAGGCTTTGGAGAAGAATCCACAAGGGCGCAGGCGACCAGAGGCGGTTTTCTGAGATAACACAGCCCTGGCACTAGTCGAGGATGCGTCCACCTCCAGCACTAAGGGCTTGCTGCTCTCAGGATGGGATAAGACAGGGGCCGTGGAAAATGCCCGTTTCAGTGACTGGAAGGCCTCTTCAGCCTCTGCTGTCCAGGAGTTTGAACTCGTCCCCTTCCGGGTAAGGGCGGAGATCAGCTTGGTAAGCAACGAGAAGTGCAAAATAAACTGCCTGTAGTAGTTAGCGAATCTGAGAAAACGTTGGATAGCTCTTATACCGACGGGCGGGGCCATTTAAGAATGACGGACACTTTCTCGGGATCCATTTGCAGCCCGACGTCGGAAATGATGTAGCCCAGAAATGGTAGCGAGGTTTGTTCGAACAGGCATTTCTCCATCTTGGCGTACAAACGATTCTCCCGAAGACGCTGAAGCACGAAGCGGACAGTCCTCCTATGAGACAGAAGATCTGGGGAGAAGACAAGAATGTCATCCAAGTACACTACCACACAGGAGTACAGGAGGTCCCGGAAGATCTCGTTGACGAATTCCTGAAACACAGCCGGGGCATTGCACAGACCAAAGGGCATAACCAGGTACTCATAGTGACCATCACGAGTGTTAAAAGCGGTCTTCCATTCATCGCTGGCACGAATACAGATAAGATTGTATGCTCCTCTGAGATCCAACTTGGAGAAGATCCGCGCCCCTCTGAGGCAATCAAACAACTCAGGGATGAGTGGAAGAGGGTACCAGTTCTTGATAGTGATGTTGTTCAAGCCCCTATAGTCAATGCAAGGGCGCAGCGAGCCGTCTTTTTTCTTAACGAAGAAGAAACTGGCTCCTGCGAGGGAGGAGGACTTCCGTATGAATCCCTTGGCAAGGTTCTCCTTGACATACTCTGACATGGCTGTGGTTTCTGCGGGAGAAAATGGATAAATCCTACCCCTAGGAGGTGTGGAACCAGGGACTAACTCGATTGGACAGTCGAAAGGCCGGTGCGGGGGAAGGATCTCTGCCTCCTTCTTGTCAAAGACATCGGCAAAGGACCAATAGGCCGAGGGAAGCCCCGAGAGCTCCAGAGGTGGACGTGCGGTAACAGCCAGACGAATAGCGTTCAGACACCGGCCTTGGCACGAGTGTCCCCAGCGCAATACCTCCCCGGAAGACCAGTCGAGGACTGGCTGATGAGTCCGGAGCCATGGGAGGCCAAGAAGGATGGCGTGAGATAACGCGGGTATCACGTAGAAAGCCACTCTCTCCCGGTGGAGAGCGCCAACTTGCAGCACAACCTCCTCAGTGACCATGGTGATGGGTTCCAGTAAGGGTTTGCCGTCAACGGAAGCAATAAATCGGGGGTTCTTCAGGGTAACCACGGGAATCCGGTATTTGTCAACCTCTTCACGCCGGATGAAGTTACCTGCCGAGCCCGAATCCACGTAGGCCACCTCGGACCCACGCCTCTCCCCTGAAAGCAAAAGAACAGAGATCGTGAGGGCTTGAGAGGAATCATTAACACCTAGGGAGGCCTCTCTTACCTGGCCTAGGTGGAAGAGTTTCCCGGTCTCTCAGGACAAGAACGGATGAAATGCGATGCTCCTCCACAATAGAGACACAGATCTTGCGACCATCTCTCTCTCTGACGTGACTCAGCCAACCTAACGCGGTCAACTTGCATGGGCTCAGGAGGAGGCGCGTGAGCAGACCCTGCTGGTCGTGGACTAAAGGACCGATTCGCGGACGGGACAGGCCTGGTGGGTCTCCTATCCCTAGCTGATTCCCGTGCGCGCTCCTGAAACCGGAGGTCTATGCGAGTAGCTAGGGAGATGAGGTCCTCGAGAGTGGTGGGAGTATCCTGACCCGCCAATTCATCCTTTATCCTACTCGATAACCCACTCCAAAAGGCTCCTACCAGTGCCGCATTATTCCATCCTAATTCTGAGGACAGCGTGCGTAATGGCATACTGACCAACACTCAGAGCACCCTGGTGGAGGTTGAACAGCGACTCAGTCAGAGAGGCTACCCGTCCTGGCTCATCAAACACCTTATGAAAGGTATCCAAGAAAACTGGAATATTAGAATCTACGGAATCATCCCTCTCCCAGAGAGGATTAAGCCAAGTCAGAGCCTCCCCCTCCAGATGGGACATGAAGAAGGCCACTTTGGCTCTATCGGAGGGATACTGGTGAGGTAGAAGCTCGAAGTGGAGACTACATTGGTTCAAGATGCCTCTACACTGCTTGGGGTCGCCACTGTACCGGATGCCGCAGCGGCAGACTTGAGGGCCACCAAACGGTTATCTACAGAGGCCATATAAGTCAAAATATGGGACTGGGCGTCACGCTGCTGGCCCAGCTCCTGTTGGAGACTGGCCAACTGGGCAGCATTTCCCGGATCGGCGGCCTGAAGAGCTGACAAGCGTGACTCCATGGACTTCATTACGGACATGATGCACCCCTGGTTCTCTCGCAAAAAGAGCAACTCCTTTTGAGCGGGAGCGGATGCACCGGCGGGATCCATGGCTTGATCGTACTGTTAGCGAGGCGCTTGACTAGGGGTTTTCCCGGAGTGGACCCTCTGGACCGTGGCACCGAGGGACCCCGGACGAACAACCTAGTGGAACCGCCCCCTATACAGGGAGCGTTAGGCGCAAGCCCAGGGATTTGAATACCACGGTAGCCAGAACCAAGAGAGGCGGCTCGGACTGGACTGGAGTGAGATAGGCAGGAGGCTGAAACGCGGGTAAACAGGACCGGAACCGGACTGCAGAAAGCAGGCACAGGCAGGCAGAGTGGAGTAGGACTGCCGGAGCAGGTACAGGAAGGCACAGGCTGGCAGGACCGGAGCAGGACTGCTGGAACAGGTACAGGCAGGCACAGGCTGGCAGGACAGGAGCAGGACTGCTGGAACAGGCACGGGAAGGCACAGGCAGGCAGGACCGGAGCAGGACTGCTGGAACAGGTACAGGAAGGCAGAGGCTGGCAGGAACGAAGCAGGACTGCAAGGAACAGGCACGGGAAGGCACAGACAGGTAGGACCGGAGCAGGACTGCTGGAACAGGTACAGGAAGGCAGAGGCTGGCAGGAAAGAAGCAGGACTGCAAGGAACAGGCACAGGAAGGCACAGGCTGGCAGGAACGAAGCAGGACTGCAAGGAAGCACAGAGGGGTGAGAGCAGGAGCCGTGCACAGACAAGGCACGGGGGCCTAAGGCTGAAGATACAACGATCAGGCGCCTCCCCTAAGGGAGGGTGGCCTGATATAGGTGAGGATCTGCCCCCATTGGTCCGGCGGTGCTACCGGGTCAGGGGGGGAGAGCCGGCAGGTGGGGAGAGCCGGCCGCGGCCTATGGCGCATGCGCAGGAGTCACAGAGACGTCACAGGCCATGGACCTGTCAGTTGAGGACGCCGCCGTCGGCACTGGAGGGAGGAAGGCTGCAGTGCAGGCAGGTACATAGGAGCGCGTGCGACGGGGGCCGTGGCATGGCGCGAGGTGGGGGCCGTAACAGGGCGTGAGGTGGGGACCATGACAGGGCGCGAGGTGGGGGCCGTGACAAATAGCATGCTCATTCTTTGTGCGGAATCGTGGAGATTCCGCACACATAGGAATGCATTGTTCCTCTTACTTTCCGCATGTGGCTATGCCCACCATGCGCAAAGTAAGCGGAAAATGTGCGGATAGTACCCAGGGTCTGGAGGAGAGGAGACTCTCCTCCAGGCCCTGGGTACCATATCCCTGTTAAAAAAAGAATTAAAATAAAAAATCGTGATATTCTCACCTTTCAGCAGCCCCTGTAGTGTTCCCAGGCCACAGCGATGCTCCCGGCCAGTCCCGTTTCCAGTGATGCCTTGCGACAATGACCTGTGATGACTTAACGGTCTCACGTGATGCTACATCATCTGTGGTCTGTGTCGCAAGGCATCGCTGGGAACCGGACTTGCCGGGAGCATCGCTGAGGCCTGGGGACGCTGTGGGGGCCACCGGAAGGTGAGAATATCACGATTTTTTATTTTTTTATTATTTTTAACATTATATCCTTTAACTGTAGATGCTGCATAGGCAGCCTCAATAGTAAAAACCTGTCAATTAGTTTTCCAAGTGATGCTACAGATTGCTTGGAAAACGCTAGCATTCTGCAAGCTAATTACGCTAGTTTTTCAGGGGAATTCTACATGCGTATTTCTCGCAAATTTCCTGCGGCAGGGTGTTGCGGAATTGCCGTGGAAATTTCTGTGGCAATTCCACACAAGTGCACATAGCCTAAAACCAACCTGGAAATATGATTCTCCAGGTCAGTACGAGTACACAGATACCAAACATGCAAATTGTTTTTTATTTAAGTGTTTAAAAAAAATTGTAAATTTGTAAAAAATAAAATTTACTTCTGTTGCGATTTTCTGAGTCCTGTAAGGTTTTACATTTTCAGGATGTGGGACTGTGTGAGAACTTATTTTTTCACCCTGAGCTTATGTTTTTACTGATACTATTTTGGGGTTTGTACTATGCTTTGATCCCCTTCTATTACATTTTAT
Source organism: Dendrobates tinctorius (assembly GCF_039654945.1). Lineage (NCBI taxonomy): Eukaryota > Metazoa > Chordata > Amphibia > Anura > Dendrobatidae > Dendrobates > Dendrobates tinctorius. The sequence goes on along the minus strand of NW_027361924.1, from coordinate 7,691,594 downwards.
TGCAATGTTGCAGTAGCCAAAAACCATAATCCTGGAGTTTTGATTTGTTTCCCCTTACGCCGTTTAATAATAATAATAAATTTTATTTCTATAGCGCCAACATATTCCGCAGCACTTTACATTTCAGAGGGGATTTGTACAGACAATAGACATTACAGGATAATAATAATCACATAGATCATAACAGATACCAAGAGGAATGAGGGCCCTGCTCGCAAGCTTACAATCTATGAGGAAAAAGAGGAGACACGAAAGGTGGGTGGTAACAATTGCCCTGATTGTATGGACCAGCCATAATGTTAAGTGTGTAACAGTACAGACACAGAGGGCTAATGGATGCATAAAGCATGTGGAAACATGATGCGGGGAACCTGGTTATGGTAAAACTTTTGGCTGTGCCACACAGGGATAGATTAGGTTAATGTGTTGAGGCGATAGACCAGTCTGAATAAATGCGTTTTCAGGGAACGCTTAAAATTGTGGGGATTGGGAACTAATCGTATTGACCTGGGAAGTGCATTCCAAAGAATTGGCGCAGCACATGTAAAGTCTTGGAGACGGGAGTGGGAGGTTCTGATTATTGAGGATGCTAACCTGAGGTCATCAGCAGAACAGAGGGTGCGGGTAGGGTGGTATACTGAAACAAGGGAGGAGATGTAGGGGGGTGCTGAGCCATGGAGGACTTTGTGGGTGAGGGTAATAAGTTTATACTGAATTCTGGAGTAGATGGGTAGCCAGTGTAATGACTGGCACAAGGCAGAGGCATCGGTGTAAAGAGTGGCGAGGAATATGATCCTGGCAGCAGCATTCAAGACAGATTGGAGAGGGGAGAGATTGGTAAGAGGGAGACCGATTAGAAGAGAGTTACAATAGTCCAGACGAGAATGAATAAAAGAAACAGTAAGAGTTTTTGCTGAGTCAAAAGTAAGAAAAGGTTGAATTCTAGAAATGTTTTTGAGGTGCAGATAACAAAAGCGAGTCAGTGATCGGATGTGGGGGGCAAAGGAAAGCTCAGAGTCCATTATGACCCCAAGACAGCGGGCATGTTGCTGGGGAGTAATAGTGGAACCACACACGAAATGGCAATGTCAGGTATAGGTACATTAGTAGCGGAAGGAAACACAAGGAGTTCAGTCTTTGACAGGTTCAGAATCAGATATAGTGAGGACATGATGTTAGACACAGCGTTTAGACAATCGCTGGTGTTTTCTAGAAAGGCTGGCGTGATGTCAAGAGAAGAAGCATATAATTGGGTGTCATCAGCATAGAGATGGGACTGGAAACCAAATCTACTGATTGTTTGACCAATAGGGGCAGTGTACAAAGAGAAGAGGAGGGGGCCTAGAACCGATCCTTGAGGAACCTCAACAGTAAGGGGAAGATGAGAGGAGAAGGAACCAGCAAAAGATACAGTAAAGGAGCGGTCAGAGAGATAGGAGGAGAACCAGGGGAGAACGGTGTCCTTGAGGCCAATGGAACAGAGCATAGTGAGGAGGAGCTGAGATCCACAGTGTCGAATGCTGCAGAGAGATCCAAGAGAATTAGCATAGAGTAATGACCATTTGATTTAGCTGTTAGTAGATAATAATAATAATAATAATAATAATAATAATCTTTATTTATCTAGCGCCAACATATTCCGCAGCGCTTTACAGTTGAACAGTTTCAAACACAACAGTCATAAGTAACAACGTTAACAATACAATAATTAAAGCGAAATAAGACGACCCTGCTCGTGGGAGCTTACAATCTACAATGAGGTGGGGGAGATACAAAGCACAGGTTTGTATTTACAATGATGTATTTACAATGACGGTCCAGCCATCTTCAGGGGGTGGGGGTTAGATGGAGATAGTGAATGGGCTACACACACACAAACATAAAATGACTTTGATTACTGAATGTGATAGGCCGCTCTTAACAAATGTGTTTTGAGCGAGCGCCTAAAACTATGCAAATTGTGGATGGTCCTAATATCTTGGGGTAGAGCATTCCAGAGGATTGGCGCAGCACGGGAGAAATCTTGTAGTCGGGAGTGGGAGGTACAGATTAGGGCAGAGGTTAGTCGAAAGTCATTTGCAGAGCGCAGTGGTCGGTTAGGCCGATAGACAGAAATGAGGGAGGAGATGTAAGGGGGTGCCGCACTGTTGAAAGCTTTGTGGGTGAGAACAAGTACTTTGAATTGTATCCTGTAATGAATGGGCAGCCAGTGTAACGACTGGCGAAGCGCGGACGCGTCCGAGTAACGATTAGCCAGATGGACAACCCTGGCTGCTGCATTAAGGATGGACTGGAGAGGGGAGAGTCGAGTGAGGGGGAGGCCAATTAATAGAGCATTACAGTAGTCCAGGCGGGAGTGGATCAGGGCGACAGTGAGGGTTTTTGTTACTTCCACGGTGAGAAAAGGGCGGATTCTAGAGATGTTCTTTAGGTGTAAGCGGCACAAGCGGGCAAGAGATTGTATATGGGAGGTGAAGGAGAGATCGGAGTCAAACATAACACCCAGACAGCGCGCCTGCTGTTGTGGTGTTATTATGGTGCCACCCACGGAGAGGGAAATGTCAGATTTAGGGAGGTTAGTAGATGGCGGGAGCAGAAGAAGTTCAGTTTTGGAGAGGTTGAGTTTCAGATAGAGAGCAGACATGATGTTGGAGACTGCAGACAGACAGTCAGTGGCGTTCTGTAGTACAGCGGAGGTAAGGTCAGGGGATGATGTGTATAGTTATGTGTCATCAGCATAAAGATGGTACTGAAAGCCAAATCTGCTGATGGTCTGTCCAATTGGGGCTGTGTAGAGAGAGAAGAGAAGGGGCCAAGGACTGAGCCCTGAGGTACCCCGACAGTGAGAGGAAGAGGAGATGAAGTGGAGCCATAAAACAGAACACTGAAGGAGCGGTCAGAAAGATAGGAGGAGAACCAGGAAAGAGCAGTGTCCTTAATGCCTAGTGACTGGAGCCTAGAGAGTAGGAGTGGGTGGTCAACAGTGTCGAAAGCTGCAGAAAGGTCGAGAAGAATGAGCAGAGAGTGGTCACCATTACGTTTTGCTGTCAGAAGGTCATTGGTCACTTTGATGAGTGCAGTTTCTGTCGAATGTTGGGGGCGGAAACCGGACTGTGAAGGGTCTAGGAGGGAGTGAGTGGAGAGGTAACGGGTAAGGCGGGAGTATATCAGGCGCTCCAAGCGTTTAGAGATGAAGGGGAGATTGGAGACTGGTCTGTAGTTGTTTGTGCAGGATGGGTCGAGGGTGGGTTTCTTTAGTAATGGAATAATGATAGAGTGTCTGAAGGAGGAGGGGAAAATGCCAGAGGAGAGGGAGAGATTAAAGATTGTAGTTAGGTGAGTTGTGACGACTGGAGAGAGAGACTGGAGGAGATGTGAGGGAATGGGGTCGGTTGTGCATGTAGTCGGACGAGAAGAGGAGAGGAGTCTGGAGACTTCTTCTTCTGTGATGGGATCGAATGTGGAGAGTGAGCCAGGGGAAATGCAGGGAGGGATGGGAGTCACTGAACTTGGTGATTGGGAGCGGATTTCCTGACGGTATTGTCTATTTTCTCTATAAAGTGGGAGGCCAGGTCATCAGCGCAAATGTGTGTGATAGGGGCTTGTGCTTTTGGCCTGAGGAGGGAGTGAAAGGTGTCAAAAAGTTTCTTGGGGTTGTTAGATAGTGAGGACATCAGGGTGGTGAAGTAGGTCTGTTTGGCGAGGTGAAGGGCAGAGTTATATGTCCTTAACATAAATTTGAAGTGTAGATCATTAGAGACTTTAGTGAGGGCAGTTTCAGTAGAGTGTAAAGAGCGGAAACTGGATAAGAGAGGGTCGAGAAGAGATAGCGGATAAGATCGGAGTGGACAAGGCATTCCAGGAGTTTAGAGATGAAGGGAAGATTAGAGACAGGTCTATGGTTAGCAGCACAGTTTTGGTCGAGTGATGGTTTTTTAAGTAGTGGATGTATGATGGCATGCTTAAATGAGGAGGGAAAGATACCAGAAGAGAGAGAGAGGTTAAATATTTTAGTTATGTGAGGGGTGACAGCAGGGGAAAGGGACTGGAGGAGATATGATGGAAATGGGTCACTGATGCAAGTGGTTGGGTGAGAAGATGCAAGGAGCCTGCTTACTTCTACTTCTGTGACTGGTTCAAAATCAGAGAGTGAGCTAGATGCAGTGGGGGAGGGAGGACAGTGCATGGTATGAGGTGATTTGGAGATAATTTCCTGTCGGATTTGGTCAATTTTTTCTTTGAAGTAATTGGCCAGATCGTCAGCTTGAAGTTCCGTGGTTGGGGCTTGTACTCTTGGGTTGAGTAGAGACTGAAAAGTGTCAAAGAGACGTTTAGGGTTATTGGACAGTGAGGTGATGAGGGTGCTGAAATAGGTTTGTTTTGAGAGGTGAAGGGCAGTGTTGTATGTTCGAAGCATAAACTTATAATGGATGAAATCTTCGGGTAGGTTGGATTTTCTCCACAGATGTTCGGTGCACCCGGAGCACCGCTGCAGGAAACGTGTTTGCAGGGTGTGCCAGGGTTGTCGCCGTCTGTGTTGTGGTGTTCTATGTATAGGAGGTGCAAATTCATCCAGGGCACTTTGAAGTGTTTCACTGTAATGCTTCAATGCAGAATCAGGACATGAGAGGGAGGAGATAGGGGCCAATGAAGACTGCAAATTCTTCATAAGTTTCTGGGTGTTAATGGCCTGTATGTTTCTATAAGTATGGACAGTGGGGGTGACCTGAGCAGCCTGGCAGTTCTTGATAGAGAATGAAAGAAGGTTGTGGTCAGAGAACGGGAGAGGGGAATTTGCAAAATTATCCACTGCCCAAAGCCGAGAGAAGACCAAGTTAAGGGAGTTTCCATCTTTATGCGTTGGAGAATTAGTAAGCTGCGAAAGGCCAAATGAGGAGGTTAGAGATAAAAGGTGAGTAGCAGATGGGGAGAGGGGAAGAGCATTGGGGATGTTGAAATCGCCCATGATGAGGGTAGGGATGTGACAAGAGAGAAAATGTGGAAGCCAAGTGGCAAAATGATCCAGGAACTAATGGGAGTGGCCGAGAGGACGATACACCACCGCCACTCGCATGGAGAAGGGGGTGTAGAGTCTGACAGCATGGACCTCAAAAGAAGTGAAGACAAGTGAGGGTAGTTGAGGGATAACCTGAAAGGTACATTTTGCTGATAGGAGCAGACCAACCCTTCCACCTGTTCTATTGTCTGATCTTGGGGTATAAGAGAAGTGTACTCCACCATATGAAAGAGCAGCAGCAGCGGAAGTGTCTGACTGCTGGATCCAGGTTTCAGTAAGAGCCAGAAGGTTAAGAGAATTAGAAAGGAAAAAGTCATGAATGAAGGAGAGTTTGTTATACACTGAGCGAGAATTCCAAAGGGCACAATTAAGAGAGACTGATGGCAAGCAGGGAATATTAATAAGATTAGAGGGGTTTCTGAGTGTAGCAGTTAGGGGGTTTGACTTTCTATAACTTGGGGGACCAGGGTTGGGAGCAATGTCTCCTGCGACTAGGAGAAGGAGGATAGAAAGAGTGAGCAGATGGTTAAGTGATTTGTGAGAGCGTCTCTGATGTTGAATGGTGGGACTGAATGGATCTGTGCAATTTAGCAATGTGAAAAGAGCGTGAGTGCTATACGTAGGAAAGGAAAGGAGTGAGGGGCCAATATGGATGGAGTGTAGAGAGTTAATGCCAGGGTGGTGGATGTGTGTGAATGCAGCGGTCAGGATATAAATTACACAAATGCATATGGTATATATTTGTTGTAATCCAAATGTATAGGGGATAGATGTATAAAAATAAATGTCTTACCGTCTCCTGCCCTGTCTAACTGCCATGTTATAACTGCCTCATACTTTGATTAAATGTACTTCGATTAAATGTGCATAAATGCCTCCTGCATAAAGGCCTTCCCCAAGCTATGTCTGAATATATAGGAGGCTAAGGCTTAGATCTCCTTTTTTTTTTGTTTACCGATTGGTTTAATTTATTTTATATTTTGATAGATTGCAGCTACACCTATTTTTAAAAACTTTTTTCACTTTTTACTGTATTTGTTGTCCCCATAGAAAACTTGAACCTGTGATCATTCAATCGCTTGTGCTATACATAGTAGTGCATCAGCTTTACACTGGCTTTCACAGGTGAACCGTCATGACAAGAGTCATCTGTAAACCCCAGCCTGTCGTGGCTATACATCGGCACTACGTAATCTCCTCACGGACACGTCCACCTGCCGGCGCATATTAAATTACACTATCATAAATTGTGCTTCATGCATGGCTATTAGAAGAGTATAATGGCTAATTATTCAACCATCATCTGCAGGGAAAGATGCAGGCTCGGTGTGTGAGCCCGCTTTAAAGTCAGTACATGTACGTCATATGTTGTGAAGGCATTAACGCATTAGATCAACTTTTTGTTCTACAGGATTAGCTCTTGATGCTCATGGTAGTTTCTCGGGCTTGCTCGAGAAATATGTTTGAGTCCCTGCAGGTGCATGATTCACGACTGATAGACAGACACAGGGTAATTGAACAATAGAAATTTGTTAATGTGTTGATTAAACATTGTTCAAGCCAGCTAGTTTTTTGACCTGCAAAACAGAGAAGGATAAACTATGCAAATGTATTAAATACTGAAACAATGCAAGTTATTCCCATAACACCTTCCTCTTGACCTCTGAATGATTCCTTGAAGGACAATAGTTGTGAACTATATAAGTGGGATATGCCTTTGTAACAGGTCATCCAAGAGATCTGGACATCCAGAGACTCTTTTTACTGAACCATAGCCAGGAACAGTCTACAAGACAGCAGCCAGGACATCATAGCTCCATCATAAGGGACACAGATTTGACATTCTACAGAATGCCAGCTTAAGGGACCATGGCTGAAAGAATACAGATCTGCTCCATTGACCATCACCGAACCCATGGATATGTTTGGGTAAGTTAAGATTTGGAACCATAGGTTACTTGACCCCTATGGATACATTTGGAAAAGTCAGGATTGGAACCCACCAGTCATCTGGCTCCATGGAGATGTTCGTAGAAGCCAGGTTGTTACCCTCTATTCATCTGGCCTCGTACCTTAATGGACTGTCAGCTTCCTAAGCTTGTCATTACCTCCTTTCTGTGCATGCCATGGGTGAGGATAGTTGGCTCTGGATGTCTGGAAGTCGCAACTGCTTTGATCCCGGTGAGACAGCAGAAGGGTGAAATTCTGTAATTTTTCACCATCTTGAGTATTTTGATGGGACTGTTCTATGTGTTATTGTCTGTCCTGTGGTTCAATAAAGTATTGCCACACGGATTTACCCTCACCCTGTGTTGTCTAACTAGTACTATGCCAATTGTAAAAGAAGATCGGGTGTTCAGTGGGATGATCTCTGGTCTAGAACACCCCCTGACCCCCCTATCTCATCAATATATTAGTGAAGACATCATAATCTATGGGCTGCTAGTAGTATATAAGTGTCTGTATGTATGTGCTCTTTGTATGCATAGGTCTGTATGACAGTGCTGGGTGTATACATGTCTATATTTATGCCTGTGCTCGCTGCGTGCATGTATCTGTGTGTAAGTGCTCTGTATATACATATATGCCTTTGTCTGTGCATGCATGTGTCTGTTTGTATGTGCTTTGTGCATGCATGTGTGTATGTGCTCTTTGTATACGTATATGTCTATGTATGTGCTCTGTATACATGTATATGTATGTGTTCTGCATTTGCTCTATGTATACATATATGTGTGTGTAACATACAGTGTTTGTGTCACATACTGCGTGTGTATGTACCATGCATTTAAAAATCCTGCTGGACAGACAAGAATTAATAGGTAGAAAACTGAAGAAAAGGAACCGAACAAATGTCCAATGATTAAGAATATGTATTGAGGAATATAGAATACAATGAAATGAGAGGGTGGGAAACGAATACTATGGAAAGGGCACAACACAGGGGACACTAAAATATTAGTAAAAGTCAAATTGGTCAGCATATCAGAATATTACATACAAGCACATTTATGCTCGGTTCTGAAGTAAATTTTTTGCAAAAAAACTTAATTTTTTCCTTCCACGTTGCTTCAGTTCCTGTGAAGCACGTAAAGGGTTAATAAACTTCTTGAATATGGTTTTGAGCACCTTGACACCTTGAGGGGTGCAGTTTTTGGAATGGTGCCACTTTTGAGTATCTTCTATTATATAGACTCCTCAAAGTGACTTTAAATATGAGGTGGTCCCTAAAAAAAAATGGTTTTGTAAATTTGGTTGTAAAAATGAGAAATCGCTGGTCAACTTTTAACCCTTATAACTTCCTAACAAAGAAAAAAATAATGTTTCCAAAATTGTGCTGATGTAAAGTAGACATGTGGGAAATGTTATTTAATAACTATTTTGTGTGACATATCCCTCTGGATTTAAGGGCATAAAAATTTAAAGTTTGAAAATTGCAAAATTTTCAACATTTTCGCCATATTTCCGTTTTTTTCATAAATAAACACAAGTCATAGCGAACAAATTTTACAACTAACATGAAGTACAATATGTCACGAAATTGTAGCATCAAGAAGGAATAGTGGTGGAGTTGTAGGAATCAAGTCATTTTGATTTCCTTGGTCTGGAGTCTGAGCCTCATGCAGAAATCCCAGCACCCCCAGCCTCAGCTGCTATCCGTGAGGTTATTAATGGTCGTCTGAGTAAGGTTTTGCCCCTTCTTAGCGATTATCCCGTTATAGTGAGATCTTTACACTATCACACAGTATTGTTAGACATTATTCGTCACTTTAGTATTCACTTAGTGTAGTTCCCATGAGGATTTTATGGTATACACAGGAGCAAGTGTAGACCATGCCGGCAGCTGACCGATTTTCGGACCTGGTTTGTTATAATCGGCAGTATACTCAACCTAAATATTTCTGTGGTCTTTTCTAACCTTTTTGAAGTTTACTTAGCATTTTTTGCTCTTCCTTTTTGGAAAGGTAGAATTATGTTTAAAAAAAAGAGTATTAAAAAATGATTTTATTCTCTGACTGTGACAAACTATGTTGCGATCGGCCCAATATTCCTGATGAATGTTTTACTCTTTTTTGGCGTTTATATTATATTTAGGTGATATTATGGATTCAAAGACGCAAAATTAAGTGGAATCAAAAACAATGCCTAATGAAATAATAGTCTTAGGGTATGTGCACACGTTGCGGATTCTGCTGTGGATTTTTCGGCGTGGATTTTGCTAAATCCGCCGGTAAAATGACTGGATTCGTTGGGGAATTGGGAGCCAGTGGAGGAATATACAGAGGGGAGTAGCGAGGAGAGAGGTGGATTAGTCGGGCAGCAGAGTTGAGGACAGAATGAAGTGGTGCGAGAGAGTTACCAGGGAGGCCACAGAGGAGAGTGAGGGATCCCTGTGTGCTACCATCAACACAACACAATTGAAATCATGTTGTGCCAATGGTCTACATGGTGACCGCGGGCAGAAAGATGGCCATGTGGTCACCCAGGGACAATTGCCTCTAAGCTCCTGCTCCCTGCTTGTGAGACACTGATCTAAAGCCCTGAAGGTAGAAGCATTGCAGCGTATTAGATTAGAGATGAGTCAATGTAAAGCTGATGTCTCATCCTGGGACAATGTAAAAAAATAAAAAAGTTATTAAAAACTGTTAGGGACGGCGGAACGCACTAAATATAAAATAATAGAAAGTGCGTTCGCCGCCCAGGGTCCACCGTGCAGAGGTGTTAAACTGCTGCTATATAGTGGCAGATGCACAATATGGTGGTATATCGCACACGGGTTGAACGTCACTCGGTGTGCACTGGGCGTACTCTGTTATATCCACAGAGTCGCCTTAAGGCATAAACATAAATGCCGAGCCTGTTGACCTCACAGGTCTCAGCGGTGTGCACGCACGGTATATGGTCACCAGACTCGGGCCCAAGACACAGGGTCGGTGTCGATCTAGACCTACCGTGCGTGCATCGTCGCTACCGCGGACGCCCACAAGTGCTGCTAACCGCAGCGCGGCAACTGACTCAGCCGCTATACGACAATGCCCAGGAGGGGCGCACTGTTGGACGCTAGCTCTGTGGAGACGAGCACTGTGGCTTGTAGCATGCCACTGACTGGTGCTGACTCTAAGGCTGGAGTCACACACAACGATGAAAAAAACGGTCCCATTTTAACGGTCCGAAATCGCATAAAGGTATCTTAATCTGTGATCCGTTTTTTATGCGATTTTTGTTCATTGATGCGATTTTAATCGCATGTAAGGATCCATTTCACATTCTGTCTGCCGATTTTTTATCTGACCATTACAAAATTGACAAATAACGATTTTTAGGCCTGAAACTCATTTAACAAATCATCGCACCCTATATTTATGGCCTCTCCTACAGGTGTGAGGCTGCTACCTTTGAAATACAGTCACTGCTTGGATTTGGTTAGCTCTGCTTTATGCTAAACATGACAGACAGGCTGACTTTTAACACCACTGAGCATGTTCTTTTCTATTGGGTTTTGTCCCGACGTTTTGGGGAGCAATACCCTGTGATTGTGGATCCGAGGAGGCGTAGGCGAATGTGGGTCCATCCCCTTTTGCTCCGAAGGATATCTAAAGGCCATTTCCACCGTCTCTACACATCTCTGCATAGCCATCCAGAGAAGTTCTATCAATATTGTCGGATGAGCCTTGCTACCTTTGATATTTTGCTGGAGATTGTGCGCCCTGGGATCACGTTTCAGGACACGAGGATGCGCAAAGCTATTTCTGCAGAGGAGCATCTACTCCTCACCTTACGGTATGTCTCAAACCAATATGTTGATGATGTGTGAAGCTGCATATTTATTTAACACACCTTGAATCTGATTTCGCATTGCCCTATTCTCTTAAATGATGTAGAAATCATTTACCAAAAAAATTTGTATGCTTGTGGCTTACGTAACCAAGCCATGGCATGTAATGTAATGTTCATCATGCCTACTTTAGACTTCCTCGACTTCAAATGTTTTTGAAACTGTATCTGTTGTTTGATGGCCTGTGTACTCAATGTTTTTTTTTTTCCTTTTTTTTTAGTTTCCTTTCAACTGGCCTTTCATATGCTGGTCTGCATTTAGAATTTTTAATTGGGAAATCAACAATCTCTGGCATTGTAAGGTCTACATGCTCCGAAATCTGGACCAGACTCCATCATGTGGTAATGCCGGAGCCCAAAATGCCTGACTGGTTGCGTATCTCCCGTGGATTTGAGGACACGTGCCAGTTTCCACAATGTATTGGAGCCCTGGATGGGAAGCACATCCGTGTGCGTAAGCCGCCCAACTCAGGGTCCCAATTCTATAATTATAAACAATATTTTTCAGTAGTATTGTTGGCATTGTTGACACTCACTACAGGTTTATAATTGTAGGTATTGGGGCCTATTGAAGACCTGGAGACTCAAGAGTCTTCACTTCTTCCATTATGGGTCGGCGGCTGCGTAACAATGAGCTTGACCTACCACCACCATGTCAGCTTCCCAACTCAAATCTGGAACCGGTGCCTTATGTTATTGTAGCAGATGAGGCGTTCCCATTGAGCAGACATGTCATGAGGCCATATCCACGACGAACCCTTGACCACCGGCAGAGAATATTTAACTATCGCCTATCACGTGCTCGGCGACTGGTGGAGTGTGCCTTTGGCATTCTTACGGCCAAATGGAGGGTCCTACAGTCCGCAATTCAGCTGAGTGAAGCTAATGTCAATGAAGTTATTAAAGCCTGTGTTGTCCTACATAACTTCACAAGAATTCATGACTGCCCCTCATATGATGATGCTCAAGTGGACTCTGCTAATGTGTCTAGGCCTAGGACACATGTAAACCCACCCCGCCATCCAATTTCCGGACTCAAAGTACGTGATGTGTTTACAAATTATTTCATAACACTTCAGGGTGCAACTCCATGGCAAGATGATGCCTTATCTATGTAGTGGTTTGGTAGTGTTGTGTTATCATAAAGATTGTTTGCTTCACCTTTTTGTTAATATTTTTTAACCAATACTTGTTACTATATCTATCTATCACATTACAGAACATGTACGTACATGAACAGGCACACATAGTGAATATAACCAAGTTTATTACTTGTTTTTTTTGGCTTATTGCCGTACCAAATAACCATAGTACTGGCCTATGGCCTAATGTTGTCAGCACATTAGTATTAAACATTACAATCAAAAAATTAAACATCATGTAGAATACACAAAACCTACCAACAAGGTAAAAAAGAAAACCTACAAGTCATAGTAGGTTGGGGGTGGTGAAGGTGGGGGCCTGTTTGTACATTTGGCCTTGGTTGCTGGCCCACATCTCTGTCTCCCTGTGCACTGGCAGCTGGCTGTGGCATCTGTTGCATCCTGCCAGGATCATTTTGTTGGTTTTGGTAGGGGTAATTTTGATATTGTTGTGGGTAGTCCTGGTAGGGCTGCCCAAATTGCCCATATCCCCCAATATGTCCATGTCTAACATACCCATGTTGGGGCCACCCACCAACATTGGGTAAGTTAAAGTGGCCTTATTGGGCATGTGCACCCTGGCCCATATATTGGACCTGTGGAGCAACACTGGGGATGTGTGCAGGCTGAGGCGGAGGTGTTGGTACCCGTGGAGGAGGAGGAACAGGTTACAAGGATGGTTGACTTGTCACATTAAGTCCAACCAGCCTATCAATCTGATTCTCATCTGACGGCTGCCACCTTTCAAGAAACTGAAAGACACTGCGGGGATTATTGGGTGGTGTGCTGGCATCCAAAACAATTTGGAGAGCCCCTCTTGTACGCAGCCTGTACCCACGGGGAAATGCCCTCAAATACTGTGCGAGACTGCACCCATAAGCCTCCTCCCCATCATCATGAGCAGCTGTGGACAAGTAGTCCAATACACCTCGGTCAACCGGCATCCTTGTTCCTGAAGCTGTTCCTTCTCTCCTGTGCCTGCCTCGTCGTGGTAGGGCAGGAGGCTGTGGAGAGGTCTCCAGTGGCATGATGGGGCTGCTACTGTTGCCCCGGTCATCAGGCTGTGCTGGCTGGCAAACTGATTCTGGTGGTGGTGATCTTTGTGGTGGAGTTGCTCTGGGAAGTCCTGCAGATGGGCCGGAGCGTGCAGCAACACCCGACTCAGGATCATTCAGCACCTCAGAGTCGGAACCCGTCTCCCTCTCTGTGAGGTTTGACTCGGTGCTACAATGGTAAAAATAACATAAAGTAAATTGTGCATACAGAATATACAAAGTACTACATTAAACCATGTACTTACGGTCTCAGCTCCATCACAGGAGCCAGGAAATGTAGGCGGTCGTAATAGAGGTATTTCCTCTTGGTGGTTCCGGCCGCTCCACTACGGGACCTCAGCTGTCTCTCCTTCCTATATGTGTCCCTGCAGCTGCGCCAACGTTTTGTCACATCAGTCACTACAATGTTTAACAAAAACACAGGATTTAGTTACAACACACATATGGCTATGGTATCAAGGGTTAACCTATGCTTAGGCACACATTTTACAAAAGATATGATTTATATTCCTGTTGACTGCACACCAATCCAAAATAAAAAAAAGGTTGAGGCCTACTACAAAGGACCTTCGAAACAACATAATTGCAAAAAAAAAAAAATCCTGTGGTATTAATGCGAACATCTATGATGTTTTTATTACAAAAACACTAGTTATATAGTGGCTAAGATACGGGCCATAAAAAACAGAAGATCACTGCATTTGGTGGCAGAACAATTAGCTAACTAATTCAAATTTTTTTAAGGCAAAATCTTCATGCTGCCACCAGTCAGGGAGTTGGAATGTAGCTGTTGGAAATATGGGCCAAAAAAAAAGCCAGATAATTAATTACTGATATCTGAGCAATGACCACACTTATTGGGCCTTACACTGTGCAGATTAGATCTGGCAATTTGATTATGTGTACACATTCTTTCACTTACTAGTTTGGTCCCGCTCCTCACGAGGTCTTGCCGCATATCCAGGGAACATCTGGCCACAAATTCTTGTCCAGGCTGCCTCCCTGCGTCTGCGGTCAGCATAGTGGGATCTCTCTGGTCCCATAGTTCTGGCCTCTCCTGGACCAGAACTATCAGCATTTCCACATTGACTGGCGTGGACATGATGGAGGACTCCGTGGAGGCGTTCTTCCTGGGTTTTTTTTATGCTGCTAGAGAAATTTGCATACCCAAGCTTCCTGACCATGCCTCCTGCTCTTTCCTGTTGCCCAGGAGAAGTCTTGCGATTTAATCGCAAGCCACACGTGTGGTGCGTTTTCAATGCGATTTTTAATCGCATCCATTGACTTGCACTGTCGAATCCGATCCGAAAATCAGTGACAATCGCAGCATGCTGCGATTGTCTCGGTCCGACGATCGGATCCGATAAAAAAACGCATGATGGGAGCTGCCCCATAGAATAACATTGGGACAAATGCAATTCGATTTTTTATCGCATTGCATTCGTCCGATTTAATCACTAGTGTGACTCCGGCCTCAGGCTAAGTCCCTATCCACACACGTAATATCAGAGGGAGGGGATCTTAATGAGTCATTCGCAGGTTCATGCATCCATCATCATTCACACAGTAGCAATTAGAGACTACACTAGCGCATGGCCGAGCGGCCATGCGGACCTTTTATAGCCGTGCGGGATCCTCCAGATCTCTGGGATGGACCAATCAGATCAGGAGACGGACCTGAGCACGTGACTCCCGATCTCCAATGGGAGATCGTCTCGTGAGCATGCCCAGTAGCGTGACGAGAGGACTTAGCCACTGGAGTGGCTTGCTGCAGGGCAGCCTGCGCTGCTATTGCTGACCCAGAGGTGGCAGCAACAACCAGTAATACAGAGCTGGTCTGAGCAGAGCGCCTGCATCGCCAAGATGGCAGTGCAGGCTCCTGAGTGGTCGGGGAAGAATGGGAGACCGCAGGATGCAAGGCTCTGGATTCCTGCTGTGCAGCTGCAGGAACCTGACGCCTAACAAAAAACTAATAAAATATTTTTTAAAAATTACAAAATAAAGATCAAAAAAAGAAATGTTATTCCAATAAACACAAGTGCATCTCAATAAATTAGAATATCATCAAAAAGTCTATTTATTTCAGTTCTTCAATGCAAAAAGTAACTCTCCTACATTCTATAGAGTCATTACACACATAGTGATCTATGTCACAGGTTTATTTCTGGTAATGCTGATGATTATGGCTTACAGCCAATGAAAACCCAAAAGTCATTATCTCAGAAAATTAGAATAACTAACAAAAAACACCTGTAAAGGCTCCTAAGTGTTTATAAAGGCCCCTTAGTCTGTTTCAGTAGCTCCATAATCATGGGGAAGACTGCTGACCTGACAGATGTCCAGAAGACAGTCACTGACACACTCCACAAGGAGGGGAAGCCACAAATGGTCATTGCTAAAGAAGCCGGCTGTTCACACAGTGCTGTATCCAAGCATATTAATGGAAAGTGGAGTGGAAGGAAAAAGTGTGGTAGAAAAAGGTGCACAAGCAACCGAGATAACCGCAGCCTGGAAAGGATTGTTAGGAAAAGGCCATTCAGTAATGTGGGGGAGATTCACAAGGAGTGGACTGCTGCTGGAGTCATTGCTTCACACCACACACAGACGTCTCCAGGACATGGGCTACAAGTGTCGCATTCCTTGTGCCACCCACTCATGACCGATAGACAACGCCAGAAGCGTCTTACCTGGGCCAAGGAGAAAAAGAACTGGACTGTTGTCAGTGGTCCCAGAGTCTGGAGGAAGAGTGTAGAAGCCACAATCCAAGCTGCTGGAGGCCTAGTGTGATGTCTCCACAATCAGTGATGGTTTGGGGAGCCATGTCATCTGCTGGTGTAGATCCACTGTGTTTTATCAAGACCAAAGTCAGCGCAGCCGTCTACCAGGACATGTTACAGCACTTCATGCTTTCCTCTGCCGACAAGCTTTATGGAGATGGAAATTTCATACTCCAGCAAGACTTGGCACCTGTCCACACTGCCAAAAGTACCAATACCTGGTGTATACACAACAGTATCACTGGGCTTGATTGGCAGCAAACTCGCCTGACCTTCACCCCATAGAGAATCTATGGAGTATTGTCAAGAGGAAGATGAGAGACACCAGACCCAACAATGCAGACGAGCTGAAGGCTGTGTGAGAATCATGTGGGAATAGTGGATGAGGGCAGGTACTGTATATCTCGCCCAGATTCCTTTCCTATGTGGCCTAGTCTGGTCAGTATCGCACCTGCTTACTAATGGATAATGGGAGGTGGATATAAAAGAATGCCAGGTGGTTGTGTGAGTGTCTCAGCCTGGGAACACAGAGAGCCTGTCTGTGTGAGAGACACACGTGAGTGGAAGCAGTGCCCATTGCAACTGTGGTTTGGCTGGACGGGAGAAGCCCGCCAGTTGGTAGTTAGGTTGTCCATTGTTTAGTTAGTGCCGGACAGGCAAGGATTTGTTTTATGTTTTATTTCCTTTTGCATTGCTTTCACCGTTAATAAACCTGACCCAGGGTCAGTTACACCCGAATCCCAGCTCTGCGCCTGAGTTTCATGCTGAATGCACGTGACCTTTGACCCCAGCAAAGGCGATCCCGGAGTGTTTTATCACATTGTGGTGGAGAACGTGTGCATCACGTTGCAAGCATGAGCATGGAGGACGTGGTGAAAGCGCTGGTACAGTCCACCGCCGTCCAGCAAGAAGCTAATCGGGTGATGATGGCCCAGCTGAAGGAGTTGGTGGACATGACAGTTGCCGATCGTTCGCTTCTCCAGCAGGTGGCGCAGCGCTTGGCAAGCTTACCTGAGCTTAACCTGGAAGCCGAGTCGAGAGTGATTCACATGAGTCGGTACTGGCAGAAAATGACGACCGAAGATGACGTCGAGGCATACCTGACCACGTTTGAACGGACGGCCGTGCGAGAAAAATGGCCGAAGTCACGATGGGCTGGCCTGATTGCCCCGTTTCTTTCCGGTGAGGCCCAAAAGGCTTATTATGACTTAGAGCCTGAAGCCGCGCAGGACTTTGACAAATTGAAAGCCTAGATCTTGGCCCGGCTGGGAGTGACGACCGCTGTCCGTGCACAGAGAGTGCATCAATGGACTTATCAGCCGGATAAACCACCGCGGTCACAGATGTTCGACCTGATCCACGTGACGAAGAAGTGGCTACAACCCGAGGTGTTGACAGCGCCAGAGATAATTCAGAGAGTCGTCATGGACAAGTACCTGAGAGCTCTACCGCCAGCCCTGACGAAGTGGGTAAGCCATGGAAATCCTACGACGGCAGATCAACTGGTGGATCTGGTTGAACGTTACTCTGTGGCGGAAGGACTCCGAGACGACGCTACCCCACCTCGTTCTTCATCATCTCCACGGGGAACCGGTAAGACTGTTCCAGGGAGTAGGGGAGATGGAAAAATCCCTAAGACAGTGGGGGAGGAAAACGGGACTGCCCGCACTGCGAGGCCGAGAGTAACGAACTATGGTCTAAGCAAGGGGCCCGTTAGGTGTTTCCGCTGCCAAGAGATGGGACATATTGCTGCGAACTGTCCGGTCACTACTGAACCCATGCAGTGCGACGTCACAGACTCTAAAAACCGCATGTCTATGGTTGCACGGGTAGTGAGTGTGAATGCCGGTCAAAAAGATGTGGAAAAACATTTGTGTGAGTTAACTGTTGATGGCAAAAATGTGGTGGCATTGTTAGACTCGGGAAGTGTGGTGACTCTGGTGAAGGCCAGTCTGGTGTCAGCCCCGACTGGACCATCAGACAAATTTTCTGTAACGAGTGTGCATGGAGACACCTGTTCGTACCTCACCGCGGTCATATGCATTACTACTTCCTATGGGTCTGTGCAACATAAAGTGGGACTCGTCCCGGCATTATTGCATGATGTTATCCTGGGCCGGGATTTTCCCCACTTCTGGCAATTGTGGGAGAATCAGTTGATGCCCTCGGGTAATAGTGTACATGATTCTTCTCCCAGGGCGCGTGTGGGTCCCGAACCCCTGGAAGAGGTCTCCCCGGAAGACTCTGGGGAAGAGTCTGCTGGAAATGACCTACAGTTCCCGTTTTCAGTCATGGCGGGTGATACGGAGGAGACCGGGGAAGAGGGGGAGGCCGACAGCCGTCCACCTCCCCGTTTGCCGGATTTAGAAGTTCAGAAAGATGACTTCCAAAGCGAGCAAATAAAGGATCCTACCCTTTCTCAGGCTAGGACAAATGTAAAGGTGATAAATGGGGTACCCGTAGAACCTGGCTCTAGGCTGGCATATCCTTACATGGTTCTGGAGAATGATTTACTCTATCAGATAGAGAAAAAGGGGGAAGATACGGTGCAACTATTAGTCGTGCCAAAACCCTACCGGCGGCAGGTGCTGGACCTGGCCCACGGACATGTGATGGGAGGTCGCCTGGGAGTCCAGAAAACCACCGAAAGGATATTACACTGTTTTGTTTGGCCAGGCATGCATCACGATATTCATGTATATTGTGAGTCTTGTCCTGACTGCCAAGCCTCTGCACCTAAGCCCCGGTTCTGTAGCCCTTTGGTACCCCTACCTATTATTGAAGTCCCGTTTGAGAGGATTGGGATGGATTTAGTTGGGCCCCTTCCACGGTCTGCACGTGGACACCAACATATCCTGGTCATCTTGGATTATGCCACTCGTTACCCAGAGGCCATCCCTTTGCGTAACACGGCCACCAAGACGATTGCCAAGGAACTGGTGCATGTGTTTAGTCGGGTCGGTATACCGAAACAGATACTCACCGACCAGGGGACCCCCTTTATGTCCAGGGTAATGAAGGAGCTCTGCCGGTTGCTACAAATCGAACCATTACGCACATCCGTGTATCACCCTCAAACAGACGGGTTGGTCGAACGGTTCAATAAAACTCTGAAGCAGATGCTGAGAAAGGTGATAGACAAGGATGGAAAGAACTGGGACTATTTACTTCCGTATTTGCTTTTTGCCATCAGGGAAGTACCCCAGTCTTCCACGGGATTCTCGCCTTTCGAGTTATTGTACGCCCGACGTCCTCGCGGACTATTAGACGTGGCAAAAGAAACCTGGGAGGGTCAGGTCACTCCGTTTAAAACAGTGATAGATCACGTCACACAAATGCAGGATCGTATTGCGGCTGTTATGCCTGTCGTCAAAGAACACATGATACAGGCTCAAGGAGCCCAAAAAAGAATCTATGATAGGGGCGCCAAGATCCGTACGTTTGCACCCGGAGATAGGGTGTTGATCCTGGTCCCCACGGTGGACAGTAAGTTCCTGGCATAGTGGCAGGGCCCCTTTGAGATCAAGGAAAGAGTTGGTGAAGTAAACTACAAAGTATACCAGGCAGGTAAACGGAAACCTGAACAGATTTATCATGTAAATCTGATAAAGCCCTGGAAGGATCGGTCTGCCTTGTCAGCGGAGCTGGCCCGTCCTGTCTGCTCGCGTACCATACCGGAGGTACGGGTTGCAGAGACTCTCTCGGAGCGGCAAAAGACTGAGGTCAGGCAGTTTCTACTTCACAACCAAAAGTTTTTCTCAGAAAAACCCGGGCAGACTATGCTAATGAAACATGACATCGTAACGGAACCTGGTGTCACAGTTCACGTAAAGCCCTACCGAATCCCGGAAGCGCGCCGTGAAGCCGTTTCCCGAGAAGTGAAGGCAATGTTAGAGTTAGGAGTCATTGAGGAATCGCACAGTGCGTGGTCCAGCCCGATTGTGCTAATTCCTAAACCGGACGGCACCATCCGGTTCTGCAATGACTTCAGGAAACTGAATGCGGTCTCAAAATTTGATGCCTATCCTATGCCCCGGGTCGACGAGTTAATAGATCGGTTAGGAAAAGCCCGGTATATTACGACCCTAGATCTAACAAATTCAAACAAGAAAAATTATAGCCAGCTCACCCAGTTAGACGTCCTTAGTGGTTCTGCTCACTGCCAGGAAGCCGCACGGAGTTGTAATGGGAGAGGCACACCCATGTTGCAATAGAAACAACAACCAGCAAATAATTCCAGCGGATGCTTCCTACTTGGCCATAAAATCCATTTTATTTTTATCTTTTAAAATAGTTCCATGTGGCAGAAACCCAAATATATAAAAATTTTTTTTTTTTTGTTCATATGGTAAATTTTGTGATATCTAAGAATAAATATAAGATGCGAATAATAATGTATTAGATAAAAATAAGGGCACTTTGTAGCGATATGCTTTAAATATGTAGTACATTTTGTATTTAACAAAGTTTTATCCCTGTGTAAGGGTATACACCCTATTTTAATTAAGCCAAATTTTGTAATTGGATCAAGTTCCTGGAAGCAGGGTATATTACTATCTTGAACACTGCTCACACTTAAGACCTAGAAGAAGACCTAGTAAGGTCGAAACGCGTAGTCTGCACGCATAAAGCAGCAGTGTGCCCTTTTTTTCTTCTGACCCCCTGTATATATTTGGGTTTCTGCCACATGGAACTATTTTAAAAGATAAAAATAAAATGGATTTTATGGCCAAGTAGGAAGCATCCGCTGGAATTATTTGCTGGTTTTTAGATCTAACAAAGGGGTATTGGCAGATCCCTCTGGCTGAGGCTGCCAGAGAAAAGACGGCATTTGCTACGCCGGAAGGTTTATTTTAGTATGTGTATATGCCGTTTGGACTGCACGGAGCACCGGCGACCTTCGAGAGACTGATGGATCGAGTCCTGAGGCCATATAGGCAGTACGCTTCGGCCTATTTGGATGACATTGTCATTTACAGCTTGGACTGGGAGACTCATCTCCAGAAAGTACAAGCTGTAATTGACGACCTGTGGGAGGCAGGTCTAACCGCGAACCCCAAGAAATGTCACATCGGGCTAGAAGAAGCCCGGTATTTGGGGTATGTAATTGGGAGGGGTGTTGTTAAAGCCCAGGTTGATAAGATTCAGGCGGTTCAGGACTGGCCACAACCTGTCAACAAGAAGCAGGTGCAAGCCTTTCTGGGGATCGCCGGCTATTATCGCCGGTTCATACCCAATTTTGCAGCCATCGCTACCCCCCTGACGGATCTTACAAAAGGGAAAGACTCTGTCATGATTAAATGGAGTTTAGCGGCTGAAGAAGCCTTCCATGGCCTTAAAACGGGCACTTTGCTCTCAGCCCGTACTGGTGACTCCGGACTTCCGCAGCGAGTTTGTGGTACAAACGGATGCCTCTGATACCGGTATCGGGGCCGTACTCTCACAAGTGAGGGACGGAGTGGAACACCCAGTCCTCTATCTCAGCAGGAAGCTGAATAAACACGAGCAAAGGTATGCAGTCGTGGAAAAAAAGTGCCTCGCCATTAAGTGGGCTCTAGAGGCCCTCAAATATTACCTGGTGGGCCGAAAGTTCAGGCTGATCACTGACCATGCCCCTCTCAAGTGGATGCACTTGAACAAGGAACGGAATAGCCGGGTGACCCGGTGGTTCCTTGCCCTGCAGGCCTACACTTTTACGGTGGAGCACCGCCCAGGGGTACAGATGGGAAATGCAGATGCCCTGTCCCGAGTGCACTGTTTGGCGGGTGTCATTGCTCAACCGGAGTGGTCTGAGCAGAGGGGGGGATATGTGAGAATCATGTGGGAATAGTGGATGAGGGCAGGTATATCTCGCCCAGATTCCTTTCCTATGTGGCCTAGTCTGGTCAGTATCGCACCTGCTTACTAATATATAATGGGACGTGGATATAAAAGGATGCCAGGTGGTTGTGTGAGTGTCTCAGCCTGGGAATACAGAGAGCCTGTCTGTGTGAGAGACACACGTGAGTGGAAGCAGTGCCCACTGCAACTGTGGTTTGGCTGGACGGGAGAAGCCCGCCAGTTGGTAGTTAGGTTGTCCATTGTTTAGTTAGTGCCGGACAGGCAAGGATTTGTTTTATGTTTTATTTCCTTTTGCATTGCTTTCATCGTTAATAAACCTGACCCAGGGTCAGTTACACCCGAATCCCAGCTCTGCACCTGAGTTTCATGCTGAATGCACGTGACCTTTGACCCCAGCAAAGGCGATCCCGGAGTGTTTTATCACAGCTGCTATCAAAGCAACCTGGGCTTCCATAAACCCTCAGCAGTGCCACAGGCTGATCGCCTCCATGCCACGCCGCATTGATGCAGTAATTGATGCAGATGGAGCCGCAACCAAGTATTGAGTGCATTTACTGATCATACATTTCAGTAGGACAACATTTCAGATTTTACGATCATTTTTCAAGCTGGTGTTACAAAGTATTCTTATTTACTGAGATAATGACTTTTGGGTTGTCATTGGCTGTAAGCCATAATCATCAACATTACCAGAAATAATCACGTGAAATAGATCACTCTGTGTGTAATGACTCTATAGAATATATATATATATACAGTATATACATATATGTGGTATATTGTATTGAAGAGCTGAAATAAATTAACTTTTTCATGATATTCTAATTTTTAGAGATGCACTTGTACATTCATTTATATAAAAAACAAAAATAAACCAAAAAGGTACAAATATTTGGTATTGCCGCATCCAAAATGACCCGTCCTATAAAACTTTCCCACTAGTTATCCACTTCAGTGAACACCATTAAAAACAAAATGAAAAATGAAGCAAAAAAACAATGCTCTATCATCATACTGCTGAACAAAAAGTGGAATAAAATTGATCAAAAAGACTAATGTAAATAAAAATGGTACCACTGAAAAAGTCATCTTGTCATGCAAAAAACAAGCTACCCTGCAGCTCCATCAGCAGAAAAATAAAAAAGTTATAGCTCTCAGAATAAAGTGATGCAAAAATATATTTTTTTCTATAAAATACCGTAGTTTTTATTGTGTAAAAGCACCAAAACATAAAAAATTTATATAAATGTGGTATCAATGTAATCATACTGACCCAAAAAATAAAGCTGCCTTATCAATTTTACTGTACTACACGTGGAACAGCATAAAAAAAATCCTGAATTCCTGTTTTACCCCAAAAAAATTGAAATAGAAAGCGATCAAAAAATGTCATGTGACCAAAAATGGTGCCAAAAAAAATGTCAACTAATCTCATAAGAAATGCTGTCTGATAACTCTGTCATCTGAAATATGGAAAAATTATAGTTTTCTAAATATGTGGATATAAAAACTTGTTTTTGCAATAAAAAGCGTCTTTAGTGTGTGACAAGAGCCAAACATAAAAACCCAATATAAATCTGATGTCGGTGTAATCGCACAGACCCAATTGGTTTATTGTGCCTCCCAAAGATCGCAGTGAGGCACGGCTCACATTTATCCTGCGCTCTGCGTTGAGCGCTTACACCGGTGTTTCCGTGTAAATCTCTGAAATATGCAATTCAGATTGAACCCCTGGGGCAATATTCCCTATAATGAGACAGATGGAGTCACTGTGGACACCGTCTGTCCTGTGATCTGGCGGTGTCTGTCTTTTAGGCATGCAGAAAAGCACAGTCCGACAGTTTTGTGCACTTCTGAAAACAAGGAAACTGCTGAACAGAGGCCAGAAAGAGTGCAGAGTAACTGTACGCTCAGCACAATGATAAAAAGACTGGCACTTCCAAAATAATGTGAATAGATGCCAGTTAAGATCAGCTACCTCCATATACAATAAACAAAAAAAGTTGCACTCTGTAGTGCTAAAGCATGTGAATAGCATGTGAATAGCATGTCAGTCTTTTTGTCATTGTATAATAGCTTTCTGAAATAGCACTCCGCCCTTCAGCATGTGGTGCATTTTAATTGCAGCAGGATCCTACCTACCCATAAAATCAGTCTTGGAAGAGAGGTGTTCACATCTACCCAGGAATTCATATGTCAGTCTTAGAGATGTATTGACATTAGACATGTTAGGACCCATCAATTTTGAGACCACCTTGTCGTTGGTTGATGGGCATGCATGAATTTGCCAAATTATATGCTAAGCGTCTCATTTTTTCCTAGTATCCAGAAGCGGTATTGCTATTCATATTTCATATATTTCACATCGACATGCCTTAGCATTACAGAATGCAACTTTTTTTGGTTTATTGTACGCTCAGCACAGATCGCAAATGTGATCCCAAATGTTATGTAAAATGTTCCCAACACTCAGTCCACAAAAAAAAAAGCAAGTCCCCACTCAGGTCCCTCATCTGCTAACGGAAATATAGGGCGCCTCCACGTTACTGGTAGTACAAAGGCTCTGGAAAAACCCTATAGCTCCTCACCCCCCAAAAGAAATTTAGCAAATTCTGCGCTCTCAAATCCAAATGTCCCCTCCCTTCTGAGCCCCACAGGGCGCCTAAGCCATATTTAGCATCCACGTTTTGCATTTCTGTAGAAATGACAGCCCAACTAATTTACGGGTTCATGTCTCCAGAAACATGAGCTTGGCACCACAACTTACTGGGCTCTACAACATACTGGGCACTACAATGTACGAGCACTACAATAGCGGTTTGCAATTTTCACTGTGCAACATCCCCTGCTGCTTATTTGTGGAAAACACCCACGGAGTCAAAATCGTCACTACACCTGTAGATAAATTCTGAAAGGGGTATAGTTTCCAAAATGGGGTCACTTGAGGGGGGATTCTGCTCTTATAGCACTTAGGGGCTGTGTATATGGAGTCTGCATACTAGCTTCTAGGAAAATCTGCACTCTAGGAGACAAATAGCACTACGTCCCTCCCGAGTCTCGCCGTGTGGCTAATACTGTACAGCCACATATGGGGTATTTGTTCATGCAGCAGAAATTACAATTTTTTTCCTATTTTTACCCATTTCCCACTTTGAAAATATAGAATCTGGGGCTAAAACTAAATTTTGGAGGTAAAAATGTAATTATTTTTTCTTCACTGCCCAATAATATAAAATGCAGTGACACACTTGTGCTGTCAATATGATCGCTGCACCCTTAGATGAGTTCATTGAGAGGCATAGTTTGCAAAATGGGGTCACTTATGTTAGGCGTCAGGTTCCTGTCACTGCACAGCAGGAATCACGAGCCTTGCAGTCAGCAGTTTCCCATTCCTCTTCGGCCGCAGTGGAGCCTGCTCAGCAGACTTGTCGGTCCCGGTGCTCTGCTCAGACCAGCAGTGTGGGATCGGTTGCTGCTGCCACCTATGGTTCAGGTATGACAATGTAGCCTGGCCAGCAGCAAAAGTCTCCAGAATCTAAGTCCTTCCATCGCTCCACTGAGCATGCTCATGGGATGATCTCCCATTGGGGATCGGGAGTCACATGCTCAGGTTCTTCTCCAGTTCTGATTGGCCCATCAGGGGGATCAGGAAGGTTCCGGCTATAAAAGGCTCGCATGGCCGCCCGGCAATGCGCTAGTATAGACTCTAGTTGCTATATGTGTGGATGATGACGGATGCATGAATCTGGTGAATGACTTATTAAGATTCCCCTCCCTTGGATATTACGCATGTGGTTAGGGTATTAGTATTAGAGTCAGCGCCAGTCAGTGGCTAAGCTATAGGCCACAGTGCACATCAGTCCACAGCACTAGCATCCGATGGTGTCGCCTACTATAGGGCCCTATCGTACCGCGGCAGTGACTGTCGCTCTGCTGTAGTCAGCCTCAGTTAGTGGCGTTTGCGGTTGCAATGTCGCACGCTCAGTAGGTCTAGAGGGACGCCGACCCTGTGTCCTTGGGCCTGAGTCCTGTGACCATATACCGAGCGTTCTTCTCGCCGAGCTCTGTGAGTTTTAACAGACTTCGGTATTTGTGTTTAGCGGTAGTGCGGCTCTGTGAAGCAACAGAGTTCACCCTGTGCACACCGGGTGATGTTTAACCCACGTATGTTCTGCCATTATGCCGCCATATAGCGTCCGCAATTACCGAGCAGCAGTGTACCATCTCTGCACGGTGGGCCCCGGGCTGCGAACGCACCTAATTTCCATCTTCTAATATTTGGTGCGTTCCGCCAGCCCTAACACTTATAGGGGTTTCTACTGTTCTGGTTTCTCAAGGGCTCTATCAATGTAACATGGCACCCTCAAACCAGACCAGCAAAATCTGAGTTCTAATATAGTGCTTCTTCCCTTCTGAGCTGTGCACTGTGCCTCAAAAGTAGTTTTTGACCTCATATGGGGTATGAGGGTACTTAGGAAAAAATTCACAACAAATTCTGGGGTTCTTTTTCTCCTGCTATGCTTGAGAAAATGAAAAACTTGGTGCTAAATCAACATTTTTGAGCGAAAAATATATTTTTTTCATTTTCACAGATCAACATTTTAAAATTATGTGAATCATCTGTGGGTTCAAGGTGTTTGTCACACATCTAAATATATCTATTGAGGGGTCTAGTTTCCAAAATGGGTTCACTTGTGGGGAGTTTCCACTATGCAGGCACATCAGGGGCTCTCCAAATGTGACATGAACATCCATCAAAATCTGCTTTGCAAAGCGTCACTCAATGCTTTCTGAGCCCTGCTGTGCACCCAAATGGTAGTTTTCCTCCACCTATTGGATATTGGCGTACTAAGGAGAAATTGTACAACAAATTCTATGGTGCATTTGCTCATGTTACACTCATGAAAATGACAAATTGGGGCTAAAAAAGCATTTTTGTTTGAAACATGTGATTATTTTTATTTTCACAGCTCAATGTTATAAACTGTGAAGCACCTGATGGTTTAAGGTGCTCATCACACACCTAGATCAGTATCTTGAGGGGTCTAGTTCATAAAATGGTGTTAATTGTAGGGTTTTCCACTCTTTAGGCACAAAGACTCTCCAAACATGACATTGCATCTGCTATTGATTCCAGCAAATTTTGCATTCAAAAAGTCAAATGGCGCTCATTCCCTTCTGAGTCCTGCCGTGCACCCAAACAGTAGTTTTCCTCCATACTCTGCATATTGGCATACTCAGTAGGAATTTCACAATAAATTGTATGGTGCCTTTTATCCTGTGAAAATAGAAAAAAATTGGGGCTAAAAGAGTATTTTTGTGGGAAAATTTTAATTTCTTATTTTCACAGGTCAACGTTATAAATTTCTGTGAAGCACCAGGGGGTTCAAGGTGCTTAACACACATCTAGATAAGTTTCTTGAGGGGTCTAGTTTCCAAAATGGGGTTATTTCTTGGAGGTTTCCACATTTTTGGCACATCAGTGGCTTTCCAAACCCGATATGGCATCTGGTAATGATTCCAACAAATTTTGTATTCAAAAAGTCAAATGGTGTTCCTTCCCTTCCAAGCCCTGCTGTGAGCACAAACAGTAGTTTTACCCCAGATATGGTGCCTTGGCATGTTCGGGAGAAATTGCACAATAAACTTTGGGGTCTATTTTCTCCTGTTACTCTTGTAAAAAATAAAAAAAAGTGTCTAAAATTTATTTTTGTGAAAGAAAGTTAAAAGTTCATTTTTTCCATCCACATTCCGATATTTTCACAATGAAACGCAAGTCATATCGGACAAATTTTACCATTGTCATGAAGTACAATATTTCATGAGAAAACAGTCTCAGAATCAATGGGATCCATTGAAGTGTTCCAGAGTTATTACCTCATAAAGTGACAGTGGTCAGAATTGAAAAAATTGGCCTGGTCAGGAAGATGAAAACAGGCTTCTAAAAGTAAACCTAATTTCTTTATTTGTTGGAAGTAATTAATGTAATCACAACCATAGGGAAATTTCCTCTTGGGATAATATTACATATTTCGATATTTATTTCCCCCATGTTTTAGAATCATATATTATATAAGCCAAGTATAAAGAGCTCATTCCCAGCACACAAACAGGTGTGTGCCCCAGAGCGCTGCGATCCATCTTACTCTCTTCATATTGTCTTAGACGTTACCGGGGATCATACGTGTGATCTGCCAGAAAAAGTCACCAAGGTCGGATCAATGTGTGCCTGGCAGGACTGGAGACCCAAAGCTCCCAACTACAGGACCAGCTCAGAGTATCAGTGTTGTAATCTAGGGAGGTTACGTCAGTTGTAAAATTTCTATATTTCAGAACTTTATGTATCTTGACTGATATGCCAAAAAAACTTACCGGTATTTTGAGACAACCTCTTGGATCCAGTGAGTATAACGGTACTTGTTTTTATTAATATTCTCTATTTTTGGTGGGGCTTTTTGTGATGTTGAATTTTAGAAAAAATTCCTACTTTTGCAGTTTTCAACCCTTATGTTAGCAATTTATTTGGAGAATTATCAAATTTACTTTCGATCTTTTTAATAAACCAAAAATAGAAAATGATTGTATTTATTCTCTGAAATCTTTCTTCTTTACAGATTTGTGTCACTATCTCATGGACAACAACACATATACAACATTTCATGTTCTGCCTTTCTCATCAACAGCCAATGATAAGCCGCTGATTGCCGGGATTTTTTCAGCCATTTATTTGATTGCAATCACTTTGAATTCAGTGGTTATTGCGTTGATATGTCTGGACGTCCGTCTACACACCCCCATGTATCTATTCTTCTGTAACTTATCCGTCATAGACATCTGCTACACCACAGTCATTAGCCCAAAGCTTCTCCATATATTATTATCAGGGAACGGCCTGATATCCTTCTCCCAGTGCTTCACCCAGATATACTTTTTCTTTACAGGAGTCGGTGTGGAGGAATTACTTTTCTTCATCATGGGATTTGACCGATACGTTGCGATTTGTCATCCTCTGTCCTACCACCGGGTCTTGAACATGAAAACCTGTGTCTTGATTGTTGTTGCTCTCTGGATCTCTGCCTTTCTAAATTCTTCACTATTTATAAGTTTTCTCCTTAAAATGCCCTTCAGTGAGGTTGTTACTATTAATAATATCTTCTGTGACGCAGTAGACGTATTCCATGCATCCAGTGGTGGCTCCGGTGACTTTTATATCTTAGTCTATGTTGAGCTTGTACTGCTTGGATTTTTCCCTCTTTTCTGCAACTTTTTGTCCTATGTAAGAATAATCCGTGTGATTTTACGCATTAAGTCAAAGGAAGGAAGAAGAAAAACCTTCTCTGCCTGCTTGTCCCACCTCATTGTCATGATAATTTTCTATTCCTCAGGTGCAGTGGAGTACATGATGCCGTTCTCAGGGCAAACAATGATCACCAAGCAGATCTTATCAGTATTTTATACCACGGTGGTGCCCATGATCAACCCGCTGATATACAGTCTACGCAGCAGTGAAATCCTGAAGGCTCTTCAGAGGTTATTGAGGATTAAATGAAAAATCTGTTATGTTTTCATCATTTAAGATTGACAAAGACGAGTTTACAGTAACTCATGGGATTAGCATTTTTGTTATAGATGACTAGCGCTTATTTGGCCATGCTTCATCAATCGTTCCCTGTCAGTATATCTGCTATGTATGCTTTCCAAAACCAATCAGCCCTTCTTCATCTTTTCTTTCTTTTCAAGATATGGACTGTTTTGTATTATTAATATGTCACCCTCATATCAACCGTAGAAGCATGGCTTTGCTATAAATTGTGAATCATTGCTATGGGAAGAAGAGTTGTCAGTAGATGGTGTTAAATGCAGACAAATCCTTTGAAGTCGTCAGGACAAATATGAAAGAACAGGCTGTTGTGTTGATACTTTTCTGTCCCTGTGTAATTCGGTTCTGCATTTCGAAGCAACATCAGGGCTATGTTACAGACTTGGCAAAGCCACGTATCACTGATTACACCTACAAAGATAAACGAATAACCCCAAATACAAAACCAAATGAATGGAATAATAAAATATTTTATTGAATACTATTTAAAAAAGACAAAGGATAAAACCAGCAAAATAGACAGATATTATACCATAAACATTAGGCGTTACATGGTAGACATGGGGCAAATGTAATTAAATAACATACAATCTTCATGGAACAAAGCATAAAGTGCAGTGAGCAGATACATCTGAATAAAAATGCATAATATGTGAATAAGATATATATACCAGTATAAAGTGCCCAATGCCTCTCCAACTCCAACGTACGTTTCGCCTGATGTGGCTTTCTCAAGGAGTGAAGTGACAATGAATATGGGGAAGTTTTTATATGTTACATGGTCCAATAGAAAACAATAGTTCCCACATATTAAATTAATTAACTAAAGCATTAATAATTTTGGTGATCAGGTCCCAAAAACAAAGTGATACGTCCCAGTAAAATGACACAATCAAGACAAACTGAAAAATGTATATATATTGACAAGGCGCACATCACATACCATATGATGCGTTCCACAGTGGAACGCACGCCACCGCCGATATCGCGGGACCCGGAAAACACGTCATATGCTGCAGTAACAGGAAGCATGCAGCGCAGACCGGATCAATGTACCCGAAACCGGAAGTGACGTTTCGCTATCAAAACATCCTGGGATGAAGTGTGCATCACCATAATCTCCCCGGGAGGCGGAAGTTGTAAATACCATAGCAACGCCCCAACTTAATATATACACTAATAGAACAAATTCAGTCCAATGTATCATATTAATACCAACGGGGGACACTAAATACATAAGAAAAATAGATGATAAAGAAAAAATATTAATTATTATAATGCCAATATACGGAAAACCGGATATGACGTATCGCAACTTTTCAATGGCAAATGTAAAGACATATAACATGACAACTAAAAAGCATCTCTCCTATACCGAAATATAGACACAATAAACAGAGATAGTCCATTGGAGTCAATAATAGATGTCAATACACATGCATCTAAGATTAAGTCTCATATCAATACGCAACAACGGTGAGTTACCGATGGCATATGGACTCAGACCAAAGACCAAAGAAAAAACCAATAAAACAATAAATAATACATCAAATATGTGGGGCAACAGAACCAAGAAACAGAAAAGGAATGAAATAATGTGGAAAAAATACATATATAAAAACAAAAAAATAAAAAAATATATACCTATACAAAAGTGCAAGGTGTAGTGATCACACGTGCGCTCGAGTGAACTAAAGTGAACACAATAATAATATAAAATTTTCCAATAATTTATTAATATAATGAATAATAAATAAATACATAATGAATACATGATAAATAGGTGCGAGGTACAGTATAATCAAGATGCATTCCTTTTCAAGAAAATCCAAGAACCGGGTATGAGCTAAAGCAGAAACAAAAACAAAAATGTAAAAGTTAAAACAATTATAAAAACGCATTAAAAGATAGTTGTTCATTAAGACCCCTAGGTGCAATCGTATCCAACCTGAATATCCATTTGGCTTCAATTTGTGCGAGACGTTTTTTAATATCTCCCCCCCTAATATTCAATGCAATATGATCAATCCCCCTCACTCTTAACAGAGAATCATTACACTCATGGAACAGTTTAAAATGTCTTGGCAATGTCTTTAGTGAATCAATATCAGAAATATCTCGTGCCGCTCTTATATCCAAGACATGTTCCCTCACTCTACGTCTGAATTCTCTTGACGTGAGACCAACATACTTCAAATTGCAGGGGCAGCTAGCACAATAAATAACAGCCATGGTGGTGCACGTAATATGGTAGAGTATTTTGAATGTTCTGCTCTCATCAGCATTTGAGAACTCACCACATCTCTCTATGTTAGGGCATGCAACACATGAACCACATGGTTTACATCCCCATTTTGGACCCCGTGATCCAAACACATTCTCCTTTTTCTTATTGTAGTGACTATGTACTAACTTGTCACGGATGTTTTTGGATCTTCTATATGTAATAGCTGGCCGAGGTGGCAAATATTGTGACAATATGGGGTCTATTTGTAGAACCCCCCAGTGTTTATTCAAAATCATGTTTATTTCACGCCATTTGTTATTGAAATCTTGTATATAGCGTACCTTATCAGAAATAAGTGCGTCAGATCTGCGTTTGTGTAGTGCCTCCAAACGATCTGTTCTTTTCGCACGCCAATACCCACGTTTTATACATGAAGAGGGGTATCCACGTTCTTGAAATCTAATACTTAAGTCTTTACTCTGTTTTTCAAATGATTCCTCTCTCGAACAGATGCGTCGCATCCGTAAGAATTGTCCTATGGGTATACCACGGATAAGACTTCGTTGATGGGATGATGAAAAGTGTAACAGGCTATTCGTCGAGGTTGGCTTGCGGAAAACATCAGTATGTATAAATCCAGTATCATCAACCTGGAGCAAAACATCCAAAAATTCAATATTTGATCTTCCCGCTTTATATGTTAACCGCAAATTCAAATCGTTATCATTCAGATGGCTCATAAAGGTGTGAAGCTCATCCATAGAGCCCTGCCAAATACACAGAATATCATCGATGTATCTCCCCCAGTATTGCACTCTATCAGCCAATGGTATAGAATCAGTTGTAAAGATATTTCTCTCCCACAGCCCCAGGAACAAATTAGCATATGAGGGCGCAAAAGCCGCCCCCATAGCAGTGCCCTGGAGCTGTAGGAAAAACTGATCAAATGGTATGTGATGTGCGCCATGTCAATATATAAACATTTTTCAGTTTGTCTTCATTGTGTCATTTTACTGGGACGTATCACTTTGTTTTTGGGACCTGATCACCAAAATTATTAATGCTTTAGTTAATTAATTTAATATGTGGGAACTATTGTTTTCTATTGGACCGTGTAACATATAAAAACTTCCCCATATTCATTGTCACTTCACTCCTTGAGAAAGCCACATCAGGCGAAATGTACGTTGGAGTTGGAGAGGCATTGGGCACTTTATACTGGTATATATATCTTATTCACATATTATGCATTTTTATTCAGATGTATCTGCTCACTGCACTTTATGCTTTGTTCCATGAAGATTGTATGTTATTTAATTACATTTGCCCCATGTCTACCATGTAACGCCTAATGTTTATGGTATTATATCTGTCTATTTTGCTGGTTTTATCCTTTGTCTTTTTTAAATAGTATTCAATAAAATATTTTATTATTCCATTCATTTGGTTTTGTATTTAGGGTTATTCGTTTATCTTTGTAGGTGTAATCAGTTATACTATGAATATCCCCTCATGATATTTATCGGGTGAGGGATCTCACCAATTTGTTGATATAAAGCCACGTATCAGTTATAAGTATTGCTTTTTTGTGACAGGTGTAGGCTCAATAATAATAATAATAATACATTTTATTTCTATAGCGCCAACATATTCCGCAGCACTTTACATTTCAGAGGGGATTTGTACAGACGATAGACATTTCAGCATAACAATAATCACATAGATCATAACAGATACCAAGAGGAATGAGGGCCCTGCTTGCAAGCTTACAGTCTATGAGGAAAAAAGGGGAGACACGAAAGGTGGGTGGTAACAGTTGCCCTGATTGTATGGACCAGCCATAATGTTAAGTGTGTAACAGTACAAACACAGAGGGCTAATGGATGCATAAAGCATGTGGGAACATGATGCGGGGAACCAGGTTATGGTAAAAGTTTTGACTGTGCCACACTGGGATAGATTAGGTTAATGTTTTGAGGCGGTAGGCCAGTATGAATAAATGAGTTTTCAGGGCACGCTTAAAATTGTGGGGATTGGGGACTACTTGTATTGACCTGGGAAGTGCATTCCAAAGAATTGGCGCAGCACTTGTAAAGTCTTGGAGACGGGAGTAGGAGGTTCTGATTATCGAGGATGCTAACCTCTGGTCATCAGCAGAATGGAGGGCGCGGGTAGGGTGGTATACTGAAACAAGGGAGGAGATGTAGGGTGGTGCTGAGCCATGGAGTGCTTTGTGGGTGAGGGCAATAAGCTTGTACTGGATTCTGGAGTGGGTGGGTAGCCAGTGTAAGGACTGGCACAAGGTAGAGGCATCGGTGTAATGATTGGCGAGGAATATGATCCTGGCTGCAGCATTCAAGACAGATTCAAGTTTGGTAAGAGGGAGACCGATTAGAAGAGTGTTACAATAGTCCAGACGAGAATGAATAAGAGAAACAGTGAGTTTTTGCAGAGTCAAAAGTAAGAAAAGGTCGAATTCTAGAAATGTTCTTGAGATGCAGATAACAAGAGCGAGCCAGTGATTGGATGTGGGGGGTGAATGAAAGCTCAGAGTCAAGTATGACCCCAAGACAGCGGGCATGTTGCTGGGGAGTAATAGTGGAACCACACACGGAAATGGCAGTGTCGGGTATAGGTGCATTAGTAGCGGGAGGAAACACAAGGAGTTCAGTCTTTGACAGGTTCAGTTTCAGATATAGTGAGGACATGATGTTAGACACAGCGTTTAGACAATCGCCGGTGTTTTCTAGAAAGGCTGGCGTGATGTCAGGAGGAGAAACGTATAATTGGGTGTCATCAGCATAGAGATGGTACTGGAAACCAAATCTACTGATTGTTTGACCAATAGGGGCAGTGTACAAAGAGAAGAGGATAGGGCCTAGGACTGATCCTTGAGGGACCCCAACAGTAAGGGGAAGATGAGAGGAGGAGCCAGCAAAAGATACAGTAAAGGACCGGTCAGAGAGATAGGAGGAGAACCAGGAGAGAACGGTGTCCTTGATGCCGATGGAGCGGAGCATAGTGAGGAGGAGCTGATGATCCACTGTGTCGAATGCTGCAGAGATCCAAGAGAATTAGCATGGAGAAGTGACCGTTAGATTTAGCTGTTAGTAGATCATTAGAGACTTTAGTGAGGGCAGTTTCAGTAGAGCGGAAACCGGATTGGAGAGGGTCGAGAAGAGAGTTATCAGAGAGATAGCGGATCAGACGGGAGTGGACCAGGCGTTCCAGGAGTTTAGAGATGAAGGGAAGATTAGAGACAGGTCTATAGTTAGCGGCACAGTTTTGGTTGAGGGATGGTTTTTTAAGTAGTGGATGTATGATGGCATGCTTAAATAAGGAGGGAAAGATACCAGGAGAGAGAGAGGTTAAATATTTTAGTTAGGTGAGGGGTGACAGCAGGGGAAAGGGACTGGAGCAGATGTGACGGAAATGGGTCACTTGTGCAAGTGATTGGGTGAGAAGATGCAAGGAGCCTGCTTACTTCTTCTTCTGTGACTGGTTCAAACTCAGAGAGTGAGCTAGATGCAGTGGGGGAGGGAGGACAGTGCATGGTATGAGATGATTGGGAGATAATTTCCTGTCGGATATGATCAATTTTTTCTTTGATGTAATTGGCCAGATCGTCAGCTCGAAGCTCTGTGGTTGGGGCCTGCACTCTTGGGTTGAGCAGGGAATCATAGAGACGTTTCGGGTTATTGGACAGTGAGGTGATGAGGGTGTTGAAATAGGTTTGTTTTGAGAGGTGAAGGGCAGTGTTGTATGTTCTAAGCATGAACTTATAATGGATGAAATCTTCGTATAGATTGGATTTTCTCCATAGACGTTCAGCACACCTGGAGCACCACTGCAGGAAACGTGTTTGCAGGGTGTGCCAGGGTTGTCGCTGTCTTTGTCGTGTTGTTCTATGTATAGGAGGTGCAAAATCATCCAAGGCAGTTTGAAGTGCTTCATTGTAATGCTTCAGCGCAGAATCAGGACATGAAAGGGAGGAGATAGGGGCCAATGAAGACTGCAAGTTCATCGTAAGTTTCTGGGTGTTAATGGCCTGTATGTTTCTATAAGTATGGACAGTGGGGGTGACCTGAGCGGCCTGGCAGTTCTTGATAGAGAATGAAAGAAGGTTGTGATCAGAGAGCGAGATAGTGGAGTTTGTGAAATCAACCACTGCACAAAGCCGAGAGAAGACCAAGTCGAGGGAGTTTCCGTCTTCATGTGTTGGAGAATTAGTAAGCTGTGAAAGGCCAAGCAAGGAGGTTAGAGATAAAAGGTGAGTAGCAGATGGGGAGAGGGGAAGAGCAATGGGGATGTTGAAATCGCCCATGATGAGGGTAGGGATGTCACAGGAGAGAAAATGTGGAAGCCAAGTGGCAAAATGATCCAGGAACTGATGGGAGGGGCCGGGGGGACGATACACTACCACCACTCGCATGGAGAAGGGGGTGTAGAGTCTGACAGCATGGACCTCAAAAGAAGGGAAGATTAGTGAGGATACTTGAGGGATAACCTGAAAGGTACATTTTGAGATATGAGAGACATATTTTTGGCATCATGGCGCAGCCTGCACATCAGCCCAGAGTTAGTTGGTCTGATGGATAAAGTTGTATATGCCATGTCTCATATCCATAAAAAGTTAAAATTGTGATAGGAAATAGGCAATAATATCTCCCACCTGGGACCTCGAGAGGGGCAGAAATAATTGAAACCAGAGGTCTCAGAATTTTTGGTACCTGAGCCTGTATTTTATTTACCAGCCCCATCTGTGTTCACTAAGGAAGTTAGGTGGGAGTGGCTGGTACCTGGTAAATGCATGTCCTGACCCATGTCCACAGTTGGGACATATGGCGTGCTGTAAGGACTGTGTCATTTTCTAAATTGAGTGCTCCCCTTCACAAGATCTGTGTCATTTCTATGACAACATTTTTTAATAAGCACTGCTTAATTAGTGGATTAAAGGGAAGCGGCCACCAATTTTTTTTTGCTTATACAGTGAAGAGCAAAAGGGTAGCAATGTTTTGAACTTCTGAATTTCAGATTCCATATCTCACCATACATTTCTGTTTTGCTTGTGAGACAATACCATCATTTTATAGACAATCATCTTGCATATCTCATACATAAAATTGACTTGCAAATATTTAGCATATGATTAGTTCTGCAGATTCTTGTCAGGTCATTGCATTGTTACTGTTTTGCTCCTGGTGGTGAAAAAATAATTTTCTTCCTGAATACTACAAAATACAACCTGTTCTCACATTCTCTAATAGCTCAGAGTGTTATTAGGTTTATTCCCGAGCGAAAGGTCACTGGTTCAAGTTGGGGATCAGCTATGAAGATGGTTTCACAAGAAAAGAGAAGCAGCAGCATCCAACTCATCGATAGCTATCTGTTATGATTGAGTCACCGTAGGAGGCAAAAACAGAAATGCTAGCTAAGTCCTGAAAACCAGAGAAGTTGGCAACTATCAGATTGCAGACCCCTGAACCTATCAACACAACTAGCAGTAGCCGTGGGGGGTTCCTACGATGACCTAGACCCCTCGATCACAGCCGGAGAGATACATAGGCCTAAAGAAGGAATGGGGAAATCTAACTGCCCCAGAGCAGACCCCAAAGCAATAGGCAGCCCCCCACATATAATGACGGTGAAGCAAGATGAAAACACTTACACAGACAGAAAGACAGACTGAGCAAAGACGGGGCCCAAAAACTACCTAGATAGGAACGGATAGGAAGGCTGCTGTCTGCAATCTGCCAAAACCCTATCAGAGACAAAAGCCAACAAGCTGATATAAAAATGGCCCTGAAGCAACTAAGCTTCAAAAACTAAATCAGCGCTCAGGTACTTTCAGAAGACAGAGCTCAAGGAACACTGCACACTCCAGCAGGGAGTGGCAGAATCCAAAAAGCAAGAAAAACAAAAACAAATCTTAAATGCAAAAGGCAAAACAGAAAACTTAGCTTTAGGAGAGCAGGAATCAGACTGGTGTCCAAGAGTCCACAGAGAAATCACCCGCAGGGCAGAAAGGGCGTAGGCTGCCTTAAATCCAGTCAGTGACTCCACTCAGCCAATTGTCTTCATTAGTCCCAGGTGTCTGATAGTCAGGCTCACTACCTTCCTTCACTAGAATAGGGAGTTCACCAGGCCTCAGTGACGGAGGGGAAAATGAACTCACAACAGCTATCTCTTGGCCAATAATATTGCCAAACTGCAACAGGTGAGTGCCATGACAGCTGGAAGAATGCAAAATGAAGTCCATCCATCCATTCAGAAGCCACAAGGTGAACGTCCAGGCAAAATATTGGAGTCAACAAGTCGGATCATCCCAAGGTCTAACAGTTCTGAGTCGACAAACAAGGCAGTGGAGGAGGCTCGTCTGCTTCATAAAAGTGAGATCACAGACGTCGATGGAAGCACTGTGTGATATTTGCTACACAAGTCTGGAATGGTGGCCCGAAAAATGGTAAAAAAGCTTCAACTTCAATATCTTCATAAGAAGCATCAGCTAGAGATTGCAAACAAGTATAAAAAGTGGACGTTTAAAGATTTGAAACAGGTGATTTGGAGCGATGACACAAAAGTCAATAGACGGCTCTGATCGGAGCAAGTGGGTCGGAACGAAATAAGGGAAAAAGAGGCTAACAGACTGAGAAATTGAAGGAAATGCCAAGTTCGATGCAGGAAACCTGATGATATGGGGTTGTTTCACAGCTAAAGGCATTTATGTTTCTTGACCAGGATCAATGATGGTTTCAATGCCGATCTATATGTGAGTATCCTACAAGAGAAGTTACTTAGCACACTTGAGTACTATGGGTATGAAAAGGAAAACATTGTGTTCCAACAGGGCAACAACTCGAAGCATATGGCGAGATTGGCAGAGAAATTGTTAGGCATCAGATTCCTGAGACTGCACAACAGGAATCCAGAGCCGTATATCCAGCGGTCTCCCATTACTCTCCAACCGCTCTGGGACCTGCACAGCAATGTCAGCGATCCAGCCACTCTGCTCGGACCCGCTCTCTGGCTCTGGATGTTGCTGTCACCTCTGGTCCAGCAATGGTAGCGCAACCTGCTTTGCAGGAGATCGCTCCAGAGTCTAAGTCCTCTCACAGTGCTACTGGGCATGCCAGCAGGAAGACCTCTCAGTGGAGATCGGGGGTCACATGCTCAGGTCCTGTCTCAGATCTGATTCGTCCTTCTCAAAGGACTGGAAGGTCCCGGAAGTGCTTGGCTATAAAAAGCCAGCATGGCGGCCCGGCCATGCGCTAGTGTAGACTTATCTGCTATGAATGTATGGTGATGGATGCATGTGTCTGGTGACTGACTCATTGGAAACCCCTACCCTCTGATAATACGAATGGTGACAGAGTGTTGTTTCAGTCAGTGCCAGGTTGTGGCAAGCTATGCGCCACTGTGCTCACCGCACCTTATGCTAGCGTCCGACGGTGTCCGGCTCTCCGGCGCTGTCGTTTAGCGGCCGTAGTTTCCGCCGTGCTGCTGTCTGCAGCACATATTGACGTTCACGGCTGCGACGTCACACGCCAGCTGGTCCTGTGGAGTTAACAGGTCCGACGTCTACGCCATATTTATTCTAAGGCGCCTCTGTGTACTTAACAGAGTCTGCCCTAAGCACCTTGGGTGATGTTAACCCGAGCGCAGTACTTCGCCACCTATCTAGTCTGCCATTATCCAGCAGCGGTCCTTACATCTACCGCACAGTGGACCCCGGGCTGCGAACGCACCTCCTACCTTTTATATTTGGTGCGTTCCGCCGTCCCTAACATTACACTAACGCCAGGGTCTGGCTGGTAATGGCAGACCTGCAGCAGCTGCAGCGCTACATTCAGCAGCTGGAGGGCAGGTTGGCGGCTATTGAGAGCACCACCTCAGCCGCGAATGCTGCGCTAGCCGCTGCTCAGACAGTCGCAGAAGCTGTCTCACGCGTGCCCGCACTTACGCCCACGCCGACAATTTCTCGCCTCCCGCTTCTCGACAAATTTTCAGGTGACAGCGCCACGTGTAGGGGATTCGTGAGCCAGTGCTCTGTTCAGCTCGTGTTACTGGCTGCACGGTTTCCTACAGAGCGGGCTAAGGTGGGGTTAATTGTCTCCCTTTTGTCTGGCAGGGCATTAGAATGGGCTACGCCATTGTGGGAACGTGATGATCCCGTGGTTCAGGGTGCTGCTCAGTTCCTCACGGCCCTGAAGCAGGTCTTTTTAGGACCACGGATCACGCACGATACCTCTCTCCAACTATTACCCTAACACAAGGGTCACTCTCGGTCAGCCATTATGCCGTCCGGTTCTGGACTTTGGCTTCCGAGTTGGAGTGGCCGGACAAAGCTTTAGTCCCGGTGTTTTGGAGAGGATTAGCAGAGCATGTAAAAGATGCTCTAGCTACCAGAGAGGTTCCCACGAGTCTGGAGGAACTGATTGCTGTTGCCACCCGCATTGACCTCCGCTTTACGGAGCGCAGGCTGGAACGTGCGCAATCCAGACGAAGGGTTAACTTGTCTCCCACCTTCACCGAGCCGCTGAGATATCCCGCACAGGAGCTCTCATCCTCCGAACCTATGGAGGTGTCTCGCACTGGTTCTAAGCCACGACCGATGCAAAGCTCTGTGCGTTGCTACCAGTGCCGACAGTTTGGTCACCCGGCCAGCACGTGCCCTCAGCGGTCGAAAAAATGACCACGTCCAGTGGCTGTAGGTGGTGGTCAGTCCAATAGAGAACCCTTTTCAACCAAACCGGTATTCCGGGGCACTTTAGATAGTGGGTCCTCCACCTGGGAGGCAGAGGTTACCGTGGATTCCGGGTCTGAGGGGAACTTTATGTCCTCGACCTTCGCCCAAAAACACGCTATTCCACTGGTGTTACTGCCCCAACCCCTGACCATCAGGGTGGTTAATGGTGCATCTTTACCATCTCAGGTGACCCACCAGACAGTCCCACTCGGGCTCTCAATCTCACCCTCTCATCGTGAGACTCTGTCCCTGCTCATTTTACCAGATGGCATCAACCAGGTGCTTCTCGGGGTTCCCTGGCTCCGTTGCCACTCCCCTCATATTGATTGGGCCT
Source organism: Dendrobates tinctorius (assembly GCF_039654945.1). Lineage (NCBI taxonomy): Eukaryota > Metazoa > Chordata > Amphibia > Anura > Dendrobatidae > Dendrobates > Dendrobates tinctorius. The sequence goes on along the minus strand of NW_027361924.1, from coordinate 7,651,020 downwards.
CGGGGAGTAGATTGGGTTGGAGCAAGGCCTGTGAGCGAAGATGCCTGAGGGGCAGTGTTCAGGTAGCTTCCACTGAAGTGCCCACGGATCTCTCCACGCTGCCTAAACCCTACCACCAGTACGCGGACGTCTTCTCTAAAAAATCTGCGGAGATGCTCCCGCTGCACCATCCTTACAATTGTCCGATAGATCTGCCAGGCACAGAACCTCCGAGAGGCTGTGTGTATCCGCTATCACTCCCTGAGACAGAGGCTATGTCTCAATATATTCGGGAGAACCTGGCTAGAGGTTTTATCAGAAAGTCGGTGTCACTGGCTGGTGCAGGGTTCTTCTTGTAAAGAAGAAGAGCAGGGAGTTACGTCCCTGCATTGACTACAGAGGTCTCAACGCCATCACGGTCAAAAACAAATACCCTCTCCAGCTGATCTCTGAGTTATTTGACAGGTTGCGAGGGGCCCGGATATTTATAAAATTAGATCTGCGAGGGGCGTACAACCTGATCCGCATTCGCCAAGGAGACGAGTGGAAGACAGCCTTTAATACCAGGGATGACCACTACGAATATTTGGTCATGCCCTTCGGCCTTTGTAATGCGCCCGCTGTCTTCCAGGATTTCGTTAGCGACGTCTTCCGCGACATGCTCTCTACCTCGATGGTGGTCTATCTGGATGATATCCTCATCTTCTCGCCAGATTTGACCACCCACCGGAGAGACGTCTGCAGGGTCTTCGACCGTCTGCGGGCGAACTTTCTTTTTGCCAAGCTGGAGAAGTGTCAGTTTGAGCAGGAGTCCTTGCCGTTCCCGGGCTACATCATCTCGGCCCAGGGGTTTGCTATGGATCCAGCCAACTTGCAAGCAGTAATGGAATGGCAGGAACCCCATTCACTCAAAGCGGTGCAGCGCTTTTTGGGGTTCATCAATTATTACCGCCAGTTTATACCTCATTTTTCCACACTGGTAGCTCCTTTGGTTGCTCTCACGAAGAAAGGAGCTAACCCTAATGCTTGGTCTGAACAGGTCTCCAAGGCCTTATCGTCTATAAAGTCTCACTTTGCTGGCGCTCCTATCTTACATCGTCCCGATGTGGATAAACCATTTATCTTGGAGGTAGATGCTTCTTTCGTCGGTGCAGGAGCAGTCCTTTTCCAGAAGGATGCTCAAGGTCGGAAGTATCCTTGCTTCTTCTTCTCTAAGACCTTCTCACCGGAGGAGAAGAATTATTCCATCGGTGACAGGGAGCTGCTAGCAATGAAGTTGGCCTTTTCCGAGTGGAGACACCTCCTGGAGGGAGCTCGGTTTCCCTTCCAGGTGTATACGGACCATAAGAATCTGGTCTATTTACATACGGCCCAGTGCTTGAACTCTCGTCAAGCTAGGTGGTCGCTATTCTTTTCCCGCTTCCGCTTCACCTTCCACTACCTCTCAGGAGAGAAGAACGTCCGTGTGGATGCTCTCTCGCGCTCGGTGGTTTCAGCGGAGGAAGGAGAGGCTGAGCCATGGCTAATTCTCCCGTCGGAGAGCTTTACGACCATGGCTCCAGTTGCGCTCGAGTCAGTGCCACCAGGCAAGACCTTGGTGCCTCCTCGGCTACGACCTGAGGTTCTCGCCTGGGCACACGCCTCCAGGGTGGGTGGTCACTTTGGCAATAGGCGGGCCACAGAGCTTCTGGCAAGGTCATATTGGTGGCCGCACATTGCTCGAGACATTAAGGAATACATACAGTCATGTGTCTCGTGTGCACGGAACAGATCCTCTAGACAGAGGCCAGCTGGGTTATTGTATCCCCTGCCAGTGGCGGATAGGCCTTGGGAGATGGTTGGCATGGACTTCATGGTTGGTCTGCCCAAGTCTGGTGGCAGTACAGTCATCTGGGTGGTCACCGACCATTTTTCTAAAATGGTGCATCTGGTGCCACTCGCACGCTTGCCTTCCGCTCGTGCTCTTGCCACACTGTTCATAAAACATGTATTCCGTCTACATGGCATGCCGGACAAAATTGTTAGTGATCGAGGTCCCCAGTTCGCGTCTCTGTTTTGGAGGGAGCTCTGCAGGATACTCAGCATTGAGCTAAACCTGTCCGCTTACCATCCAGAGACAAACGGCTTGGTTGAGACAGCCAACCAGACCTTGGTCACGTACCTGCGGCATTTTGTCTCTGCCAGGCAGGATAACTGGGCATCCTTGCTACCATGGGCTGAATTTGCCCTGAACAATGCAGTGGCTGATTCCACTGGGCAGACGCCCTTTCTTCTAAACTAAGGCCAACATCCACGCGTCCCTGTCCCGATGCCTGTGTCCTCTGCTGACTCCAGGGTGGCAGACTGGGCAGTGGAGGCTCGCGACATTTGGGATCGCACTCAGGATGCTATCCGTGCCTCCAAAGAAAAGATGAGGGCGTCCGCCGACACGCATCAGCGACCCGCTCCAAGCTTCTCCCCCGGCGACATGGTGTGGCTCTCTACTCGAAACATCAAGCTGCAAGTCGAGTCCACCAAGTTTGTGCCGCGTTACATTGGACCTTTCAAGGTTCTCGAGCGGATTAGCTCGGTGGTTTACCGCCTGGCTCTTCCACCACATTTAGCCATTTTGGACGTTTTCCATGTGTCCCTCCTCAAACCAGTTCATATGGCCCGGTTTTCCGAGTCATCTGTCGGGTCATCAGACCTGTCCTCGGATGAGTTTGAGGTCAACGCCATTGTGGGACGCAGGATTGTGCGTGGCAAAAAATTTTATTTGGTGGATTGGAAGGGTCATGGTCCAGAGGCTCGGACCTGAGAACCAGTGGAGAACATCCATGCCCCGCTCCTGATTGCGGCCTTTGAGCGTAGTGAGACTCAGGGGGGGGGGGCAATGTTAGGCGTCGGATTCCTGAGACTGCTTGACAGGAATCCAGAGCCGTACATCCAGCGGTCTCCCATTCCTCTCCAACCACTCTGGGACCTGCACAGCAATGTCAGTGATCCAGCCGCTCTGCTTGGACCTACTCTCTGGCTCTGGATGTTGCTGCCACCTCTGGTCCAGTAATGGTAGCGCAACCTGCTTTGCAGGAGATCACTCCAGAGTCTAAGTCCTCTCACCGGGCTACTGGGCATGCCCGCAGGATGACCTCTCAGTGGAGATCGGGGGTCACATGCTCAGGTCCTGTCTCGGATCTGATTGGTCCTTCTCAAAGGACTGGAAGGTCCCGGAAGTGCATGGCTATAAAAAGCCAGCATGGCGGCCCGGCCATGCGCTAGTGTAGACTTATATGCTAAGAATGTATGGTGATGGATGCATGTGTCTGGTGACTGACTCATTGGAAACCCCTACCCTCTGATAATACGAATGGTGAGAGTGTTGTTTCAGTCAGTGCCAGGTTGTGGCAAGCTATGCGCCACTGTGCTCACCGCACCTTATGCCAGCGTACGACGGTGTCCGGCTCTACGGCGCTGTCGTTTAGCGGCTGTAGTTTCCGCCACGCTGCTGTCTGCAGCACCTATTGACGTTCGCGGCTGCGACGTCACATGCCGGCTGGTCCTGTGGAGTTAACAGGTCCGGCGTCTACGCCTTATTTATTCTAGGGCGCCTCTGTGTACTTAACAGAGTCTTCCCTAAGCACCTCGGGTGACATTAACCCGAGCGCAGTACTTCGCCACCTATCTAGTCTGCCATTATCCAGCAGCGGTCCTTACATCTATCGCACGGTGGACCCCGGGCGGCGAACGCACCTTCTACCATTTATATTTGGTGCGTTCCGCCGTCCCTAACAGAAATGGTTCAATGACAATGAAGTAGAGGGGATGGATTGTCCCCCACAGTCCTCTAGCTCAACCCAATCAAACACTTATGGGTAGAACTGAAGGAAAACCTGTATACATATCCGAGTGAGGTGACCAGAGTGTTCCAACACAGGGAACGTGTAGAAGAGAGCTTGGAACAGATTTCAGTTGGCACATGTTTAAACCTGATCAAGAGCATGCCCAGAAAAATTAACGCAGTGGTGAAAGGAAAAGATGGATTTATAAAATACTAACAAAATAATAAAAATGAAAATTTAGATTTTTAGGAGCAAATCAGTAACAATGCAGAGACATGATGAGAATCTGCATAACTAATCATATGCTAAATAGTTGCAAGTCAAATTTATGTATGAGATATCCAAGATGATTATCTATAAAATGATGGCAGTCTCACGTTCAAAGCAGAAGAGGATTGTGAGATACGGAGCATGAAAGTCAAAAGTTAAAAACATTGTTATCCTTTTGCTCTTTTCTGTAAACACTGCCCATCAACTTTAAGATGATAAAAATGGGGTTCCTGCAAGCCCATTATGTACTCAGAGGTGCCCCCCTGCATACATCAGAAAAAGGTTTTGTACATGCCCCGTGCTGTGTGTAAACTGTGTGGTGTGGTCCGATCGGTGTCCCCACATTGTGATCAGCACCGCCCCGATCCCTCCAAACACCGCGTCTTATAAGTGCATGCAAGTGGATGATGTCTCTCCGCCATTCACGTGGTGCCCAAAGTATTCAGTGATGAAGGGAAAGTCATTGTCAAGTTTTCTTGAAATAAAAAATGACTGCAAGGAAAGAAAACAATAATGAGCAGAAATACATTTTAACCCCTTAACAACTGCCGATACGCCTTTTAATGGCGGTAGTTAAGGGTACTTAAACCACAGCACCAGTAATTAACGTCGCTATGGAAAAAGTGTATAGTGCCCCCCAGAGTCCCATTTTCTTGGGGGGCCCGCACCCCAGAGAGCATGATTCGGGTCAGTTATCACAGACCCCGCTTTTTGCGATCGCCGTTATTAACTGTATAACGGCGACTGCAAAAAAAAGCCATGATTTTGCATTTACTTTCTCTCTCCTCTGATGTGATCGCACATCAGAGAGAGGAATAGGGTCCCCGATCCCCCCCAGTACCTCCCGGTGGTCCTCGGGCCCTCCTACCTCCTCCAGTGGGCGCCACCATCTTGGTCCGGGAAGAAAATGGCGGACGCATGCGCTGTGCGCCCGCTGAATTTGCCGGCCGGCAGATTCCATTCATTAATAATAATAATAATAATAAATTTTATTTCTATAGCGCCGACATATTCCGAAGCACTTTACATTTCAGAGGGGATTTGTACAGACAATAGACATTACAACATAACAATAATCACATAGATCATAACAGATACCAAGAGGAAAGAGGGCCCTGCTCGCAAGCTTACAATCTATGAGGAAAAAAAGGGGAGACACGAAAGGAAGGTGGTAACAGTACCTGATTGTATGGACCAGCCATAATGTTAAGTGTGTAACAGTACAGACACAGAGGGCTAATGGATGCATAAAGCATGTGGGCACATGATGCGGGGAACCTGGTTATGGTAAAAACTTTTGGCTGTGCCACCCAGGGATAGATTAGGTTAATGTGTTGAGGCGATAGGCCAGTCTGAATAAATGAGTTTTCAGGGCATGCTTAAAATTGTGGGGATTGGGGACAAATCGTATTGACCTGGGAAGTGCATTCCAAAGAATTGGCGCAGAACGTGGATAATCTTAGAGACGGGAGTGGGAGGTTCTGATTATTGAGGATGCTAACCTCAGGTCATCAGCAGAACGGAGGGCGCGGGTAGGATGGTATACTGAAACAAGGGAGGAGATGTAGGGTGGTGCTGAGCCATGGAGGGCTTTGTGAGTGAGGGTAATAAGTTTGTACTGGATTCTGGAGTGGATGGGTAGCCAGTGTAATGACTGGCACAAGGTAGAGGCATCGGTGTAACAATTGGCGAGGAATATGATCATGGCAGCAGCATTCAAGACAGATTGGAGGGGGGAGAGTTTGGAAAGAGGGAGACCGATTAGAAGAGAGTTAAAATAGTCAAGACGAGAATAAATAAGAGAAACAGTAAGAGTTTCTGTGTAGTCAAAAGTAAGAAAAGATCGAATTCTAGAAATGTTTTTGAGGTGCAGATAACAAGAGCGAGCCAGTGATCGTTTGTGGGGGGACAAAGGAAAGCTCGGAGTCAAGCATGACCCCAAGACAGCGGGCATGTTGCTGGGGAGTAATAGTGGAACCACACACGGAAATGGCAATGTCGGGTGTAGGTACATTAGTAGCGGGAGGAAACACAAGGAGTTCAGGATTTGACAGGTTCAGTTTCAGATATAGTGAGGACATGATGTTAGACACAGCGTTTAGACAATCGCTGGTGTTTTCTAGAAAGGCTGGCGTGATGTCAGGAGAAGAAGCGTATAATTGGGTGTCATCAGCATAGAGATGGTACTGGAAACCAAATCTACTGATTGTTTGACCAATAGGGGCAGTGTACAAAGAGAAGATGAGGGGGCCTAGGACTGATCCTTGAGGAACCCCAACAGTAAGGGGAAGATGTGAGGAGGAGGAGCCAGCAAAAGATACAGTAAAGGAGCGGTCAGAGAGATAGGAGGAGAACCAGGAGAGAACGGTGTCCTTGAGGCCAACGGAACGGAGCATAGTGAGGAGGAGCTGATGATCCACAGTGTCGAATGCTGCAGAGAGATCCAAGAGAATTAGCATGGAGTAATGACCATTTGATTTAGCTGTTAGTAGATCATTAGAGACTTTAGTGAGGGCAGTTTCAGTAGAGTGTAAAGAGCGGAAACCGGATTGGAGAGGGTCGAGAAGAGAGTTATCAAAGAGATAGCGGATAAGACGGGAGTGGACCAGGCATTCCAGGAGTTTAGAGATGAAGGGAAGATTAGAGACAGGTCTATAGTTAGCTGCAGTTTTGGTTGAGGGATGGTTTTTTAAGTAGTGGATGTATGACGGCATGCTTAAATGAGGAGGGAAAGATACCAGAAGAGAGAGGTTAAACATTTTAGTTAGGTGAGGGGTGACAGCAGGGGAAAGGGGCTGGAGTAGATGTGACGGAAATGGGTCACTGGTGCAAGTGGTTGGGCGAGAAGATGCAAGGAGCCTGCTTACTTCTTCTTCTGTGACTGGTTCAAAATCAGAGAGTGAGCTAGATGCAGTGAGGGAGGACAGTGCATGGTATGAGGTGATTGGGAGATAATTTCCAGTCTGATCTGGTCAATTTTTTCTTTGAAGTAATTGGCCAGATCGTCAGCTCGGAGCTCCGTGGTTGGGGCCTGTACTCTTGGGTTGAGTAGAGAATGAAAAGTGTCAGCAACGTTTAGGGTTATTGGACAGTGAGGTGATGAGGGTGTTGATATAGGTTTGCTTTGAGAGGTGAAGGGCAGTGTTGTATGTTAGAAGCATAAACTTATAATGGATGAAATCTTCGGGTAGGTTGGATTTTCTCTACAGACGTTCGGCACACCTGGAGCACCGCTGCAGGAAACGTGTTTGCAGGGTGTGCCAGTGTTGTCGCCGTCTGTGTTGTGGTGTTCTATGTATAGGAGGTGCAAATTCATCCAGGGCACTTTGAAGTGTTTCATTGTAATGCTTCAATGCAGAATCAGGACATGAGAGGGAGGAGATAGGGGCCAATGTACATTCATTCAATGTACATTTTGATCACTGTGATAAACCCTATCACAGTGATCAAAGTAAAAAAAATTGTAAATAACCCCCTTTATCACCCCCTTCATTAGGGAAATATAATGAAATAAAGAAAATATATTTATTTTCATTTATACATTAGGGTTACGGTTAGAATTAGGGTTGGAATTAGGGTTAGGGTTAGAATTGGGGTTGGAATTAGGGTTAAAGTTAGTGTTGGAAATAGGGTTAGGGTTAGAATTAGGTATAGGGTTAGAATTAGGGTTGGAATTAGGGTTAGGGTTGGAATTAGGGTTAGGATTAGGGTTGGGATTAGGGTTAGGATTAGGGTTAGGGATTAGAATTAGGGATAGGGTTGGGATTAGGGTTAGGGGTGTGTTGGGGTTAAGGTTGGAGCTAGAATTGAGGGGTTGCCACTATTTAGGCACATCAGGGGGTCTCCAAACGCGACATGGTGCCACCATTGATTCCAGCCAATTTTGTGTTCAAAAAGTGAAATGGTGCTCCCTCCCTTCCGAGCCCAGATGTGTGCCCAAACAGTGGTTTACATATGAGGCATCAGCGTACTCAGGACAAATTGCACACCAACTTCGAGGGTCTAATTTCTCCTGTTACTCTTGGGAAAATAAAAAAATTTGGGGGCTAAAAAATCACTTTTGTGGAAAAAAAAATTTTTTATTTGCGTTATAAACTTCTGTGAAGCACTTGGGGGTTCTAAGTGCTCACCACACATCTAGATAAGCTCCTTCGAGGGTCTAGTTTCCAAAATGGGTTCACTTGTGGGGGGGTTTCTACTGTTTAGGCACATCAGGGGCTCTGCAAACTCAATAACGCCTGCAGAACAGTTCATCAAAGTCTGCATTCCAAAATGGTGCTACTTCCCTTCCGAGTTCAGTCATGTGCCCAAACAGTGGTTCCTCCCCACATATGTGTACTCAGGACAAATTGCACAACTTTTGTGGTCCAATTTCTCTTGTTAGCCTTGTGAATATACAAAATAGCGGGCTAAAAAATCATTTTTGAGGAAAAAAATGATTTTTTATTTTCACTGCTCTGCGTTATAAACTTCTGTGAAGCACTTGGGGGTTCAAAGTGCTCACCACACATATAAATAAGTTCCTTAAGGGGTCTAGTTTCCAAAATGCTGTCACTTGTGGGGGCTTTTCACTGCTTAGGCACATCAGGGGCTTTCCAAACGCGACATGGCATCCAATCTCAATTCCAGCCAGTTCTGCATTGAAAAAGTCAAACGGTGCTCCTTCCCTTCTGAGCTCTGCCATGCACCCAAACAGTGGTTTACCCCCACATATGGGGTATGGGTGTACTCAAGACAAATTGCACAACAACTATGGTGGTCTAATTTCTCCTGTTACGCTTGTAAAAAAAAATTGGGCGTGAAAAGATAATTTTTGTGGAAAAAACTGTTTTTTATTTTCACGGCTCTACGTTATAAACTTCTGTGAAGCACTTGGAGGTTCAAAGTGCTCACTGCACATCTAGATAAGTTCCTTAAGGGATCTAGTTTCCAAAATGGGGTCACTTGTTGGGGGTTTCCACTGTTTGGGCACTTCAGGGGCTCTCCAAAAGCAACATGTGTCCGATCTTAATTACAGCCAATTCTGCACTGAAAAAGTCAAACGGCGCTCATTCCCTTGCAAGCTCTGCTGTGCGCACAAAAAGTGGTTTACCCCCCACATATGGGGTATCGGCAAATTCAGGAGAAATTGAGCAACAAATTTTGTGGTTGATTTTCTCTTTTAACACTTGTGAAAATAAAAAAATTGGTTCTGAAGTAATTTTTTTTCAAAAAAAGTTAAATGTTAATTTTTTCCTTCCACATTGCTACAGTTCCTGTGAAGCAGGTAACAGGTCAATAAACTTCTTGAATGTGGTTTTGAGCACCTTGAGGGGTCCAGTTTTTAGAATGGTGTCACTTTTGGGTATCTTCTGTCATGTACACCCTTCAAAATGACTTTAAATATGATGTGGTCCCTAAAAAAAGGTTTTGTAAATTGTGTTGTAAAAATGAGAAATTGCTGGTCAACTTTTAACCCTTATAACTTCCTAACAAAAAAATTTTGTTTCTAAAATTACGCTGATGTAAAGTAGACATGTGGGAAATGTTATTTATTAAGAAGAAACTTGTGTGATATATCGCTCTGATTTAAGGGCATAAAAATTTAAAGTTAGAAAATATTTCAGTTTTTTCATAAATAAACAAAAGTCATATAGAAGAAATTTTAACACTAACATGAAGTAAAATATGTCACGAAAAAACATTCTTAGAATCAGCGGGATCCGTTCAAGTGTTCCAGAGTTATAGCCTCATAAAGTGACAGTGGTCAGAATTGTAAAATTGGCCTGGTCATTAAGCTGCAAAATGGCTCTGTCACTAAGGGGTTAATATAGTAGAATCCTGCTATTCCACATAAGCATATGGTGATTTGTATGCAGCACTGTGTAGTATATGTCATTATTCATAGTATGTGTAACATAGGGGAAGAAGTAAAATGTCCTTTGTAAAAACACACATTTTTCTAACGTTATTTTCTCATATTGTTGTAACATTCCCCAAAAACTAAAAATGATCAATTTACTGTGCAGGTTGTTAGCGTGAAAAGACAACAAATAGGTTTTTTGAACCTAGTTTTGAGTTTGCTGATGACTTCTGCAAGCAAAAGGTCTAAACTTTCTCAACACACAGATCCCATGATATCTCCCTACAAGAACTTGTTCCTTAATGCCACCTCACCAGAAGGTGCATAATATTCTTTATCACTTCATAAGCAAGTCTTTATTTCCTGCTGGTTCAGGCTTCATCTTCGTAAAGAAAAAAGGTAGAACTCTACTCTTTGACTTAGATTGCCATGAGCCTAACAAGGTCACTGTAAAAATAACAATGAAAACCCCTCGGTTTCGATTTCAGAACTTTTTATGAGGTTACAAAGGAGATGGGTATTCCCCATTGAGCTCAAATGAAGAGGAGGCTATAATTTGACTACCGATCCATGATGGCAATGAACGTAAGGCAGCTTTCTATGCTCGTCATCGTCACTTTGAGTATGTTATTATGCCCTATGGAATCAGAAATGTTCCTTCCGTCTTCCATCATTTGTTGTTTTTTGGGAGATCTCCTTCATTTCTTTTTTAGTGATGTATCTTGATGGTACACAAATGTTCTCCCCAGATCTAAACTCTCAATAAGAACTGTCCACAACTATATCCCGGAGAGATCGCTCAATGCTAAATTAGAGAGATGGCTTTATGAAAAGACCTCTCCAACAAGGACCCCATATAGAACTAGGCATGTTTTCTGTGGTATTCGGATGGCCTAAGGTTGTCCAATATGTTCTGAGTTTTGACAGCAGTTACTGAGAATTTATTTCTTGTTTCTCTACCCTAGTGGCTCGTATTTCTGCCAAGTCAAGGTAATGAATTTAACGTCTGAGGAAAAAAAAAGTCTTTGTGTAATTAAAGAGGACTTTCTCCTCTGTTCCTATACTTAACTGTCCCATTCCCAGGTAGCCTTTCTAGACGTAGATGTCTCTCCTATGGGAGGGGAAGTGCAATTCTCATACATGAGAAGCGTAAGGGTAATATGCTGAGCTGTGGTTTCTTCTGCAAAAACTGGAGAAGGACTACACTCTTAGCCACCACGACCTTCTGGAGAACCTAGCAAGAGGAATGCAGTAAATGATAGAGGTGACACCTTGGTGGACAGAGTGGAATTAGAAAAGAAGCAAATGCCTTTCCTAAGATAGTGTCTTTGGGTGTACCAGAGCAGGCTGAGTGATTAGGATCCAAAGAGGGAAATTGAGGCTGACTGGAAGTCAGTAGCAGTGCACTAAAACCAAACTGTTCACTTTGAATTCTTTCAGAGGCTAAGTGCCAGAAAAGGAATCAGTCACCTAACTGTGGCAGAAGCCAACAGTATCACTAAGTACAAATACTTAGAGTCATAGAATGTTAGCGTTGGAAGGGACCTCCTGGGCCATCTGGTCCAACCCCCTGCTCAATGCAGGATTCACTAAACCATCCCATACAGATGTCTGTCCAGCATCTGTTTGAACACTTCCATTGAAGGAGAACTCACCACCTCTCGTGGCAGCCTGTTCCCCTCATTGATCACCCTCACTGTCCAAAAGTTTTTCTAATATCTAATCTGTATTTTCTCCCTTTCAGTTTCATTCCACTACTTCTCATGTTTCCATGAGCAAATAAGAATAATGATGATCCCTCTGCACTGTGACAGCCCTTCAGATATTTGTACACAGCTTTTAAGTCTCCTCTTAGCCTTTTTTTGGCAAGCTAACATTCGCAGATCTTTAACAATTCCTTGTAGGACATACATTGCAGTCTGTTCACTATCCCGGTTGCACTTCTCTGAACTTTCTCCAGCTTTTCAATGTCTTTTTTAAAATGTTGTGCCCAGAACCGGACACGGTATCCCAGATGCGGCCTGACCAAGAAGGAATAGAGAGGATAATTACTTCACGTGATCTAGACTTTATGCTTCTCTTAATATATCCTAGAACTGTGTTTGCCTTTTTTACTGCTGCATCACACTGTTGACTGATGTGCAGTCTGTGATCTATTAGTATAACCAAGTCTTTTTCACATGTGCTGTTGCTTAGTTCTGTTCCTCCCATTCTGTAGATGTAATTTTCGTTTTTCTTACCCAGATGTAGAATCTTGCATTTCTCCCTGTTACATACCATTCTATTAGTCGCTGCCCATTGTTCAATGTTGTTATAAAAATGTTGAACAACACTGGGGCCAGGACAGAGTCCTGTGGTACCCCACTTGAAACACTTTTCCAATTAGATGTGCAACCATTTATTACCACTCTTTGAGTACAATCACTGAGCTAGTTATGAATCTACCTAACCATAGGTTTGTCAATCCCAAGGCTGACACATAAAGCAAGATGTAAAGGAAACCAGTTGACCAATGCCCCAACGTTGTCAAAACAACAGACTGTAAGTGCTGCTCTAAAAGCCGGATCATGAGAACAAAGACTTTACATTTTCTACGGGTAAAGGATGAAATCCACCAAAATGCATAAGGACTACAAAATTTGTTTAAATTGAAAATTGTTTTTGATCTATTTTGGAAGTTCTCTCTCACCTGAACTAGACTTGACCACATTGATATATATTCAATATCCATGATTAAATGGAAAATACTAAAGTTCAATTAAAGATTGAGAAATATAATAAAAATAAAATAATGACTCTGCTACGATAATTACAATAATCCGAACCACAGGGAAATTAGGGAAATTATCTTGAAAATAAGTAGGTTTCATTGGGAGTGATTAACTAAATAAAGAAAAGATAAAGAACCCATCTGTAGCACACAACAAAGGACTTGACATTGAGCACTGAGATCCATCCTACCGGTAGGTGCACCTTCACTGAGCCATTATTATACGCATTTTACTTTTTTATGTTAACTACAGGGTTTAATAGAAACACAATTTATTGATGATATTGTCCATGAAAAAGTCTTAAAGGGAAATTGTCGGGTCCCCAATGTCACGGTGCATGACCGGAAGTTCGGAAGAGCCATAATGAGATGATATTTGCAGAGGCTGTTGATGACGTAGACTCGAGCAAATTACACTGCGCAACAAATTTCAGGGAAGTTCTTGTCCCCTGAGAAAATGTTATTGTATCTTATAGATTTTGATATGCTGAACACAAATATGTGCTCCAAAAGTCTGTATCACGTAAGGTTTTTAAGAAACAACAGTTTATAGTCTACATTATGATGTCCGAGACACTATATACATGTGCATCTATGTCAGTAGCAAAAGCAATTGTTCAAAAGTGTTTAGCAGACGACTTTCATTTATAATCCGTGTCAGATGCTTCTCGAATAAGATTCCAGTAATAGTCAGCCAGCATTGACGTACTCCACTTTCCCAGGTACCTTTTCTCCATCAGCACAATGTCTTGGTGAAATATTTCACCGTGTTCATCGCTAACGGCATCAAGATTGGCTGGAAAAAAGTCCAAGTGAGAATGTGGAAAATGCATTTTTAGTGACATATTGCATTTCATCAAATGATATGCTGTCAGCATGTTGTCCACGAGTTGTTCAAAGTTCGGTGCCCTGCTGTTGCCAAGGAAGTTGAAGGTCACATCTTTAAAGGCTCTCCATGCCACTTGTTCAGCACCTTAAAAAAGACCATCAAAGCTACTGTCATAAATTATATCTCTGATCTGTGGGACAATAAAAATACCTTCTTTAATCTTATTCTTGGAAATTTCTGTCGCAAGTAAGAAAAGGCTTCCAATTCTTTGTTCATTGCTTTCACAAAATTCTTCAAAAGCCCATGTTTAATATGCAAAGGAGGGAGAAATATCTTTGCTGGATCAACGAGAGGGTTATGTTTAACATTCTTCTGTCCTGCAACCAGGTTTTCACGGAGTGGCCAGTCCTTTCTGAAATACTGCATTTCTCGTGCACGACTGTCCCACTCACAAATAAAACAACAATACTCGGTATATCCAAGCTGCAGTCCAAGAAGAAATGCAACAACTTTTAGGTCACCACATATGTTCCAGTTATAATTTCTATAATTAATGTGGGTCAACAGTAATTCCATATTCTCATACGTTTCTTTCATGTGTACGGCATGTCCAATAAGTATAGAGGGATAGATATTTCCGTCATGTAGTAAAACAGTCTTCAGATTTAAAACTGACGAGTCAATGAACAGTCACCATTCCTTCTGGTCATGTTCACATCCAAGAGCACCAAACAATACCAAGACGTTGTTGTAAAAGGTTAAACTGTCGACATGGTTGAAAAATTGATTAAGGTCTTCTTGACGACTGCGAAAAACAGAAACTCTTGTTCCTGGCAATAAGAGATTCCATTCTTGTAGCCTTGATCCCAATTCTGCCTGCCTCTTTGACAATTTCAAATCTCTGACCAAGTCACTCAGATCAGCTTGACTGAGCAGATGTGGACTAGATGTAGAAGGCTCAAAGTCAGGGTCTGCAGCAGTTTCATTTTCCACTGACATTGTTAGTTCATCTTTGTCATCCTCCATTGTCTATACTTTGGGCGGCTTTAGAACATGAAGACTTTCATCGTGTGGCACCGGTCTTATGGGTGAAGGAAGAATAGGATATGCTATTGATTTCTTGCTCTTTGCTGAATATCCTGTTACATTTGTAAGGCAGAAACACAAAGAAAAAACACAGTATGACAAACGTGCAAAAATACTCTGTTGTAGAAAAAATATAACAGTAGACAGCAAGTGCTAGTAAAAAATGATAACAAAAACAGGGTATTCAGTTGATACGTTTTTTGCAAAAAATGTATACTAAGCCACTTCACCAACGTCATGGTATACCCATCTCAGAGCAGTCCTATCTAATGTATTTAAAACCTGATCATGTGAACAGTACCTATATGAGCAGGATTCAGAAATATGCTTCCTGATGTGGGCACGCTGTGTTTTCTTTGTGTTTCAGTCTTTGGGTGGTGTGAACACTGTCCAACCGACCTGTTCACTTTTGTGCATGTCACATGTGTTTTTAATTTGATAGGCAGAAGTAGCAATTTGTTACATGATCTCTCTGCTGTCTCCATTTCATTGGGACAGCGAACGGCATTGAAGGTCGTGATCCATTCAGCCATGCTCTAAGTATGTCAGTATTGTCTTTTGATTCCTCCCCTGCCCTGGAGAGATGGTATGCTCTGTACACGGTCAGCCGAATGATTCACTGCGACTGCGCGGAATTCACATAATAAGTGCTTGCATATGTGTAGATCAGCAATTTATGTTATTTCAGTGGAAAATTCAGAATATACTGAAAAAAGTTCATATACGGAGTTTTTAGAAATATAACAGAATATTATAATGTTTCGTATGATTTCTCAAAAACCTTACGTGAAAGAAAAAATCTGAAGTTATTTTTGAAATCAGCATGAAAAAATCTATCAGGAACACTCAAAATTGTCTGAGGGACAAAACCTTGGTAACACAGTGTTATGTTATCACGCCCACAGGGACCTGTGATAACATGGAAACAGGGCCGACTAGGGTGGGGAAACTAACACTCCATCGACTAGTCAAGCCTTAATTAGCATAAGAAAAGCGGACCTTATAAATGCTTTTTTTAAACATCAATTTCACTGAATAACATTATACAGGGCTGGTTAGGCAGCGAATTTAGTCATACATATGTGAACGCTGCTTGGTTGGAAGGCATGGTGGACCTGACAGGTTCCCTTTAAAAAATGTATGCACATAATTGCATAAATTAATTTATATATTTTTATACAGGTCTCATTGGTGGATGCTCCTGATTGGGAGAGCATTGACGTTTTGGATAAATCCTTCAATGGTCAAATGCTCTTATTCTTCAGAATTCAGTATAGACTTATTACCCTCACCCACAAAGCCCTGCATGGCTCAGCACCACCCTACATCTCCTCCCTTGTTTCAGTATACCACCCTACCCGCGCCCTCCGTTCTGCTGATGACCTGAGGTTAGCATCCTCAATAACCAGAACCTCCCACTCCCGTCTCCAAGACTTTACACGTGCTGCGCCAATTCTTTGGAATGCACTTCCCAGGTCAATACGATTAGTCCCCAATCCCCACAATTTTAAGCGTGCCCTGAAAACGCATTTATTCAGACTGGCCTACCGCCTCAACACATTAACCTAATCTATCCCTGTGTGGCACAGCCAAAAGTGTTACCATAACCAGGTTCCCCGCATCATTTTCCCACATGCGTTATGCATCCATTAGCCCTCTGTGTCTGTACTGTTACACACTTAACATTATGGCTGGTCCATACAATCAGGGCAACTGTTACCACCCACCTTTCTTTTCTCCCTTTTTTCCTCATAGACTGTAAGCTTGCGAGCAGGGCCCTCATTCCTCTTGGTATTTGTTATGATCTATGTGATTATTGTTATGCTGTAATGTCTATTGTCTGTACAAATCCGCTCTGAAATGTAAAGTGATGCGGAATATGTCGGCGCTATAGAAATAAAATTTATTATTATTATTCTTAATGTTCCTTATTTTGTAGAATGTTATTAACTATAACATTGAGCCTCAAGAACCAAATGGATGAAAAGTGAAAAATAGTTTTTCTCAAAATAAAATCTCTAAGATCTAAGCAAGACAACATTCCATGGACAACCAGACGCATATAGCATTCTACCTTTTGCCATTTTCCTCAAAAGCCAAAGATAATCTGGTGATTTTTGTGATATTTTTGTCCATTTACTTGACTGCAATTACTCTGAATTTACTGGTTATTACAGTGATATGTCTGCATGTGCATCTACACACCCCCATGTATCTATTCCTCTGTAACTTATCCGTCATAGACATCGGCTACACCACATTCGTTATCCCGAAACTGCTCCATATATTATTATCTGGGAACGGTCTTATTTCTTTCACCCAGTGCTTCACACAGGTTTATTTCTTTGTTGTATGTAACAGTGCCGAGTCGTTACTCTTCTTAGCACTTGGACTTGACCGATACATTGCGATTTGTCATCCTTTGTCCTACCACCGAATCTTGAACAAGAAAATTTGTCTTTTGATTTCGGCCATTATCTGGATCTTTGCCTTTCTAAATTCTTTGATAATCCTAAATTCTCTCATCACCTTGCCCTTCCACAGGGTTGTTATAATTCATAGCTTCTTCTGCGATGCCACAGATGTGTTCAATACATCCCACGGAGTCTCTCAGGAGTTTCACATTATAATCTCTATCGAACTTGTTTTCCTGGAATTTTCCCCATTTTTTTTTTACTTTTGGTCCTATGGAAAAATAATCCATGTGATACTGCACATTAAGTCTAAAGATGGAAGGAAAAAAGCTTTCTCCACCTGCTTGCCTCATCTCATCACTATGTCAATGTACTACTCGACAGGTTTAGTGGAGTACTTGATGTCAAACCGAGATCCTACAGGAATCCTCAAGCAGATCTTATCAGTGGTTTATGTTTTATTAGTGCCCATGATCAACCCGCTCATATATAGTCTACGCAGCAGTGAAATCCTGAGAGCTTGTCGAAAGTTATTGAAGATCAAAGAACCATCAGTGACATATTACTCTAATAAAGTGGGAAACTAAAAAAATCTATTGATTAGATCAACATTTTGTATTTCTGCGTGGGAATGGCGTGACCACTCATGGTGTTGCCTGCATAGATCTTAATCTCTATCATAAGTATCCCATTTACTGCAACTAGAACTAACTTGGCTCCAAGTGTTCACCAACACAGTTGTGTTGGGATTCCCAAAAACAGGATTCCTCAGTGAAATATGCCAAATTTTTTTCTAAAAGGCCATGTCAGATTGCACCTTCCTCATCAGATAACTTCTTGACGAGTGTTAGGCGTCAGATTTCTGAGACCTCACAACGGGAATCCAGAGCCGTACATCCAGCGGTCTCCCATTCCCCTTCAACCGGTCAGGGACCTGCTTAGCAATCTCAGCGATCCAGGTGTCCTGCTCAGACTCTGGATGTTGCTGCCACCTTTGGTGCAGCAATGGTAGCACAACCTGCTTTGCAGGGAACCGCTCCAGAGGCTAAGTCCTCTCGCCGTGCTACTGGGCATGCCCGCAAGATGACCTCTCAGTGGAGAGCAGGGGTCACATGCTCAGGTCCTGCGTCGGATCTGATTGGTCCTTCCCAGAGTATTGGAAGGTCCCGGAAGTGCATGGCTATAAAAGGCCCGCATGGCGGCTAGGCCATGTGCTAGTGTAGTCTTATCTGCTATGTATGTATGGTGACGGATGCATGTGTCTGGTGACTGACTCATTGGAAACCCCTACCCTCTGATAATACGAATGTGGACAAAGTGTATGTTATAGTCAGCGCCAGGTAGTGGCAAGCTATGCGCCACTGTGCTCACCACGCCTATCACTAGCGTCCGACGGTGTCCGATTCCTCGGCACCGTCGTTAGCGGCTGTAGTTACCGCCTCGCTGTGCTCTGCAGTACCTCGTGGCGTTCGCGGCTGCGACGCCACACGCCGGCTGGTCCTGTGAAGTGAACAGGCCCAGCGTCTATTCCTAATTTACTCTAGGGCGTCTCTGTGCCTTAAACAGAGCCGCTCCTAGCACCTCGGGTGACGCTAACCCGAGCGCAGTACTCCGCCTCCTGGCGAGTCTGCCATTACCCAGCAGCGGTCTTTACATCTACCACACGGTGGACCTCAGGTGGCGAACGCACCGCCTATTATTTATATTTGGTACGTTCCGCCGTCCCTAACAATGAGGAAGAGCAGCATCAGAGCGATCAGGCCTTGAAGATGGTGGTGAGTCAGTAGACATCTTACTTGACCAAACGCTCAATGAAAAAAGGTGCTCAAGTCTCTAAAAGCATATTTTCAATATACTCTAGATAACTGGTCTGGAAAAACACCACTGAGTTTATGAAACCCAAAATAGCTGAAAAAATGACCTCACATAATGATTGAATTCAGGCACATTCTGCACTGAAGGTGTCACGGTCCATTTTTGGAGCCGTGGCAGAATGTGGATTCTTATAGAAACCTTTTTCCCCCAGTGGCCGCTGGGGTTTACTACAACTGTAGTTGTTTTTGGTGCTGGTTTTGCCCCCGGTGGCCGCTGGGATTACTACACGTGTGAATTAACCAACAGGTGATGACTACTCCCCCCTCCTTCCTATAAAAGGTCGTCATGTGCAGTAATCATGGTTGGTAATATTGTTCTTCTTTTGTTATCCAACCTTGGTGAAGACTGGACCTACCTGGTGGAGAGGGGGTTCAGCTTGTCTGGAGCAGTGGAGTTGCTGCTGAATGCTGATGGGATCCTTTCTCTGTTGCTTGTAGCTTTTGCAGCAGAGCAAAGCTAAGTTTTGGGTTTTAATTGCTTTAACCCCGTGGTGTCTGTTTTATTTTCCTTTGTGTGTTATTGGGTGCAGTTCACTTTATTCCCTGTCTCACCTCCTGGGGAGGGGGTTGGTGGTTTAGCTCAGGGCTAAACAGGAGATAGGGACAGGTTGGGGACTTGGGCCTCACTACCTTCAAGTGTACCCACAAGTTAAGGAGAGTCAGGGCACCCCCTTAGCCTGAGGGGCAGTTCAGGGGCCCAGGTTCCACATCTGCTTTTTTCCCTACTGCCCCGTGACATTATTACCAACCACCCATTTTTTCCTGGTGAGCCATGGCCCTAATGAGCCCAAGTTATCTCTCCCAGAAAGGTTTTCTGGAGGGAGAGAGAATTTTTTGTTTTTTCAGGAGGCCTGCAAGCTACACTTAAGGCTCCGGCCTCGTTCATTAGGGAGTGAGGTGCAGCGGGTGGGATTCATTATTGCCCTCCTTGAAGGTGATCTCCTATCCTGGGCCTTCTCCCTGCTGGCCGATTCACAATCTCTACGGTCGGTGGACGAGTTTTTGCGGCTTTGGCGAATATGCCCCCTGGGGTCCTTGCTGAGGAGGACTCACAGGTGCAGGTGGATGAGCCCAGGCAGGTGAGAGGAGTTGGTTCCCCAGCGATGTTGCCTGCGGATCGTCGTGATGTGGGGGCATGTTTTAGCTGTGGGCAGACTGGTCATGTTTTCAGGGTCTGCCCAGTGCGCGCCAAATCTTCTGTACCATCTAAGGAGCCGCACACC
The DNA here is from genome assembly GCF_039654945.1 of Dendrobates tinctorius. Classification (NCBI taxonomy): domain Eukaryota; kingdom Metazoa; phylum Chordata; class Amphibia; order Anura; family Dendrobatidae; genus Dendrobates; species Dendrobates tinctorius. The sequence goes on along the minus strand of NW_027361924.1, from coordinate 7,630,915 downwards.
CCTGGTCGTGTGGAGGGAGGAGACCAGGGAGTGTATATTTCCTCTATTTTGCCCTCTCAGTGTACTATGTCAGCAGAGGTGGTGGTTGGCGGGGTACCTGAGGGCATACCGGTGTTTGTGGACAGTGGAGCGGGAGTCAATCTGGTGGACGCTCACTTTGTCAAGACACATGGCCTGAAGTGTAGGACCCTGGCCAAACCTCTAAGCGTCCAGGCCATTGACTCTGTCCCACTGAGCCAGGGGAGGTTGACCCAAGTATCGTAGAAAATATACATCTGCGCATAGGGACTCAGCATGAAGAGTCCCTGTCATGCTACGTCTTGGGGGGAAGCCATCACCTATCGTTTTGGGCCTCTCTTGGTTGGAAAAACACAACCCGGTCATAGATTGGCGGTCTAGGGAAGTGGTCAGCTGGGATCAGTCGTGTGAGGGCTGCCGCCCAGGGACTACTGTCTCTGCCGTCTTTCTACAATCATCCCCTTCTTCTCCAGTGGGGGCAGCAGAGGTGCTGCCAGGGAGTAGGGGCAAGTCTCTACCCTCTCCACATGCTAACCCTGGGTGTCGGAGTCCTCTTAGGAGGAGGGATCGGAGGAGAGTGGTGACTCCTTCTGAGCATTGTGGGGGTGTGAGTGTGACGACACAGGGGGACGCCTCTGTTGTCATTCCTTTGAAGGGTTCACTATTTTGTGGCAAACGCATGAATGGTAATAAACGTTCAGGTCCGGACCTGTGTGTGAACGAGTATGTATGGGTGGCCATCAAAAACATCCAGTGGAAGTATGTTGCTGGGGACTGGAGTTCTCGGGTGATCGGGCCGTATCGGGTGTCGGCCATCCTCGGCCCTGAGACGTAACAGCTGGAGTTACCCCCAATTATGCCCATACACAACTCGTTCCCCAGGTCGGCGCTCTGGAGATTTGTAGTGCCTCCGGAGCCTACATTGCCATTTCCATCTGCCCACGTTTTCCATAAACCTGCGAGTCAGGTGGTGTGGTCACTGAGGTGAACTCTGGTTGACCTAGGCGTCTGCACCGTAGGTGTTTTTCGGGTGAGGTGCAGTGTTGAGGGTCCAGAGGCCCCTCATTGAAGGAGGGGTACTGTCACAGTCCATTTTTGGAGCCGTGGCAGAATGTGGATTCTTATAGAAACCTTTTTCCCCCAGTGGCCGCTGGGGTTTACTACAACTGTAGTTGTTTTTGGTGCTGGTTTTGCCCCCGGTGGCCGCTGGGATTACTACATGTGTGAATTAACCAACAGGTGATGACTACTCCCCCCTCCTTCCTAAAAAAGGTCGTCATGTGCAGTAATCACAGTTGGCAATATTGTTATTCTTGTGTTATCCAACCTTGGTGAAGACTGGACCTACCTGGTGGAGAGGGGGTTCAGCTTGTCTAGAGCAGTGGAGTTGCTGCTGGATGCTGATCGGATCCTATCTCTGTTGCTTGGAGCTTTTGCAGCAGAGCAAAGCTAAGTTTTGGGTTTTAGTTGCTTTAACCCGTGGTGTGTTTTATTTTCCTTTGTGTGTTATTGGGTGCAGTTCACTTTATTCCCTGTCTCACCTCCTGGGGAGGGGGTTGGTGGTTTAGCTCAGGGCTAAACAGGAGATAGGGACAGGTTGGGGACTGGGGCCTCACTACCTTCAAGTGTACCCCCAAGTTAAGGAGAGTCAGGGCACCCACTTAGCCTGGGGGGCAGTTCAGGGGCCCAGGTTCCACGTCTCCTGCTTTTTCCCCTACTGCCCCATGACAGAAGGATGAAGTGTCTAATTCAGACTTGTTGAACCCAACAGTGGACAGAATATGTGTGAGCAGGTTGCAGAATGCAGTGACAGACAGAAGGCAGAGCAAGAGTTAACAACTTTACTTTAACAGGGGAATACTCCACTCTGGGAGGTGAACAGTTAAATGGGGAAATAAAGTTAGCAAGGCCGAAAAAAGACATTTGTCCATCCAGTTCAGCCTATATTCCGTCAGTATAAATCCCCAGATCTACGTCCTTCTAAAGAACCTAATCACTGTAAGATACAATATTGTTACGCTCCAGGAAGACATCCAGGCCTATCTTGAACCCCTCAATTGAGTTCGCCATCACCACCTCCTCAGGCAAGGAATTTCAGATTCTCACTGCCCTAACAGTAAAGAATCCTCTTCTATGTTGGTGGAAAAACCTACTCTCCTCCAGTCGCAAAGAATGACCCATTGTGACAATCACTTTCCTTAGTATAAACAGATCCTCGGAGAGATATTTGTATTGTCCCCTTATATACATGGTTATTAGATCTCCCCATAGTCATCTTTTTTGTAGACTAAATAATCCTAATGTCACGACTGCAGCCACAGACGCGGCCCAGCAGGCGCCTCCACGCCGATGGCGAGGGGTGGGCATCCCCCGGGGACGCAATATGGACCCTCTATACCACAGAGGGGGACACGGGCCTACCCGAACTAGGGATTCTGTGACAGCTGAGCATGTGGACAAAGAAGACACGTAGGACTAGATAACACCGCACAACTTCAGGTATCAAAAACGTAAAGTTTACTAAAGTAAAGTCACAGTACATAGACGAAACAGGGCTATGCCAGGCTCCCGATTCCACACTTCCCAGAAGGGTACCACCCAGTGGACCCCAAGGCACCAACGGATCACCGAGGCACACATAAGCGGGACATCGGGACACAGGCAGGACATAAGGGTGCATGAGGACATTAGGACACAGGCCGGACATCAGGGTGCAGGCAGGACATCAGGGTACACGAGGTTATCAGGACATCAGGACGCACAAGGTCATCAGGACATCAGGACACACAAGGTCATCAGGACATCCGAGTCACCGGTAGACATCAGACAGGAGTCGTTTGGTTCCGGACATCCAACACGACCTACAGGCACCATTGCAGTCATCAAGCTCCAGGCTCCAGGCAGTGGTCATTAGGTTCCAGACTGCGGTCGTCAGGCTCCGGGCATAGGACCTCGGAAGGAACTCAAGCGTGATGGCGCTAACACCGCAGGATTGCTGGGCCTGCATGGAGCTAGCACCGCATGGTAGTCAGAGCACAGGGTAGTAGATGCTCAGCAGGAACACCGGTTACAAGAGACTCAGATTCACTGGGTGCAAGGCTCCAAACACAGAGGGATTCCAGGAACATAACACAGCAAACAGTTCAGACATGGTCAGGTACGAGATAGGTACAGGATCAAGGATCCAAGCCTGGATACACCGCCTCCAGGCCAGGGCAAATTTGGACGGGGTCAGGTACAGGACAGGTACAGGAACATGGATTCAGGCCCGGATATACCGCCTCCGGGGCAGGGCGAGGGTACAGGACAAAGCAGGAATCAAGGCAGGGACTTTGGTACCATAACCGAGACAGACGAGGTCCACAGACACGAGACACACATGGGAAAGTCCAGGAGCATTGTGAGTTGAGTAGCTCTGGCCCCGCCCATAGGGCAGGGTACGTTTATAAAGGAGCTGCCCCTCAGCAATTGGCTGGGGACAGCATTTCAAGTACACACACTAACCCTGATAAAAGCAGGGGAGGTGCGGCTGCGCACGCCCTAAGCACACACAGAAACCACTGTAGCACAATCAGTGCAGGAACTGCAGCTTAGAGCACCTGGCATCGTCTGCAAGCCTAGACACATGTGGAAAGTCATGCACCAGCTGCAAATGACCTCACAACCCGCGGACAGCTTCCACAGCGGCGACCAGGGACCGCACATGCGAAAGGTCAAGCAGCTGAGCAAAGACCTAACACCACATGTGCAGCTACAAAGCAGAGCAGGGAACTGAGCAGGCTCCATAAATGGAAACAGCCAGCAGTATCCCAGCTCAATTAGGGGGAAAGGAGTAAGGGGTTAAAGCAGACACATGCATTGTCACGCCGACAAGCAGATACAGACAGAATGGCGTGACACCTAATTTTGCTAATTTCTCTGGGTATTGTAGTTCCCCCATCCACTTTATTAATTTTGTTGCTCTTTGTGCTCGCTCTAGTTCCATTATATCCTTCCTTAGCACCGGTGCCCAAAACTGTCCACAGTACTCCATGTGTGATCTAACCAGGGATTTGTACAGAGGCAGTATAATGCTCTCATCATGTGTATCCAGACCTCTTTTAATGCACCCCATGATCCTGTTTGCCTTGGCAGCCTCTGCCTGGCACTGGCTGCTCCAGGTAAGTTTATCATTAACTAGGATCCACAAGTCCTTCTCCATGTCAGATTTACCCAGTGGTTTCCCGTTCAGTGTGTAATGGTGATATTGATTCCTTCTTCCCTGCATCTGCCACCTTTCCTCCCAAGTTTCCAACTTATCCAGATTCATCTGTAGCAGAATACTATCTTCTCTTGTATTGACTGCTTTACATAGTTTTGTATCATCTGCAAATATCGATATTTTACTGTGTAAACCTTCTACCAGATCATTAATAAATATGTTGAAGATAATAGATCCCAACACCGACCCCTGCGTAGAATGCACAGTTTAGAGACAAAGGATATGCAGGGTTGATGAGCAATGGATTCAGTAAGCGAAGTTCATTTAAGTTAACTTATCCTGTCAGTCATTTCTCAGGCCATGGATGTTGCTGAACGGACGATGGCGCCAACAGATGGTGCGATAATTGTCTGATGAGGTCCTGTGGGTAGCAACGTTCCGTCTTCTGGCAGCAGCGGTCAGTCTCTGTTACCTTCTACTGAGCCTCTAGTCCATTAATTGGTGAAGCCGAGATTGGGCAGGCCACAGCAATATCCAGGTCCACCGTAGCCCGGCAAATACATATTGGCAAGTCAGAGCGCAATCATCTACCCCGCACCTGGTCTCTTTTACGTGGCACATGTGCTGCACTCACGAGCTCGCAGCGTATGTCACCTTGTTTTCTAGTCACCACCGGACACATTGCACGTCTCTCTCTCTCCTGTCTCCGCTAAGCTCGCCAGAGGTACACAGATGCGGGCCTGTGCAGTAGCGGTACTCAAAGGATGACACACTCTTTTCTCCCTGCCAAGCGCTGCCTGTTCCCGCCAAGGCTGACTCGTTCCGCACACGCTGTGGCTGTTGCAGCTTAGCCACACACCCTACTTTTGGGTGCAAAGGTTTGTCCGGTCCCTTATGCTTTCCCCTGGAGAACAGAGGAGACAACCCCGACAGTTCCGGACCCAGCACAGAAAAGATACCCGTCTTCCTCCTTACATATGTAAGGTCCTTAAACCCAGAAATCTACCAGTGGCTACAACACCTTGGCAAGGATCCACTTTTTTTAACGTCTTCTTCTCCTAAAATTTATTAATCTTTACAGAATGCGAGACTATACAAACCGGAAATGTTGATAATTTTTCGTATTATTATTATACTACACATGGGTGTATTAATGCTTAAAATTGTTATATAGTACTATGAATGATATGATGGAGAGGGAAGGGGCTATTCTGCTTTAGAATTTGTGCCACTTTCTTATGTTATTATCATTATTTATTATTTTAGCGCCATTTATTCCATGGCGCTTTAAATGTGAAAAGGGGTATACATAATACAAATGAAAAATTGTGGAGACCACAGTAAAAAATTGCGACCATAGATCCATAATAATAAAATTACTTCTCTTTATTGAATTGTAAATAGGACAGGACAAAAAATGGGGAACTGTGCAAAGAACAATCAAAAAGTGCAATAGTATAAGTGCTCATACAAGCAGGACCCGCCCCAGTCAGCCTGAACCATCATATACCGAGATAAATGCATATATTTCCTGTGTTAATGCTCCATATAAGGAGCATTATATATCTTACATAAAGAGGGAAACAATGCCCATCATCTATCACACAGGATAAATCTATACACTATCCCAAAGGAAGGTAACTAGAGGGGTTAACAAGATAAACAATACTACCCTCGGGCCATAAGAAACACATCTTACATATATAGAAAGACGGAAGATGGTGCAGCAAACAATGCCCGAATTGCACCGGCAGGCAATTGCCCGCCCTAAGAAAATAAGGACCCAAACCGTTACCTTAATGAGGCTCCAGGATGACCGGGCGGACCGCTCGTTTCCCCGACGCGCGTTTCGGAGCAATAAGCTCCTTCCTTCCTGTCCTATTTACAATTCAATAAAGAGAAGTAATTTTATTATTATGGATCTATGGTCGCAATTTTTTACTGTGGTCTCCACAATTTTTGGTGTATACATTAGCGATTGATTCTATTTTTGTCCTAACAGAGTGACACCTATGAGGAGTGATATATAATATATTTAGGATGCGGCTCTGTACCGTTGCTATTATAATACAAATGAGTAAAGTAATCTTAAACAATACAAGTCATGACCGGTACAGGAGGAGAGCCTTTTTATTAAGCCTTACTTATAAATGTACCCAATGCAAATTACTTATTTCTTTTTCAGAATTTTCTTCCAATTTCATGGTTAAATAATTCTTGTACTTTTGATATTGTGTCATCAAGCCATAAATATGTGCCAAATTCTCGCAGTAATTAAGGGTTTCATAGGTATCCATATTTAGATTTATTTTGCTTTTACCTGGCTCATTTCACATTTTGACCTCATTGTGAAATAGGTTACACAAAAGTAACATAGTGATTTTAATTTTAATTTCATAAATCAATAATACACACAAAAACAAGAAACTTTGTAATATATTTTATCAAAGAAATCTGCTTTCTCCTCCATTTAAGGGGAAAAGATGTGAAATCTGTATTCAGTAAAGAGAGATTTTCCCATTATTGAGATAGGAAATTACAGTTGGTGCTCAAAACATTCTATGGAGAGAGAGGAGGAGGAGCTAGAGGCAGATACTGACATTCTGCTGCAAGTTCTCCTGAAACCACAGATGCACTTTAAATCTGTGGTTAGAAAAAACAATGAAAGTGTAACTGTCGTTTCGGCAGAACTTGCAGCAGTATGTCTGTCTCCGCCTCTAGCTCCTCCCTCTTCCTCCCATCTTCATAGAATCTTTTAAGTACCAACTGTCATCTCCTATCTCAGTAATGGGAAAATCTCTCTTCAATGAATACAGATTGTATCTCTGAATTGAGAGTGAGAGTTCAGCCCAGGATGAAAATGAAACAGATTTTTCTGATAAGGTATGCTGCAAAGTTTATTTCCATTTGTACTAATGATTTATGAAATAAAAAATAAAATGCTGGTTACTCTTTAGTTAGCTCTTCGAATTTATCGCACTCTCCAAAATTATATATTAATATATACCATATTTTAAACATTTCCCAAATCATATTCGGCTAATAAGCTTCCATTTTCAAGTCCAAATATCCCATTTTACCAAATTTCCTAACTGAGCATACAGATAACTAAGTTTCTTATTGGAAGTAGTGAGACCAACTTTAGGCGTCTACAATGTCCACACCACACAGGGGTCTCCTAACCCAAAGTCAGTGGCCTCAAACATATATATGAGGCGGCCAAGTTCTGGTCACCAAACACTGTGCTGGTCCGAATATCACAGTCTATACGGACCACGAAATGTGAAGACAAATTAATACATCACTAAAAATGCTTCCCATGGTAATAAACCCACTTTATGGAATCCACATGGGAAAACTTAACAGAAGGTAGACCGGCTGGTGGCAGCAAACTGATTTTTATCACCGTGCTCCTGTCTCTGGGAATAGTTTTTGAAATCGTGCTCTGATTATTGAATTTTTCAGACATGTGAAGAAAAAATAAAAATTGGGACTAAAGACACTTCGTAACCACTGAGAACTTTTTATTTATCCACTAGCAAACAATATGCATACATTTTTTCACCTATAAAATATGTCTGTAATATTTAAAGGGAGCCTTACACTGGATTTTTGTAAATTTAAACTGAGTACCTCCTCTAATTGCCACAGATCCACTGATTCAGGAACAGTTTTTCTTTTTCATCTCTGCCCCTTCGTTCCAAAGTTACAACCTCCGGAACTTTTCTGTGGTTGTTTGCTTTTACTCTTCTGACATTGGCCAATCAAAACACAGCCACGCCCACAAGGAAGTTCTGTGGTTTACACCCAGTCGGTTGTAAGGAACATTTGTGCTATTATTACCAGGAGGCATAACTTTAAAACGGAGGGTCGGAGAGGAAAAAGAAAAACTGTTCCAGAATCAGTGGGGCAGTGACAATTGGTAGAGGAACATATTTTAAATTGAAAAAAATTCAACAAATGCTCTTCTGTAAAGACGTAAACTTGGATATAGTACAGGATGGCCCATTTATATGGATACACCTAAATCAAATGGGAATGGTTGGTCTTAGGGGCTAGTGGAATGCAAAAAACAATAAAGATGGTATAAGGTGCGTTCGCAGCCCAGGGTCCACTGTGCAGAGATGTTACCTGCTACTCGGTAATGGCGGACACAATATGGCGGTATAGCAGATGAACACACGCGGTTAACATCACCCGGAGTGTACAGCGGCGAAGCCCTGTACAACAGTGTTACAGGGCCGCAGTACCGCAGAATAAATGCTAGAGTTTTGGTCACAAGACCCTGCGTCAAGGACGAGGTGCCAGAGTCCCCTCTAGACCCACTAGCATCAGCACCGCAACTGCGGTGCTAGGAAAGGGTAAATCAAAGAGAAATTACACAATGTGCGTACAGCGCCGCACTGGCAGATGCCACTAACCACCCAAGGCTTAGGGCAGGTAAGCGCACAATTTGCGCACGGCGCCGCTCTGATGGGCACTGCTGTAGACGCTGTATACTCGTGCCTAGTGCTGGATGGCACAGTCTGGCACAAGTTAACTCAAAGTCCCTACCACATACACAACCAGAGGGTGGGCAATGTATAATGAGTCAGTCACCACTTTCATGCATCCATCATCACACACACAAGTACATAATTCTATATTAGGGCATGGTCAGGCGGCCATGCAAGTCTTTTATAGTTGAAGGCTTCCGGGACCTTCCCTGTGGTCCAATCAGAGCAGCAACAGGACCTGAGCACGTGACCTCCGGCCTCCTATGAGAGGTCATCCCACGGGCATGCTCAGTGGAGCAAAAGAGGGACTTAGTCCCAGGAGCTGCTCGCTGCTGGCTAGTGCAAGTTCCTATAGCTGAAGCAGGGATTGCAGCAGCAACCGACCCAACAGCAGTAGCTTGAGCAAGACGCTGGGATCGATGTCTCTGCTGAGCAGGACTCTCTGCGGTTGAGACTGAATGGGAGACCGCAGAGGGCAAGGCTCGGGATTCCTCCTGTGCAAAGGAGGAGACCTAACAGTTGGTGATATCAACTTTCTGTTTGTGGCACATTAGTATATGGGAAGGGGAAACTTTTCAAAATGGGTGGTGACCATGGTGGCCATTTTAGATCCAACTTTATTTTTTCCAATGGGAAGAGGGTCATGTGACACATCAAACTTATTGAGAATTTCACAAGAAAAACAATGGTGTGCTTGGTTTTAACGTAACTTTATTCTTTCATGTGTTATTTACAAATTTATATCCACTTATAAAATGTGTTCAAAATGCTGCCCATTGTGTTGGATTGTCAATGCAACCCTCTTCTCCCACTCTTGACACACTGATAGCATAGCGGCCATGCGGTGTTGGGGGTCCCTGGGGGAGCGGGAGCCCTAGGCAGCAGCTTAGTCCGCCTGCCCCTAACGCCGGTCCTGCCCATTCGACCGCAGTATAAACAGAAACGAGCAGGTGTTTCAAGTTTTATTCCCTTCTTGGACTCTCTGCAGGCCCCATTTTGTATTGGTTCTCCCTCCTCAATTGGATGAGTGGGAAAAGTCACAAAAACACCTTCATAACCCATCACATCTTGTATCTGACTAGTAAGACCCTGGCAAAATTGACTGCGGAGAGCAGAGTCATTCTAGAAGGTCTCCCCTGCCAAGCATCTGAACTGAGAGCAATTCTCCTCCAGACTAAGTTTTCCCTGAACCAACCTGTGGATCATTAATTCAGCAAAAGTAACTTTATCGGGGTCATCATGAATGAGCCCCAAAGCAGAGAAAAAAGCATCTGAGAAAAGTTCTGGAGAATTATCAGGCAGAGAAAATGCTCAAGCCTGAGGATCTCCACTGGGTAACAACAGAGTAATACCCACATGTTGATTCTCAGGACAGAGATGAGGAAACAACTTACATGAAGAAAGAAAATGGAAAACTTACTTCAGTCTCCGTCAAAACAATCTGGCAAATTTACCTTAGGCTCAGAAGGCGGTTTTAAATGTTGCAGAACCTGCGTAGCAGCAGTTAACATATACTGATATTGCTGTTTTATATCTGCCACCTTCAACGACAAGGACTGCAATTATGCAGTCAATGTGTCCAACAGTGTTCATTATGGCTTCTTAGCACACACAAAAAATTGAGTGAACTGGTGATAATGTAATGCTTATGTGGCAACTCACTCAAAAAAATAGATAACATATTAAAAAACTGCAACAGACCCTTCCTGTTCCTGTCAAGACTACAGATCCTGACCCTACAGTAATAATCTGCCTAAAAGGCAATTGAGTTGCTTCACATTCCCCCTAAACAATGAGAGGGCAGAGCAGGGTGAATTACCTACAAGAGAAGAAGTGTGCTGAACAAAGGAAAGATCCTAGAGCGAATAAAGTAAATAATGAATTACCAAAGAATAAAGCAAGCACTATTAACAAATATATTGTCTACTTCCTAAAGACAAACAGAAGATAAGTGCAAAGTATAGCACAGAGAGGCTCCAAACATCAACAAAATATCAGAACATAAAAATAAATCTATTACCAGTAGGACACGCCATCAGAGGGACAGAATATAAAGTTACACCCGAAAGGTGATAGGCAGACCAATTAAAACACCTGTGTAAAGCTACACAGACTGCAGTCAGAATAGCAGAATCCAAACACACCAAAAAAGGTGTCTTTCCTGTGGCTCGGCGCAAAGAGAACTGACCACAGAACAGAAGCTAAAGGAATCAAATCCAGGACTATGACAGTCACCATGTCCAAAATATGGGAAGACTGTTAAGTATGCTGGCTGCTGCATAAGAAAAGAGATGTGCGCCCTTAAGAGCAAGCATGATGTTAAATGAGCCCTTTGAGAAAGGTTATGTGCTATCACACCTTGACAGGACGCAAAATGTCATCTTGCTTTAGTGTGCTGCCTGGTGGTGAAGGACAGTGTGCATCTGGCTAGACTATGTGAAGCACAGGAAAGCTCACTGGTTATTTCTTTGGCCAGCATGCATCACTGTGTTTGACATCATAACGACGAGCGACCTCGTTGGCGACTCAGGGACACAGGCGTGATTTTGCTTTGTCTTTTCAATGCCCCCTCAGCTCCGATTGGTGGTCTCAAATTAGGATCTTTGTAGCGTTTCCTTTTATAGGTCAGCTATCAATTATATGCAATCATAACATTTAACATATACAGTTATAATAATCGCGTGTCCCTGTGTCAGTGACTGTGGATCAACAAATAAATAGCGCACTAGCAACTCAGACAGGGATGCTGAAGCAAACCGTATAGTGATAGCGCAGTAGTGGCCACCAATCAGAGCAGAGGGGCGTGGAAAAGGCAATGCTGAAGCACGCCTATCAAGATCTGAGTCATCAGAATAGCTGCTGTGTGACAAGGTCACAATGACCGCCGAGGTCGTTTTACGGATCGCTGTATCGCTGCTGCGTCATTGAGTAGATCTGCCTGTTTGACAGCTTACTAGTGACCATGTAGCGACGTACCAGCGATCCTTACCAGGTCGTATCGTTGTCGGGATCGCTGGAGCGTCGCTGTGTGTAACGGGACCCTTACTCACCTGCTGGCCTCCATGTACAGGTTGGACCAGGTAAATAACAATCCCCATGCAGGTTCTACTACTGATTGATATGTCCCTCCTCTGACAAGGACATCTCCTAGCACTGACCTACACCTAACTGGAATTGAAATGCCAAACCTCTGCCTATTAACTATGTTCATCACCTCCATATGGATCACCATCCAATCCCTATTATGCTGATATTTTGGATGTTCCCAGAATAGGCTTGTCATGCCAGTGATTTGCATGGTGTGTGCTCCTCCCAGTGTCGGGTCTTCTCACTGAGCTGCCTCGTGCAACACTACCAGCACTGCTACAACCTCCTGTTCCTGGAGATTCCCCACCTGGCTATAGAGTGGCATGGCCAGACTCTGCAGGAATTTAAAATCACTGTACTCTGCAGAGTTTTTTACTTTCCTAACCTATCTCCTGCCAGCAGTGGATACATTAGGCATCTCCTCCCTCCACATCTCACCTGAGCTTAGGTCCTAGCTGCAGTTCATCAATAGTTCCCTGTCAAGGTGTACTATTGATTTGACTCTCCTGTTACCGACCCGGCTTGTTTGCTCGTTTAGTCTGATCTGTCCCCTCCTTACTTCCATATTTTATCCTGTGCTGCCAGCACCTTCCTCAGACTGTCTGACCACATCTTTGCCTTCATCCAACTGTAACTAGCATTTGTGCCTTTGACCCTCCAGTCAGCTGCTTCAGACCCAGGGACTACCCTGGAGTGGCACTTGGTGACTACCCTAATAGCCCAAGCCTATCCTCACCATCAGAAGCTCTAGTGAAGACCAGGTAGTCATTTGGCTACAGCCCTCCAGGATAAGCCCGGACAGTGGCACAATGGTTCCTCACCCATGGTCGTCACAAGACTCATCTACTGACATTGTCAAATTTGGCCTAGCACACAAAACGTCTGTCCTTGATCAGCATAACATATGTAAGTTAGTTAAAAAGCAAAGAAACTTCTTATTTAATTTCTGTATCCAAACTTTAAAATAATTTATTTCTTTAAAAGTAATTAAAGAAATAAGATCCTAAGAGAAAAGAAAATGATAAACCAGAGAGATGATGAATTGAGTAAAAGAAATCCTAACAATAATAAAGAAGAGATTGAGAAACTGTATTTGCATCACTTCCCTTTGGGACTCTCATGTGCTCGATAAATAGATCACATTATAAATTCTGCTCTCCCGACAAACATGATCCCAGCCACAGCCATACACTAAGAATTCATCATATCAGGCCCCTTTTTTCCATTGCTCTATTGTCCAGCATGGACACTCCAAGAGGACTATGTACACAGCTCCTTACACAGCAAAATGCGACGCTCAGTGTGTTCTGACCCCTTTTTATCATGGCTTTTTCTTTAATTTGTCATTGGAACAGACAAACTTATTTTCACTCTACAAAGACATCAATGACACCTGGGTGCCCACGATTTTGTCATTAACTCTCTAATTGTCCTACATACCTTAACACTTTTGGTAAGTACCAACCACTGCATAATGGAAACACCCAAGACCTGTCATTTTGTACATTCTCCAACCCAGTCTTTTGGCCGTCAAGATTTGGGAAAACTCAATCTTTACTCTTGCCCATTGTGCCTGCTTTCAGTGCATTAACTTCAAGAAACAATAGTTCAGTTGCCTCCTAAGATATCTCAATCCCTAACTGATGTCATCAAAGCATTCATGGTTACCTGTCCGTAGTTTTGAGGTTCTAGTTGGTGGGTTCATACCAAGTACAGAACATCTCTAGTTTGAATTATGGGCTAGAACATATTAATTACCGTAGCAACAATGACCATTATGGAACAGGGCTGTTACAACCTCTTACTTTTCATGAAATAAAAGAAATTAGACAAGGATTTATGCAATTTATATTTGACATCATTGAACACATAGTTCTCATTTAGCACAAAAAAATCCAATCTGTTTCACTTAAGAGAGAGGAGGATATATCTCTCCCAATCTTAATATTATGTGATAGGGACAGTCACGTTCTTGAGAGTTTCCATTCTTTCTGTGTAGGTTCAAAAATATTATAGAGCAGAATATGAAATTCTAAATATCTGGGAAAACGCTTCTGGTTGTGTTCACACTCCGATTTGAAGATTTAAGGGAACCAATCGAAGGGGGTGGGCAAATAATTACATTAGGTACAGGTGTAAACTGACAAAGTAGCTGTAATTAATCAAAACTATTGGCAGCCTAAGTATATTAATATTGATAAGATTTGTCAGAAATTGGAAAATTGAATGTTTTATTTTGGTATTAATTTTTACACTGTTTTTCACAAGGTTCACAAGGATAAATCCACTGAGATGATATTATACCCTTCCATGGAGAACTACACGTCTGTTCCTAGAGAATTCCACATTTTGCCCTTTTTCCATAATTCTGACAGATCGCCTCTCATGGTCGGGATCTTCGCGGTGTTCTACTCGCTTGGAATCCTCATGAATGTGCTGATTGTTACTCTGATCTATGTGGATGAGCAGCTGCACAGCCCCATGTATCTGTTCCTCTGTAACCTGTCCTTAGTGGACATGTGTTATACGACAACTATCATCCCGAAACTATTACATATACTTTCATCTGGAAAACACAAGGTGTCCTTCTGCCAATGTTTCACTCATATGTACTTCTTATTCTTGGCTGCTGGGACAGAAAGTCTTCTGCTGTTCACAATGGCCTATGACCGGTATGTCGCCATCTGTAAGCCCCTACATTATCATACTATATTGAGTAAAAAAGTCTGCTTCATCTTCATGGCCGCCATGTGGTTTATTGCATCATTAAACTCATGTTTGGTCACAGTCCCGACCTTGAAGATGTCCTTCTGTCGTTCCACCACAATCCACCATTTCCATTGTGATGCAAAAGCCTTAATGAAGATCTCATGTGCTGGCAAAGAGATAGTTTATCTGGTGATTTATTTTGAGTTATTATTTTTTGGACTTTGTCCATTTTTATGCAGTTTGACATCTTATGCAAAAATATTACAGGTTATATTTCGTATAAAATCCAGGGATAGAAGAACAAAGGCTTTCTCCACCTGCTTGTCCCATCTCATCGTCATCTTGCTCTACTATGGCACAGGAGCATTGGTGTATTTATTGCCAACTACTAGATACTCTGATATTCTGGATCAGGTCTTCACTTTGTTGTTTGCCACAGTCACGCCAACGCTAAACCCACTGATATATGGTCTGCGAAACAGAGATGTGAAGCAGGCGGTGATGAGACTGCTGCAACTAAAGAGACGATCCGCCATAGACTAATGAATTGTATAATGGACAAATCTCCCGTAATCTTGATATTATGTGATAGGGACAGTCACGTTCTTGGTGGGTTCATACTAAGTACAGAACATCTCTAGTTTTAATAGTGGGTCAGAACATTATATAATTTAACAACGATGACCACTATGGGACAGGGCTGTGACAACCTCTTATTCCCTTTCATGAATTATAAAGAAGCAGACAAGGATTTATGTAATTCATATTTGGCATAATTGAACACATAGTTCTCATTAAGAGCAAAAAAATCCAACTGGAATATAAAAGTCTTGTTCCTCTTACCTTTGAACAGGTCATCAAGATTGTAAGATTGGGAACCTGACACCAGACACACAACGATCTGCGGTTTGCATGAAGACATCACCTGTTCAACGTTGTTGAGGATAGTCCCATTCCCTTCTTCATATATATACAGTGGCCTGGAAACGTTTGGGCACCTCTGGTCAAAATTACTCTTTGAAATCCCTCAAACAAAAATTGAAAGACTTTTGCCTGGCTACAAGAAGTATTTACAAGCTGTGAAGAGAGTGCTACAAGGTACTAACCATGCAGGCTGACCAAACTGTTGCATCCGTCCATTTTCCTGTTTGTAATTTTTAAAATGTCAAAAAACTACGACCTTTTTTGCCTAAAATACAAAGCAAATGTGTTATCTGTAACTTTAGGTCTTTTAGAGATCATTTCACCTTCAACTTTCTTAACATTGTCCCTTTTGACGTTTTTGAAAAGTATAGTAGTTAAATCAAGCTATAAAAGTGCACGTCATCTCCACCGGTTGGTAATCTTTATTCATGATGATTGTTTAATTGATTTCTTTTGGCAATGTATATATACCTTCCACATGCAATGTAAAGTAGACATATCCCTGAAGAAGCCACAAATGCTAGTGGCGATACGCGTGGGCTTTGCACCCTCCTAGCTTCTCTCAAGATACTTGGTGTATAGGGTTATATATTACAGGAGCCACAAATCGATATTTTGCTGATTGAAACTAGTGTGGGTTAGTTATTGCCACATCAAGGGCATAACTATGTATCTTACCATTCTTTGGTGTTTTTAATTGTTTTTGTCTGTCTTGTTGTATGTGTTTATGTCAACAAAATTATTTATTTCTTATTTTATTTTGGGTGCTCCCAATTTTTTGGGCATGCACCTTTTTCTTCTCTTTCTTGTTAATGCCTAATAGCATGCCTTTGGAGAACCCCTATCTTTAGTATTGTGTAGTGATGCCCTCTGCCTTCTTCTAAAGTACAGAGAAGACTAGTACGGCACCACGAATGCGCAGCTTCACACCGATCTATCATGCTTGTGCATGCCCTAATCATCTCCCGCCTCAACTACTGCAACATCCTCCTCTGTGGCCTACCTTCTAACACTCTCGCACCTCTCCAGTCCGTCCTTAACTCTGCTGCCCGACTAATTAATCTCTCTCCTCGCTACACTCCTGCTTCCCCTCTTTGCAAATCCCTTCACTGGCTCCCAATTTCCCAGCGTATCCAGTTTAAACGACTAACACTGACCCACAAAGCCATCCATAACCTTTCTCTTCCGTATAATTCCAAACTAATCTCTCAATATCTTCCTTCACGTAATTTCCGGTCCTCCCAAGACTTCCTTCTTTCCTTCACACTTATTCGCTCCTCACCCTATTGCCTCCAAGACTTCTCCCGAATTTCCTCCATCATCTGAAACTCTGTGCCCCAACATGTCCGGTTATCCACTACATTTGGATCCTTCAAACAGAACCTGAAAACCCATCTCTTCAAAAAAGCATAATGACCACACAGCCACCTCAACACCTTCGGAGCTACTGGAACCCTTGACCCACTGTCTCCTTCCCCATAATCCTGTAGAATGTAAGCCCGCAAGGGCAGGGTCCTCTCCCTTCTGTATCAGTCTGTCATTGTTAGTTTTGTTTACTGTGAGTGATATTTGTATTTTGATGTATCCCCGTGTCATGTACAGCACCATGGAACCAATGGTGCTATATAAATAAATAATAATAATAAATCGTGGGCATTTCACACCTCTGATGCCGCTTTCTGTAGTGACAGCGGCATACAGAAACATTGCGCAGGGATGTGATAACGTTGTCCTGATGGTCTCCATGGAGACCCCTGGCACCAAGATGGCCGTGGGGTCCTTCCGAGTCCTGTAGGTAAGGTGTCTTGTGAGCATGCCTCCTTCCCTGCCTGTCAGATCCTGATTTGATACTATGCAGTGCAGAGTGTCAGATCAGCGATCTGCTGTAAAATAGCAATGTCCCATACTGGGATAATGTAATAAAGTTAACAAAAAATATTATAATGTATAAAAATATTTTTTTTTTAAATCCCCAAATAAAGAAAAAAAATAAAATATTTTACCAATAAATACATTTATGTAAATAAAAAAACAATAAAAGTATAAAACTGTCCCACTAGTTAACCCCTTCAGTGAACACCGCAAAAAAAATAAATAAAAAACTAGGCAAGAAACAATGCTTTATCATCATACCACCGAACAAAAAGTGCAATAAAACGCAATAAAAAAGACAGATGTAAATAAAAATGGTACTGCTGAAAACATCATCTTGTCCCACAAACGACAAGCCACCATAAAGCTCAATCAGCAGAAAAATAAAAAAGTTATAACTATCAGAATAAAGTGATGCAAAAATAATTATTTTTTCTATAAAATAATTTTTATTGTGTAAAAGCGCCAAAGCATAAAAAAAATAAATGAGGTATCGCTGTAATCGTACTGTCCCAAAGAATATTACCAATTTTACCACACGTGGAACGGTATTAAAAAAAAAGAAATTACTGAATTTCTGTTGTTTGTTAATTCTGTTTCCCAACAATCAGAAAGAAGGATTTTTTTTTAAAAAAATGTCATGTGCCCGAAAATGGTACCAATAGAAACTTCAGCTTATCCCGCAAAAAACAAGCCCTCCCATGACTCTGTCAGCCGAAATATGAAAAAGTTATAGCTCTCAAAATATGGTGATACAAAAACTAGTTTTCACAATAAAAAGTGTATTTTAGTGTGACAGAAGCCAAACATAAAAACCCAATATGAATCTGGTATCGCTGTAATCGCACCGACCCGAAGAATAAAGTCGCCTAATTACTTATACTGCACAAGGAACAGCATAAAAAATAAATAAAACCAATTCTTCACCTGCTGTTGATTTTTTCATTCTGCCTCCCAAAGCTCACAGTAAGGCTTGGCACACATTTATCTTGCGCTCTACGCTGAGCGCTTACAGCGGGGTTCTTGTGTAAATCTCTGAAATACATAATTCAGACAGACGGCTGAAAATTCCCTATAATGAGGCAGATGGAGGCACTGTGGATACCATCTGACCTGTGATCCGTCGGTGTCCGTCTTTTTAGGATTGCATAAAAGTGCCGTCGGCCACAGTTTTGTACTCTTCTGAAAAGAAGGAAACCGCAGAACAGAGGCCAGATGGAGTCCAGAGTAACTCTGCTGCCTCATATTAGAGTGAATGGATCCATCGGGGGTTTCATCTGAATCACGTCACTCAGAGATTTAGATGGAAACCTCAAAGTAAGTGGTGAGCATAGAGCACCGGATAACTGTGATCCCAAACATTATGTAAAATGTTTCCAATAAAAGCTTCCACTCAATCCACAAAAAAAGCAAACCCCACTCAGATCTGTCATCTGTTAACGGAAATATAGGGGACTTCCACGTTACTGGTAGAACAAAGGGTCTGGAAAAGCGAAATGGCTCCTCACCTGCCAAAAGAAATTCAGCAAATTCTCCACTCCCAAATCCAAATGCCCCCTTCCCGTCTGAGCCCCAGTGTGTCTAAACCACATTTAGCACCCACATGTTTGACATTTCTGTAGTGATGAGAGCCTGCCTAACTTACAGGTGTGTGTCTCCAGAAGCATGAGCTGGGCATAATGTGTGTCACTACAACACACTGGTCACTACAACGGCAGTTTGCAATTTTCACTTAGCAGCATCCACTGCTGCCTGTTTCTGGAAAACACCCAGGGAGTCAAAATCGCCACTACATCTGTAGATAAATTCCCGAAGGGTTATAATTTCCAAAATGGGGTCACTTGAGGGGAATTCTGCTTTTCTAGCACTTAGGGGCTCTTTATATGGAATCCACAATCTAGGAAAATCTGCGTTCCAGGAGGCAAATAGTGCTCTGTCCCTTCCGAGGCACTCCGTATGGCAAAGTAGTACTGTACAGCCACATACGGAGTATTTTCTACATTCAGCAGAAATCTTGGGACAAATTCTGCTGCTATTTTTACCCATTTCCCAGTGGGAAAATGTAAAACTTAGGGGCTAACACTTAATCTTGGTGGTAAAACTGTAAATTATTTTTTCTTCACTGCCCAAGTTTGTGGCACACCTGTGGTGTCAATATAATCACTGCACCCCTAGATGAATTCACTGAGAGGTTTAGTTGGTAAAATTGGGTCCCTTTTAGAGGGTTTTGCTGTTCTGGCACCTCAGGGGCTCTATCAATGTAACATGGCACCCTCAAACAAGTGCACCAAAATCTGCACTGTAATATGATGCTACCTCCTTTCTGAGTTTTGCACTGTGCCTCAAAAGTCGTTTTCACTCATACCGTGTTTCCCCGAAAGTAAGACCCTGTCTTACATTAATTTTACCCCAAAAAGTCCCACCCTGTCTTACTTTCGGGGGAGGTCTTACATTAGCCGAAAAAAAATGACAATTTCTTTTTAACCAATAAATTAACATTTATTAACATGCTGTTATACCCCATAACAGTGCCGTATCCCACTGCACACAGCCCCACACCCCATAACAGTGCCGTATCCCACTGCACACAGCCCCACACCCCATAACAGTGCCGTATCCCACTGCACACAGCCCCACACCCCATAACAGTGCCGTATCCCACTGCACACAGCCCCACACCCCATAACAGTGCCGTATCCCACTGCACACAGCCCCATACCCTATACAGTACATGTTTCCCTACTTGGTTTTTAAATGCTGGACGTTTTCCTCTGCGGTGCGGCTGTGGGTGCGGAAGGCCTGTGCTGCAGGGAACGCTGTGCCAATCAGCAGGGAAACAGCGGTGACGTGGGGCTGGGGCGGCCAATTACAGCCCGAGCTGCTGGACCAATCAGTGCTCGAGCCGGGGGCCGGCGGTGACGTGGGGAACAGGGGCGGCCAATGAGCTGTTGAGCTGGGCGGATTGCGGGGTTAACACGGCGAGTTAACCCCATGAACGCTGGACCCGCCCAGCTGCACCTGAGGACACCTCTGGAGCCTGGGGACCCAATGGGGGACAGCGGCGGCCCAAAGGTAAGGGCCTTACATTTCACAGCGGCCCCCAACCCTGCCTTACATTCGGGGGAGGCCTTACATTGAAGGACCCCCCCGTAACCCCCACCCTGTCTTACTTTCGGGGGGGTCCTACTTTCGGGGAAACACGGTATATAGGGTATCAGTTAACTCAGGAGAAATTGCACAACTAACTTTTGGATCCATTTTCTCCCTTTGCCCTTGTGAAAATACAAAATTTGCAGCTAAAAGATTTTTGTGGGAAAAATTTGATTTTTTCACGGCTTAACGTTATAAACGTCTATGAAGCACCTGGGGGTTGAAGGTGTTCAGTACACATCTAGGTAAGGCCCCAAAGGGGTCTAGTTTCCAAAATTGTGTCAATTATGGTGGTTTACACTGTTTGGGCACATCAGGGGCTCGCCAAACACGACATGGCAACCAATAATTATTCCATCAAATTTTGTATTCAAAAAGTCAAATGGCGTTCCCTCCCTTCCAAGTCCTGCTGTGCGCCCAAACAATAGTATTCAACCACATAAGGGGTATCGGTGTACTCATGAGAAATTGCACAGCATATTGTATGGAGCAATTTCTCCTTTTATCCTTATGAAAAAGCAAAATATGGAGCTAAAAAAGATTTATCTGGGAAAAATGTGATTTTTTTATTTCCATGGCTCTATGTTATAAACTCCTGTGAAGCACCTGGGGTTCCAGGTGTTCAATACACATCTACATATGTTCCATAAGGGGTCTAGTTTCCAGAATGATGTCACTTGTGGTGGGTTTCCACTGTTCAGGCACATCAGGGTGTTGTGAGCTCATTTTCGGGTTTGCCTCTGGCTTCTGGTGAGGGTTATGGAGCTGGCTGTGCTGACAGAGGAGTAGTGAGTTCTCTATCTGGACTCCCTCTGTTGGTGAAGGGAGGTAATGAAGCTGATCTAAATGGCAGAGACCAGCCACCTGAGGAAGAGGACTGTGATTGGACATCAGGAATTTCTGATTGGATTTAGGGCAGCCGACGCGCTAGTTTCTTGCTGGTGATTTCGCCTGACCTGTGGCTTCTGGTTTCCAGTTTGGTTCCTGCCTTCTTAAAGCTAAGTTTTCTCTGCTATTGTTCATATGAGTTTTCGTCTGGTTTACTTAGTTTTTGTGTTCAGCCAGCCCTGGCTGGGACTGGGCTGAATCCCCATTTTGTCTCTGATCAGTTGATCTCTTTTGCTCTGTCTTCAGAATATACCTGAGTGCTGATATAGGGAATTGAAGTCTAGCGACTTCAGGGCCTTTTTCTATCAGACGTGTTGGACATTTTTTGGCAGGGTTTTTTGTGTGATTGCAGACAGCAGCTTTTCTTTCCTGTCTTTTCTAGTTAGTGAGGGCCCCATCGTTTGCTCAGCCTATCTTTCTATCTGTGTTTGTGTTTTCATCTTGTTTCACCGACAATACATGTTGGGGGCTGTCTATTGCTTTGGGGTCTGTTCTGGGGCAGTTTAGATTTTCCCTTTCTTTCTTTAGGCTTATTTAGTTCTCCGGCCATGACGAGGCGTCTAGGACCACCGTAGGCACGCTCCACGGCTACTGCTAGTTGTGTGTATAGGATCAGGGGTCTGCAATCCGCTAGTTACCAACCTCTCCGGTTTTCTGGGCTTAGCTATCTTTTTGTTTTTTCCTCCTCGGTGACTCATTCATAACATCAGGGGCTCTCCAAACACGACATGGCGTCCGCTAATTATTCCAGCATATTTTACATTAAAAAAGTCAAATGGCGCTCCTTCCCTTCCGAGCCCTGCCATGTGCCCAAACACTTCTTTCCCTCCACATGTTGGGTATCTGCGCACACATGAGAAATTGCACAACAAATTATATAGAGCAATTTCTCCTGTTACCTTATGAAAAGCCAAAATATGGAGCTAAAAAAGATTTATTGGGGAAAAATGTGATTTTTTTATTTTCACGGCTTAACGTTATAAACGTCCATGAAGCACCTGAGGGTTCAAGGTGCTCAATACACATCTAGATAAGTTCCATAAGGGGTCTTGTTTCCAAAATGATGTCACTTGTTGGGGGTTTCTTCTGTTTAGGCACATCAGGGGCTTTCCAAACATGTCATGGCGTTCGCTAATTATGCCAGCAAATTTTACATTCAAAAATTGAAATGGCGCTCCTTCCCTTCCAAGCTCTGTCGTGCGATCAAACAGTAGATTTCCCCACATATGGGGTATCGGCATGCTTATTAAGAAATTGCACAACAAAATGTATGATTCATTTTCTCTTGTTACCCTTGCTAAAGTAAAAAAAATTCCGTCTAAAAGAAAATTTTTGTGAAAGGAGAGTAAATGTTTATTTTTTTCTTCCACATTTCAAAAATTCCTGTGAGGCACCTGAAGGGTTAATAAACTTCTTGAATGTGGTTTTGAACATCTTGAGGGGTGCAGTTTTTAGAATGGTGTCATTTTTCGGTATTTTCTGTCATATCGACCCCTCAAAGTGACTTCAAATGTGAAGCGGTCCCTAAAAAAATGTTTTTGCAAATTTTGCTGTAACAATGAGAAAACGCTGCTCAACTTTTAACCCTTATAACTTCCTAACAAAGAAAAAAATAATGTTTCCAAAATTGTGCTGATGTAAAGTAGACATGTGGTAAATGTTATTTATTAACTATTTTGTGCGATATGACTCTCTGATTTAAGGGCATAAAAATTAAAAGTTTGAAAATTTCAAAATTTTAAAAATTTTCACCAAATTTCCATTTTTTTCACAAATAAAACAAGTCATATCATAGAAATTTTACTGCTATCATAAAGTACAATATGTCACGAGAAAACATTCTCAGAATCACCAGGATCCATTGAAGCGTTCCAGATTTATTACCTCATGGTGGTGGTGAGAAATGTAAAAATTGGCCCGGTCAGGAAGGTGAAAACAGGCTTCAGGGTGATGGGGTTAAGACACATAAAAGATGCTGTTTTTACACCGACTAACCTCATCCCTCCATGTACTCTGTAGACGGTCGTTCATTTGAATGGCTGAGTACAATTGATGACAACTTCCCTTAGCTAAATAAGTAGGTTATTGGGGGCCGGGGGCTATAACAGCTGACACCCACCATGTATAGCGAGCGCAGCTGCTGATCCTGAGTGCTCTCCATAAACCTCCATCCCTCATAGCACATATATTTATGATTTATGGTCACTGGGTGGAAAGCCGGTAACTAAAGGGATGCAGACATTGCAGTGACAATTGGGTCACCCCGGGGAATGGGGGGGAGACAAAAATCCTTTAGATCTATGTGAAAAGGTCTGGCCATTATGATACTTGGGGGCTCTGTTGGAGATTTCTCATTGGGGTCCACAAGCTTCAAATTGTGCTATTGACCCACAGTGAAACATTCCTCATTCTATGAAGCAGATACAAGCAAATAAAAGTCAGTCCCTTAGACATTGAATGGATAGGCAGATCGGACGCTCAACAATTCCACTTAAAATGTTCTATTGATGGCAGGAATAGCAAAATTCTTACCACCATAACAATAAAAACCCTAAAGAATGCCACTTTTAGTCAATGGAGTCCACTATATAAGGGATCCAACACAACGTCTCGGCTCACATTACGAATATCATCATTATTTGTGTGAGCTTGGATTGCCTTGCACACTTCCAAAAACATACTGAAAAGTGATTTAGACTTCAGATTGCGAGCGGCGACCGTCGCTGAACAGTGCCGCAGAATGTTTCACATACAGCAAAACATTTTTCAATTTTTTAGGAGAAAATGTGACAATATTTTTCACATATTTCAGATGAGAGATCATTTTTTTGTATCCTTCCAGGATAAAGATATTGTACGATGGATAACTACAAGTCTGTTCTTAGAGAATTCCACATTCTGCCCTTTTCCTATGAGGCTGGCAGTTCTCTGCTCGTGTTCGGGATCTTCGCGGTGTTCTACTCGCTTGGAATCCTAATGAATGTGCTGATTGTTACTCTGATCTATGTGGATGAGCAGCTGCACAGCCCCATGTATCCGTTCCTCTGTAACCTGTCCTTAGTGGACATGTGTTATATGACAACTATCATCCCGAAACTATTACATATACTTTCATCTGGAAATTACAAACTGTCTTTCCAACAATGCTTCATCCAGATGCACTTTTTCTTTCTGGCTGGTGAGACAGAAGATCTTCTGCCATTCACAACGTCCTATGATCGGTACGTTGCAATCTGTAAGCTCCTACATTATCACGCCACTAAGTAAAGAAATCTGCTTTATCTTCATGGCCGGCATGTCGTTTTGTGGACTGTTAACCTCACGTTTGATCACAGTCTCGACTTTGAACATGTCCTTCTGTCATTCCACCACAATCCACCATTTCTATTGCAATATGAGAGCTCTAATGAAGATCTCATTGGCCGGCAAAGAGACACTTTATATAGTGATTTATCTTCAGTTATTTCTTTTTGGACTTTGTCAATTTTTTTCAGTTTGACAACTTATGCAAAAATATTACAGGTTATATTTTGCTTAAAGTCCAAAGGAAAGAGGACAAAGGCTTTCTCCACCTGCTCATCCCATCTCATCTTCATCATCCTCAACTACGGCACAGGAGCATCAATGTATTTATTGTAAACTACTAGATACTCTGACATTCTGGATCAGGTTTTTACCTTGTTATTTTCAACAGGCATGATAAAGCTAAATCCACTGATATATGGTCTGAGGAATAAAGATGACAAGCAGTAGGTGATGAGATTACTACCAACAAAGTAAGCAAAGTATATTACTGTCAACCTCTTAAGCCCCTGTTGCTTTTAGGTTCAATAATTGGTGCTGACTAATGCCTCAAAATCATTCTTTACATTGGACCATTAGACCTTGCTTCCTTCTACTATGGCCGTCTCCCTTTGTATCAGTTCCACACTGGGGTACCCTGGCAGCAAAACAAATATCCTTGATATCATAACTCAGGGAATTTTAAGCCTAGCTCAGTCAGCCTTGAGTTGCTTGAGTATTCAGTAAAGAATAGCAACTTTCTACCAAGTGCATTTGTAGGTGTTAGTCCTGTCTGCTTTAAAGCATTTTATTTCTACAACTATCTAAGCCCATTCAGTCCTCTTGCTATTGCTCTCTGAACTCTGTTGAACAAGTTGCAAACTCCTTTTTTGCTATGAAAGTATTTGGTTGCATATACGTCTCTGCTAATATTGTGGTTAACCATAAATCTGGTGCAAGTTCCTGATTGCATTTATACGTCTCTATTAATCATGTGGTTAACCACATGCCTTCTGCAAGTTCCTGATTGCATATATGTCACTCAAATATTACTGTGGTTAACCGTATTCCTGCTACAAGATACCACATTGTATATACACCGAAGAGCAAAAGGGTAACTTTGAACTTTTGACTTTCATGTTCCATATCTCATTATCCACTTCTGCTTTGAACTTGAGACTAATATCATTTTATAAACATTTTATAGACAATCATATTGGCTATCTCATACTTAAATTTGACTTGCAGCATATGACTAGTTATGCAGATTCTTGGCAAGTCACTGCATTGTTACTGTTTTGCTCCTAAATTTTCATTCTTATTATTTTGTTTGTATTTTGTAAATCCACCTTGGGCCTTCAACATTACCTATCCCTCCTGTCATGTTATTGTATTGTTACTGTTTTGCTTCTGGTGGTGGAAAAATATTTTTCTTCCTGAGTATTACAAAATATAACCTGTTCTCACATTCTCTAATAGCTCAGTGTGTTATTAGGTTGATTCCCAAGTGAAATGTCACTGATTCGAATCAAGTTGAAGTGTACCTACAATAAAAATAACAGACCTCTACATTCTTTGTAGGTGGGAAAACTTGCGAAATCGTGAGTGTATCAAATACTTATTTTCTCCACTGTACATTGTGACTCATTCAGGTTGTGTAGCAGTGGGAAAGAATACGATTTCTACTTTTCTCCAACAGGCTTTTGGCTGAGGAATATTGCACCGACTTGTATCATTTGGCTACTGACTCTCAATTTAATGACTCAATCTACCATTACTGTATTCGCAAGGGAATCTCCGACTCTGAGAAAAAGTTAAACGTACAATGTCCTCATCCTACTTCTCTGGAGTCTCTATGATTTTAGCAATCCGTTTGGACCAATGGTTGCAGGAACAAAGACAAGAACGCTCCTC
The DNA here is from genome assembly GCF_039654945.1 of Dendrobates tinctorius. Lineage (NCBI taxonomy): Eukaryota > Metazoa > Chordata > Amphibia > Anura > Dendrobatidae > Dendrobates > Dendrobates tinctorius. Next base: position 7,604,374 of record NW_027361924.1, on the reverse strand, counting down.
GATTCCTGCTACATCTCCTAGGGCTGTAGCATTCACTTCTCCCATCTGAGAAACATATGCAAATAGGGTTACCCTGTCCAATTACCGTAAGAGGGTCAAGAGAAGAGAGCTGGGTCTGTGCGCTTACTGAGCAGACTGTAGACACCTGAAATAGGCTAGCCTAAATAGTCGGCACCTTAAATCTTTAGCTCCCACGTGGGTTTGGGAAAGTCCATTTTTGGCGCTGAGGGTCCCTCCCTTTCAGTCTAAAACAAAAATATGACTTCCCGTATTTCTAACTTATGAGAAAATCCTATTTTACCTTTTTGCACTTGAAAATGTATCGGTTATGTCCTAAATGATTGAAATTGTACAGATCAATTTACAAGACATAGTTAAGCGGTCATATCAGCAATCTGTTACCACCTGACAGGTGTTCTGAGAAATGCCTCTTATTTGACAGCATCCATCGCGCTAACTTTTGATTAGCCAGTGTGGCGTGATATCACATGTCCATGAGTTCAAACTGTAGTAGTTCCAAAATGTGAAAAAATAAATAAATAAATAAAACATGTAATTTCTAATGTGGTTTTCTGGCCATAATCAACATTTTTCATGAAGAAAAAAATGCATGACAAAAAGCTTTGAAAGACACACTAACTTATCCTTCTGATTATACATCCCTTGTGACTCAGGTATGTATTGTACTTCAGAATTATGTAAAAATTATCTCTGCACAAACCTGAAAAATGTGTTTTGCATATATGAAGTCAATTTTTGGGGGCTATATTCTTTCAATCAAAGTTTTCCTTAATCTCGACTGACTGGCAGCACTGGGTACTGGCCGGTGGCAGCATTTGCAATGGACTGGCCGGTGGCAGCATTTACAATTAACTGACCGGTGGCAGTGTTTACAATGGACTGACTGATGACACCATTTACAATGTATTGGCCAGTGGCACCATTTACAATGGACTGGCCGGTGGCAGTGCTTACAATGGACTGGGAGGTGGCACTGTTTACAATCGACTGGCAGGTGGCAGCATTTAGAATGGACTAGCAGGTGGCACTGTTTATAATGGACTGGCAGGTGGCACTGTTTACAATGGACTGGACAGTGGCAGCGTTTACAATGGACTGACTGATGACAGCATTTACAATGGATTGGCCAGTGGCAGTGCTTACAATGGACTGGGAGGTGGCACTGTTTACAATCGACTGGCAGGTGGCAGCATTTAGAATGGACTAGCAGGTGGCACTGTTTATAATGGACTGGCAGGTGGCACTGTTTACAATGGACTGGACAGTGGAAGCGTTTACAATGGACTGACTGATGACAGCATTTACAATGGATTGGCCGGTGGCACCATTTACAATGGACTGGCTGGTGGCAGTGTTTACAATGGACTGGCCAGTGGCAGAGTTTACAATGGACCGGCCAGTGGCACCATTTACAATGGACTGGCCGGTGGCAGTGGTTACAATGGACTGGCAGGTGGCAGCATTTACAATGGACTGGCCAGTGGCAGTGTTTATAATGGACTGGGAGGTGGCACTGTTTACAATCGACTGGCAGGTGGCAGCATTTAGAATGGACTAGCAGGTGGCACTGTTTATAATGGACTGGCAGGTGGCACTGTTTACAATGGACTGGACAGTGGAAGCGTTTACAATGGACTGACTGATGACAGCATTTACAATGGATTGGCCGGTGGCACCATTTACAATGGACTGGCTGGTGGCAGTGTTTACAATGGACTGGCCAGTGGCAGAGTTTACAATGGACCGGCCAGTGGCACCATTTACAATGGACTGGCCGGTGGCAGTGGTTACAATGGACTGGCAGGTGGCAGCGTTTACAATGGACTGGCTGGTGGCATCATTTATAATGGACTGGCAGGTGGCAGTGTTTACAAAGGATTGGCAGGTAGCAGTGCTTACAATGGACTGGCAGGTGGCAGCATTTACAATGGACTGGCCGGTGGCAGTGTTTACATTGGACTGACTGGTGGCAGCATTTACAATGGACTGGCCAATGGCACCATTTACAATGGACTGGCCGGTGGCAGTGGTTACAATGGACTGGCAAGTGGCAACATTTACAATGGACTGGCTGGTGGCAGTGTTTACAATGGATTGGCAGGTAGCAGCGTTTACAATGGACTGGCCAGTTGCATCATTTACAATGGACTGGCAGGTGGCAGCGTTAACAATGGACTGGTCGGCGGCAGCTTTTACAATGAACTGGCAGGTGGTAGTGTTTACGATTAACTGAGCAGTTGCAGCATTTACAATTGAATGACTGGTGGCTGCAGTGAGTTGATATGACCATGATCAGGGACCAACTGGAGGCAATGGAATCACTTATACATACAGCATGTAAATGCAGCTCTCCGGTTTAATGCATATATATATCTGGTGGTCACATAAATTACCTCCATTTTCTTACACCACTAAAAAAAAAGATGTATGAAAGAGGATGACCAGAGAGTTATCAGGCAGAAACAGTGATCCAGGGATGTGCTATGACTCATCAGTCATCTAGGAGCTTCTCTACTGGCTCTCATACATCAGTGGTCTACCCTTTGTCATGAAGTGACTTGCTCTGTGTGACGCGACCAGCCGGTCGGTAACTAAAACAACAAGACAAACAGGGGGACACCGGGGACACAATTACAACGGTGGGCCCTACAATAGGGAACGTGGACACCTCCTGCACTCTCCTGAGGCTGTGTCCCTGAACACTCCTCACGTTCCCTATACAGGTTCTTTCAACCTGTCGCCGACCAGGATACCTAAGTCCCTCACTAGCCCTGCATCTATCCCTTACTAGGGAACTGGCTAGTGCGGACACTGGTCCCACCGCTCTACTAATATAACACCAGGGAAAATAGCAAACAGGGGAAAAAAAACAACTTAGCTTTCTCTGTTGCCAATGCTCCTGAGGCAACAGAGTATGGCACCCAGACACAGCTTCAGCTGAAACACCAAGGCTGTCAGATGAGCTGCACAGCACTGCTCCTAAGTAGCACCTCTCTTGGTTAGGAAATGACCAGTATCACCAACAGTGATCCAGAGCACCTTACACCCTTTTATAGGAAGGAGGGGAGGGTTAACACCTGCTGGCTAATTTAAACGTGTAGTAACCCCAGTGGCCACCGGGGGCAAAAACCCATTAGCAGAGCAACCAAGGCTGTAATAACACCGGCGGCCACCGGGGGCAAAAACTAACATTAGGCCAGAGGCATGAAGGAAAAAAAAGGTGATATATGAGCCCGGATCTGCCACAGATCCAAACATGCATCGTGACAGTACCCCCCTTTCAATGAGGGGCCTCTGGACCCTCAACACCACACCTCACCGGAAAACCACCCACAGTGAGGACACCCAGATCCCTCAGAGTTCACTTCAGCAACTACCCGACTCTCAGGTTTATTGCAAACGTGGGCAGATGGAAGTGGCAATGTATGCTCCGGAGGCACCACAAATCTCCAGAGCGCCGACCTGGGAAACGAGTTGTGTATGGGCATATTTGGGGGTAACTCCAGCTGGTCTCCGGCCCGAGAATGGCCGACACCCGATACAGCCTGATCAGCTGAGAACTCCAGACCCCGCAACACACTTCCACTGGATGCTTTTGGTGGCCAACCATACATGCTTGTTCACACACATGTCCGGCCCTGAACATTTATTGCCACACACACGTTTGCCACAAGATGGTGAACTCTTTACGGAACTGACAACAGAGGCGTCCCCCTGTGTCACCACTCTCACACCCCTGTAATTCACAGAGGAAACCACCACCCTCCTCCGACCCCTCCTCCTACGAGGCCTCCGCCTCTAAAGGTTGGCTAATGGCGAGGGTTGAGACTTGCCCCTACTCCCCGACAGCACCTCTGCTGCCCCCACTTGAGAAGGGGACGGTTGTAGAAAGACAGCAGAGACAGTAGTCCCCAGACAGCAGCCCTCACATGACTGATCCCAGCTGACTACTTCCCTAGACCGCCAATCTATGACCGGGTTGTGTTTCTCCAACCAAGGGAGGCCTAAAACGAAAGGTGATGGCATTTCCCCCAAGACGTAGCACGACAGGAACTCTACATGAGTTCCTATATGCAGATGTATATTTTCTATGACTTAGGTCAACTTCCCCTGGCTCAGTGGGACAGAGTCAATGGCCTGGACGCTTAGAGGTTTGGCCAGCATCCTACACTTCAGACCATGAGTCTGGACAAAGTGAGCATCCACCAGACTGACTCCTGCTCCACTGTCCACAAGCACCGGTATGCCCTCAGGTACCCTGCCAACCACCACTTCTGCTGACATAGTACACTAAGAGGGCAAAATGGAGGAAATATACACTCGCTGGTCGTCTCCCTCCACACGACCAGGGGAACGCGGCTTCTTAGCTGGTACAGATGATTTGGCGTGCGTTGAGCAGGCTTTGAGAAAATGATCAGTCTACCCACAGTAAAAGCATGCCTCCACCACTCCACGAACCGTAGGTGACACTGTTTGGAAACTAGCTCCTCCTACTCGCATGGGTTCGTCCGAAGGTTTGGCACGCACTGGACAGGCCCCTATAAAATGGCCAGTCTGTGCACAGTAAAAGCATGCCCCCACACCACGGCGAACCACAGGCAACCCCTTTTTAGCATCAACTACTCCGAGCGGCGTGGGTTCCTCCTATAGGGAGCACATATGGTGTATGTCTCTCCCTGAGGCGTCTATCCTCCCGGATGGCAAGGGACATGGCGGCCTCCAGTGACCTGGGGGTGGCGTACTGCACCAGAGTATCCTGCAACTTTGGAGACAGACCCTGCACAAAATGACTCCTAAGTGCAGGGTCATTCCACTGCGTGTCAGTGGCCCACCTCCTAAACTCTGAGCAGTACTCCTCAGCAGGCCGGCCTCCCTGCTTGATCTTACGGAGTCGGGTTTCCGCCAGGGAGACGCCATCAGGATCTCCATACACCAGCGCCAATGCCGCAAAAAACTTGTCCACTGATCGTAAGGATGGTGAATCGACCGGCAGGGAGAAGGTCCAAGATTGGGGATCACCCTTCAGAAGGGACATAATGATTCCCACCCGTTGTTCCTCACTCCCTGATGAACGAAGGTGGAGCCTGAAGTATAACTTGCAGGCCTCCTGAAAAACCAAGAAGTTATCTCTCCCTCCAGAAAACCTGTCAGGGAGAGATATCTTGGGTTTTGGTTGAGCCTGCTAATGAACCAAGCCCCCAAAGCCCACCAACAGCTGCAGTTGCTGCACCACCTCACCACACAGCACCCTAAGCTCATCAGTGAGGGGCTGAAGCAGTTGGGCAGAGACCTGTATATGGGTCATGGCTCACCAGAAATAATAGGTAGGGTTGGTGTTATGAATGGGTCACCGAGGAGGATGGCAGGAACAGGCTAAGCCACCAGTAAACCAGTGAGGTTGGTAACAGAGCGGATTGCCATCCCCTGATCCTATCAACACAACTAGCAGCAGCCGTGGAGCATTCCTACGAAGCCCTAGATGCCTCGGCACAGCCGGAGAACTAACTAAGCCTAAAGCCAGAAAGGTGAAATCTAAACTGCCCCGGAGCAGATCCCCAAAGGAATAGATAGCCCCCAAACATATATTGTCAGTGAGACAAGATGAAACACAAACACAGGCAGAAAAATAGACTGAGCAAATGGTGGGGCCCAAGCTGTCTAGACAGGACAGGACAGATACTGTCTGCAATCATGCAAAAATCCTGAAAAATCCAACACATCTAATATACAAAAAAAACCTCAGGCCACTTGACCTCACCCCCACTATATCAGCACTCTGGTCTGAACTGGAAGCAAAGTAAAAAGATACCAATATAACAGGGGACTGAACAAACTGACACAAGCTGTAACATATGGAGTGGGGCCCAGCGCTGCCCCCGGCAGGGAGTACGCTGAACCCTAGCAGCAAAGCAGAAAGCAAACAAAGGTGCAACCAAATTAGATGCAAAGGATTAGCAAAAGAATCACTTAACTGAACCATGCTGATCAGGCAGGAGACAGAAGAACTCCAAATGCACAAGGAGGAAATCACCAGCAACCACCAAGGGCAGCCTGCTCAATTATATGCTCCCAGCCAGTAATCTCAGGTTCCCAATTATCGTTGTTAGGTGGAAAACTTCCATCAACCTGGCCGGCTCCACTACTCCCAGTAACCACCAGAGGGAGCAGAGGGGGCTCCGGCTCAGAAGTCCAAGCAAGGGAATTCACAACAGTACCCCACCTTGAGGAGGGGTCACCAAATCCTTATCCATGCCACCAGGCCGATCAGAATGGGCCCAATGAAAGGCACGAATCAATCTCTTGGCATGGATGTCAGAAGCAGAGACCCAAGAATTATCCTCCTGGCCATAACCTTTCCACTTGACCAAGTACTGAAGTCTCCGTCTAGCCAGACGAGAATCCAAAATCTTCTCTACTTCATACTCCAACCAGTACAGGGTCAGGGGGCGCCACAATGGGAACTACTGGCTTCACAAATCTTTTCAACAAAGATTTATGAAAAATGTTATGAATTTTAAACGTAACTGGAAGAGCCAAATGGAAAGAAAAGAAGTTAAGGATTTCCAAAATCTTATAAGGTCCAATAAACCTTTAGTTGAATTTTGGAGAAGCAACCTTCATGGGAATATTTTTTGAGGACAACCAAACCATATCACCCACTTTAAATCGGGGACCAATGTTCCTATGCCGGTTGGAAAATTGTTGGGCCTTTTCCTGAGAGTGGGACAACTTATCCACTACTTGGTCCCAAATCTGCTGCATTCTCTCTACCACAGAATCCACACTTGGGCAGGCAGAAGCTTCCACCTGCCCCGCAGAAAATCGAGGATGAAACCCAAAATTGCAAAAGAAAGGAGACATCAAATTGGCAGAACTAGCCCTATTGTTTAGCGCAAATTCGGTCAAGGGCAAGAATGAAACCCAATCATCCTGTTCAGCAGATATGAAACATCTCAAATAGGACTCCAAAGTCTGATTTTTCTCTCAGTCTGCCCATTGGTCTGAGGATGAAAATGGAGAAGAGAAGGACAACTGAATTCCCAGTCTGGAACAAAAAGCTCTCCAAAATCTGGAAACAAACTGGACTCCTCTGTCCGACACAATGTTCGCAGGAATCCCGTGCAGATGAACCACTTGTAAAAACAAGGGCACCAACTCAGAAGAAGATGGCAACTTTGGGAGTGGTACAAGATGGACCATCTTAGAAAATCTATCACAGATCACCCAAATCACAGTCATTCTCTGAGAGACAGGGAGATCAGAGATAAAATCCATTGAGATATGGGTCCATAGACTCCTTGGCACTGGCAGGGGCATCAACAAACCACTAGCACAAGAGCAGGGTTTGGACCGAGAACAAGTCCCACAGGACTGCACAAAATTTGTGACATCACGAGATAAAGCAGGCCACCAAAAAGACAGACTCACCAAATCTCTGGTACCAAAAATACCTGGATGACCAGCCAAAGCAGAGCAATGAATTTCAGACATCACTCTTTTCCTCCACTGGTCAGGGACATACAATTTTCCCATAGGGCATCATTCAGGTTTGTCCTCCTGAAATTCCTCCAGGGCACGGCTCAAATCGGGAGAAATGGCGGAAAGAACTACACCCTCATTTAGAATGGTAGTAGGCTTAGTCACATCAAGAGAATCCGCAAAGAAACTCCAAGAAAGGACGTCCACCTTAACATTCTTAGTGCCCGGAAGAAAAGAGACCACAAAATTAAAACGCGTGAAAAACAAGGCCCACCTAGCCTGTCTAGGATTCAGGCGCTTGGCTGATTCAAGATAAATCAAATTCTTGTGATTGGTGAGGACCACAACTTGATGTCTGGCTCCCTCCAGCCAATGTCTCCACTCTTCAAATGCCCACTTCATGGCCAACAATTCCCGATTCCCCACGTCATAGTTACGTTCAGATGGAGAAAATTTTCGAGAAAAGAAGGCATAGGGATTCATCTTGGAGGTTACCGGATCTCTTTGAGACAAAACGGCTCCTGCACCAATCTCAGAAGGATCTATCTCCACCTGAAATGAGAGTGAAACATCAGGTTGCCATAGAACTGGAGCAGAAGTGAATCTCTGCTTAAGCTCCTGAAATGCCGAGACTGCCACTGGAGACCAATTCACCACATCAGCGCCCTTTTTGGTCAAATCCGTCAGAGGTTTAACAATACCAGAAAAAATTACTTATAAATTTATGGTAGAAATTAGCAAAACCCAAAAACTTCTGAAGAGCCTTCAGGGAAGTGGGGTGAACCCAATCATAAATGGCCTGTACCTTGGCCGGGTCCAATTCAACAGTAGACGGGACAAAATGAATCCCAAAAACAAAATCCTCTGTACACCAAAGAGACATTTTGATCCCTTAACATACAGAGTATTTTCCCTCAAAATCCGGAACACAGTCCGGACATGTTCCACATGAGAATCCCAATCAATGGAAAAAATCAAAATATCATCATTCCATTTAGTAAGGACCGCCCACTTCAGGAACTTCTGGCAATATAACTCCGCAGCATCCTGAACCTGGTTCAGTGCCAATAATGTTTTCTCAGCTTGATCAATAACATTAGGTTCATCATACAACAATCCCAGGACCTGAAAAAACGTAACTACATTAGCCAGAATAGGATCTCCAGGTGTCAGAGAAAAAGCCCAATCCTGGGGATCGCCGCGCAGCAGGGAGATGACAATTTTAACTTGCTGCACTGAGCTCCCGATGAATTAGGTTTCAAAACAAGAAATAGTTTACAGTTGTTTTTGAAATTCAAAAATTTTGACCGATCCCCCGAAAACACATCAGGAGTAGGGATCTTTGGCTCTACAGCAGATGATTGAGATGATAGGCAGAAATTCCCCGAACTTCATCAGCATGCTGCTCAACACGATCGGACAGTTGCTTAGTCTCCATTAAAGAAAAAATCCTCCTACAGCCCCAGAGAAAAAGAGGAAAAAATATATAAAAAATTCTGACACTTTTTTTTTTTTTTTTTTTTTTACAATTCTTTCCTTCTTTTGAGTACCCTAGAGTCTACAGCTTAGGCTGGTGATTCTGTTATGAATGGGTCACCGAGGAGGATGTCAGGAACAGGCTAAGCCACCAGGAAACCAATGGGGTTGGTAACTGAGCAGATTGCAGACCCCTGATCCTATCAACACAACTAGCAGTAGCCGTGGAGCGTTCCTATGAAGTCCTAGATGCCTCGGCACAGCCGGAGAACTAACTAAGCCTAAAGCCAGAAAGGTGAAATTCAAACTTCCCCGGAGCAGATCCCCAAAAGGAATAGATAGCCCCCAAACATATATTGTCAGTGAGACAAGATGAAACACAAACACAGGCAGAAAAATAGACTGAGCAAATGGTGGGGCCCAAGCTGTCTAGACAGGACAGGACAGAAAAGATGCTGTCTGCAAAAACCCTGAAAAATCCAACATATCAGATATACAAAAAACCTGAGGCCACACGACCTCACCCCCACTATATCAGCACTCTGGTCGGGACTGGAAGCAAAGCAAAAAGATACCAGTATAACAAGGGACTGAACAAACTGACACAAGCTGTAACATATGGAGTGGGGCCTAGCACTGCCCCCGGCAGGGAGTACGCTGAACCCTAGCAGCAAAGCAGAAAGAAAACAAAGGTACAACCAAAAAAGATGCAAAGGATTAGCAAAAGAATCACTTAACTGAACCATGCAGATCAGGCAGGAGACAGAAGAACTTCAAATGCACAAGGAGGAAATCACCAGCAACCACCAAGGGCAGCCTGCTCAATTATATGCTCCCAGCCAGTAATTCCAGGTTCCCAATTATCGTAATCAGGTGGGAAACTTCCATCAACCTGGCCGGCTCCACTACTCCCAGTAACCACCAGAGGGAGCAGAGGGAGCTCCGGCTCAGAAGTCCAAGCAAGGGAATTCACAACAAGTTGGTGATAATGTCACGAAGTGACTTGCCCTGTGTGACGCGACCTGCCCATCAGTAACTAATACAACAAGACAAACAGGGGGACACCGGGGACACAATTACAACGGTGGGCACTACAATAGGGAACGGGGACATGGACACCTCCTGCACTCTCCTGAGGCTGTGTCCCTGAACACTCCTCACATTCCCTATGCAGGTTCTTTCAATCTGTCGCCGACCAGGATACCTAAGTCCCTCACTAGCCCTGCATCTATCCCTTACTAGGAAACTGGCTGGTGCGGACACTGGTCCCACCGCTATACTAATATAACACCAGGGAAAATAACAAACAGGGATAAACAAACAACTTAGCTTTCTCTGTTGCCAAAGCTCCTGAGGCAACAGAGTACGGCACCCGGACACAGCTTCAGCTGAAACATCAAGGCTGTCAGATGAGCTGCACAGCACTGCTCCTAAGTAGCACCTCTCTCCTCCAAGGTTGGTTAGGAAATGACCAGTATCACCAACAGTGATCCAGAGCACCTGACACCCTTTTATAGGAAGGAGGGGAGGGTTAACACCTGCTGGCTAATTTAAACGTGTAGTAACCCCAGCGGCCACTGGGGGCAAAAACCCATTAGCAGAGCAACCAAGGCTGTAATAACACCAGCGGCCACCGGGGGCAAAAACTAACATTAGGCCAGAGGGGTACAAAGTGTGTTGGATCTTGTCACCATGACCAGAATATGGGCAGATGGCTAAGTATGGTGGCTGCCGCATAAGAAAGGCGATGAGCTCCCTCAGGGGCAGATAGCAATAAGCTGGTGATATTAAATGATCTGGGGTTGAAGCCCTTTGAGAAAGGTGATGGACATCACTGTGCTGACAGTCACACCCTGACAGGATGCAAAAGTCTTCTTGATATTGTGTTCTGCCTGGCAGTGAAGAACAGTGTGCATCTGGCTAGATTATGGGAGGCCTAGGGACACAAGAAAGCTCACTGGTTATTTCTGCGGTCCACCAGGGGATTCATTAACTCTCCAGTTGATCAGTCCGAAACTGGCAACATCAGTGTCATTACTGCTAACTAATCTGATATTATGGATCAGATCTTCTCCGCATTATATAAAACAGGCACTGGAATATGAAAACCACTGATTTAAAGTCTTTTGCACAACAGTCTGCGCAAACTGATGAACTGACCGTCCCTGTATAGATGATTGCTACATTCTCTCCGTCCTGAATTTACTAATTCTCGACCTTTCACATTGACTGTGGCTACATTATGGTTTTTCTGAATTAAGACTGCAGGCAAAAGATAAAATATCACCCAAAGTGAGCCTCCCGGAAACAGACCCCACACCCATTTACTGACTTCACAGATCCCATAGTTACTCATCTGTTGGCCTCCATATACCGGTTGGGCCAGGTAAATACCAATCCCCACATAGGCTCTACTGCTGATTAATATGTTCCTCCTTTGCAAAAGACAACTCATAGCACTGACCTTATTAATAATAATAATAAAATGATTTCTATAGCGCCGACATATTCCGCAGCACTTTACATTTCAGAGGGGATTTGTATAGACAATAGACATTACAGCATAACAATAATCACATAGATTATAACAGATACCAAGAGGAATGAGGGCCCTGCTCGCAAGCTTACAATCTGTGAGGAAAAAAGGGGAGACACGAAAGGTGGATGGTAACAATTGCCTTCATTGTTCGGACCAGCCATAATGTTAAGTGTGTAACAGTACAGACACAGAGGGCTAATGGATGCATAAAGCATGTGGGACCATGATGTGGGGAACCTGGTTATGGTAAAACTTTTGACTGTGCCACACAGGGATAGTTATGTTAATGTGTTGAGGTGGTAGGCCAGTCTGAATAAATGCATTTTTAGGGCACGCTTAACATTGTAGGGACTGGGGACTGATCGTATTGACCTGGGAAGTGCATTCCAAAGAATTGGCGCAGCACGTGTATAGTCTTGGAGATGGGAGTGGGAGGTTCTGATTATTGAGGATGCTAACCTCAGGTCATTAGCAGAACGGAGGGCACGGGTAGGGTGGTAGACTGAGACGAGGGAGGAGATGTAGGGCGGTGCTGAGCCATGTAGGGCTTTGTGGGTGAGGGTAATAAGTTTGTACTGGATTCTGGAGTGGATGGGTAGCCAGTGTAATGACTGGCACAAGGTAGAGGCATCAGTTTAACAATTGGCGAGGAATATGATCCTGGCTGTAGCATTCAGGACAGATTGGAGGGGGGAGAGTTTGGTAAGAGGGAGACCGATTAGAAGAGAGTTACAATAGTCCAGACAAGAATGAATAAGAGAAACAGTAAGAGTTTTTGCGGAGTCAAAAGTAAGAAAAGGTCGAATTCTAGAAATGTTTTTGAGGTGCAGATAACAAGAGCGAGCCAGTGATCGAATGTGGGGGGCAAAGGAAAGCTCGGAGTCAAGTATGACCCCAAGACAGCGGGAATGTTGCTGGGGAGTAATAGTGGAGCCACACACGGAAATGGCAATGTCGGGTATAGGTACATCAGTAGAGGGAGGAAACACAAGGAGTTCAGTCTTTGACAGATTCAGTTTCAGATATAGTGAGGACATGATGTTAGACACAGCGTTTAGACAATCGCTGGTGTTTTCCAAAAAGGCAGGAGTGATGTCAGGAGAAGAAGCGTATAATTGGGTGTCATCAGCATAGAGATGGTACTGGAAACCAAATCTACCAATTGTTTGACCAATAGGGGCAGTGTACAAAGAGAAGAGGAGGGGGCCTAGAACCGATCCTTGAGGAACCCCAACAGTAAGGGGAAGGTGAGAGGAGGAGGAACCAGCAAAAGATACAGTAAAGAAGCGGTCAGAGAGATAGGAGGAGAACCAGGAGAGAACGGCATCCTTGAGGCCAATGGAACAGAGCATAGTGAGGAGGAGCTGATGGTCCACAGTGTCGAATGCTGCTGAGAGATCCAAGAGAATTAGCATGGAGTACTGACCACTAGATTTAGCTGTTAGTAGATCATTATAGACTTTAGAGAGGGCAGTTTCAGTAGAGTGTAAGGGCCCCGTCACACACAGCGAGATCGCTGATTTTGTGACGCCACAGCGATCTCGCCAGCGACATCGCTGTGTGTGACACGCATCAGCGACCAGCCCCCCGCCGGGTATCGCTGATCGCGCTCGAACGTCCTGGGCCGTTTTTTGATCATTGGTCTCCCGCTGGCCAGCGTGCATCGTTGCGTGTAACAGCGAGAGACCAACGATCAGCGACACAGGGAGCTGGTTTCCAAGGTAAACAGCGGGTATCTATGAGCCGCGCGGCTCTTAGATACCCTGTTTACCTTGGATACCAGCTTGCTCGCTGGTCCTGATCGCTGGTGAGCCTGTCTATGCGACAGGTCACCAGCGATCAGCTAACTATGTCCCAGCGATCCCATCCATGTCGGATCGTTGGTGGGATCGCTGGGACATTGAAGAGTGTAACGGGGCCCTAAAGAGCAGAAACCGGATTGGAGAGGGTCGAGAAGAGAGTTATCAGAGAGATAGCGGATAAGACAGGAGTGGACCAGGCGTTCCAGGAGTTTAGAGATGAAAGGAAGATTAGAGACAGGTCTATAGTTAGCGGCACAGTTTTGGTCGAGAGATGGTTTTTTAAGTAGTGGATGTATGATGGCATGCTTAAATGAGGAAAGAAAGATACCAGAAGAGACACAGAGGTTAAATATTTTAGTTAAGTGAGTGGTGACAGCAGGGGAAAGGGACTGGAGGAGATGTGACGGAAATGGGTCACTGGTGCAAGTGGTTGGGCGAGAAGATGCAAGGAGCCTGCTTACTTCTACTTCTGTGACTGGTTCAAAATCAGAGCATGAGCTAGATGCAGTGGGGGAGGGAGGACAGTGCATGGTATGAGGTGATTGGGAGATAATTTCCTGTCAGATATGGTCAATTTTTTCTTTGAAGTAATTGGCCAGATCGTCAGCTCGAAGCTCTGTGGTTGGGGCCTGTACTCTTGGGTTGAGTAGTGAATGAAAAGTGTCAAAGAGACGTTTCGGGTTATTGGACAGTGAGGTGATGAGGGTGTTGAGATAGGTTTGTTTTGAGAGGTGAAGGGCAGTGTTGTATGTTCTAAGCATAAACTTATAATGGATGAAATCTTCGTGTAGACAGACGTCTGGCGCATCTGGAGCACCGCTGCAGGAAACGTGTTTGCAGGGTGTGCCAGGGTTGTCATCATCTGCGTTGTGGTGTTCTATTTATAGGGGGTGCAAATTCATCCAGGGCACTTTGAAGTGTTTCATTGTAATGCTTCAGTGCAGAATCCGGACATGAGAGGGAGGAGATAGGGGCCAATGATGACTCCTATCTGGTTAGACCGCACATGGAGTACTGTGTACAGTTTTGGGCACCGGTGCTCAGGAAGGATATAATGAAACTAGAGCGGGTACAAAGGAGGGCAACAAAATTAATAAAGGGGATGGGGGAACTACAATACCAAGAGAGATTAGCAAAATTAGGATTATTTAGTCTAGAAAAAAGATGACTGAGGGGCGATCTAATAACCATGTATAAGTGTATAAGGGGACAATACAAATATCTCTCCGAGGATCTGTTTATACCAAGGAAGGTGACGGTCACAAGGGGGCATTCTCTGTGTCTGGAGGAGAAAAGGTTTTTCCACCAACATAGAAGAGGATTCTTTACTGTTAGGGCAGAGAGAATCTGGAATTCCCTACCTGAAGAGGTGGTGATGGCGAACTCAGTCGAAGGGTCCAAGAGAGGCCTGGATGTCTTCCTGGAGCGTAACAATATTGTATCTTACAGTTATTGTTAGGTTCTTTAGAAGGACGTAGATCTGGGGATTTATTCTGACAGAATTTTATAGGCTGAACTGGATGGGCTAATGTCTTTTTTCGGCCTTACTAACTATGTTACTATGTTCATAAGTTTCTGGGTGTTAATGGCCTGTATGTTTCTATATTCCGTCTTCATGCGTTGGAGAATTAGTAAGCTGCAAAAGGCCAAATGAGGAGGTTAGAGATAAAAGGTGAGTAGCAGATGGGGAGAGGGGAAGAGCAATGGGGATGTTGAAATCGCCCATGATGAGGGTAGGGATGTCACAGGAGAGAAAATGTGGATGCCAGGTGGCAAAATGATCCAGGAACTGATGGGAGGGGCAGGAAGGACGATACACCACCACCACTCAATGGAGAAGGGGGTGTAGAGTCTGGCAGCATGGACCTCAAAAGAAGGGAAGACAAGTGATGGTACTTGAGGGATAACCTGAAAGGTACATTTTGGTGATAGGAGCAGACCAACGCCTCCACCTGCTCTATTGTCCGATCTTGGGGTATGAGAGAAGTGTAGTCCACCATATGAAAGAGCAGCAGCAGTGGTGATGTCTGACTGCTGGATCCAGGTTTCAGTAAGAGCCAGAAGGTTAAGAGAATCAGAAAGGAAGAAGTCATGGATGAAGGAGAGTTTATTACACACTGAGCGAGAATTCCAAAGTGCACAATTAAGAGAGATAGAAAGCATGCAGGGAACATGAATAAGATTAGAGGGTTTCTGAGTGTAGCAGTTGGGGGGTTTGACTTTGTATAACATGGGGGACCAGGGTTGGGAGTAATGTCTCCTGCGACTAGGAGGACCTTCACCTAACTGGATTAGAAATGCCAAACCTTCGAACAATAACCATGTTCATCATCTTCTCACGTTTCATCACCAAATCCCGAATATGATGCTATATTGGATTCTCCCAGAATAGGCTTGTCACAGTTTGAAAGCGCCGTCCTATTCACTGTATGCACTGCTCAGTCCTCCCAGTTTAAGGCCTTCTCACTGAGCTGCCTCGTACAACACTTCAAGCACAGCTACATTCTCCTGTTGTTGGAGAGTCCCCACCCGGCTATAGAGAGGCACAGCCAGACTCTGCAGGAATTTAAATCCACAATGCAGAGTTTTGCTTTCCTGGCCTATCGCCTGCCAGCAGTGCACAGTAGATATATTAGGCATTTCCTTCTTCCACACTTCGCCTGAGCTTAGGTCCTAGCTGCAATTTGTCACTAGTTCCTTCTCAGGGTGCTTTATTGTTTTGACTCTCCTGTTTCTGACCCAGTTTCTTTACTCGTTTAGTCTGATCTCTCCAATCCTGACCCCCAGCTTTATATTTTGAACCTGTGCTGCCCGCTCCGACCTCAGACTGTCAGACCATGTCTTTGCCTTTATCCACCAGTACCTCGCACCCGTGCCTCTGACCCAAAGATCAGCTGCAGCAGACCCGGGGATTGCCCTGGAGTGGCACTTGGTGACAAGACTATCCACACCATTAGAGGCTCTAATGAAGACCTTGTGGTCACTTAGTTAAGCCTGCCCAGTGGCACAGTGAGTCCACACCCAGCGTCATCACAAGGCTCATCTACTGACATTGTCTAATTTGTCTAGTGCAAATCAGCACAACATATGTAAGTTAGTACGTAGATTCTGTTTCCAATGTTTAATATAATTTATTCCTATAAAAGTCATTAAGGAAATAAGATCCTAAGAGAAAAGCAAATGATAAACCAGGGACATGATATACAGACTAAAATAAATCCTAAGAATAATAACAAAGAGAGGTAAAACTTGTAATTGTATCACTTCACTTTGGGACTCTCGTGCTCACCCTCCCACAGAGTAGACACATGGATCAGATTATAAATTCTGCTCTCCTGACAAAGGTGGGATAGGTGATATGAGATCCTCCTGCAAGTAGAGAATACGTGAGTAAACATGCAATTTACACCCATCGGCCATGACATCAAAGCTAACCGACTAATATTATATAAGTCCTACTTCTCCTCTGATGCACCGAGGCATGTAGCCCACAAGACTTCTGAAGGTGTCCTGTGATTTCTGGCATCAAGATATTAGCATCCTATCAGTTTATGTCCTGCAAGTTCTGAGGTGGAGCCCCCATTGATCAGACTTTCCAAGATTTTTAGCATAACATCGCCGAGATGTAAGATTGTTTACCCAGGTAAGTGACACAGATGATCCCAGCCACAGACATAAAATAAGAAGAAAACATGCTTCACTGTATCAGGCCTCTCTCTTCCATTGCTCTATGGTCCAGCATGGACACTCTTAGAGGTCCGTGTACACAGCTCCATACACAGCAAAATGTGATGCTCAGTGTGTCCTGACACTTTTTTATCATGGCTTTTCCTTTAATTCGTCATTGGGATTGGAACAGACAAACTTATTTTCACTCCACAAAGACATCGATGACACCTGGGTGCCCATGACTCTGTCATTAACTCCCTGATTATCATCCATACCTTACTACTATTGGTAGATACCAACCACTGCATACTGGAAACACACAAGACCTGCCATTTTTTATGTTCTCCATCCTAGTCTTTTGTCCGTCAAGATTTGGGAAAAAAAAAATCACTCAATCCTTACACTTGCCCATTTTTCCTGCTTTCAACACATTAACTTCAAGAAACAACAGTTCACGTGCGTCCTAAGATATCTCAACCCCTAACTGGTGTCATCAAAACATTAAATAGTTACCTGTCCGTAGTTTTGAGGTTCTGTTTGGTGGGTTCTTACCAAGTACAGAACATCTGTAGTTTGAATTATGGGCTAGAACATATTCATTAGCAACGATGACCACTATGGGACAGGGCTGTGACAACCTCTTATTACCTTTCATAAAATAAAAGAAAGCAGACAAGGAATTACTTGATTTATATTTGATGTAACTGAACACATAGTTCTCATTCAGCACAAAAAAAATCCAACTGGAATATAAAAGTCTTGTTTAACGTAAGAGAGAGGAGGATATATCTCTCCCAATCTTAATATTATGTGATAGGGACAGTCACGTTCTAGAGGGTTTCCATTCTTTCTGTGGAGGTTCAAAAACATTATAGAGCAGAATATGAAATTCTAAATATCTGGGAAAACGCTTCTGGTTGTGTTCACACTCCGATTTGAAGATTTAAGGGAACCAATCGAAGGGGGAGGTGAATAATTACATTAGATACAGGTGTAAACTGACAAAGTAGCTGTAATTAATCAGAACTATTGGTAGCCTAAGTATATAATATTGATAAGATTTGTCAGAAGTTGGAAAAATTGAATGTTTTATTTTTGCATTAATTTTTACACCATTTTTCACAAGGATAAATCCACTGAGATGATATTATACCCTTCCATGGAGAACTACACATCTGTTCCTAGAGAATTCCACATTTTGTCATTTTTCCATAATTCTGACAGGTCGTCTCTCATGGTCGGGATCTTCGCGGTGTTCTACTCGCTTGGAATCCTCATGAATGTGCTGATCGTTACTCTGATCTATGTGGATGAGCAGCTGCACAGCCCCATGTATCTGTTCCTCTGTAACCTGTCCTTAGTGGACATGTGTTATACGACAACTATCATCCCGAAACTATTACATATACTTTCATCTGGAAAACACAAAATGTCTTTCTGCCAATGCTTCACCCAGATGTTTTTCTTCTTCTTGGCTGCCGGGACAGAGGATCTTCTGCTGTTCACAATGGCCTATGACCGGTATGTCGCCATCTGTAAGCCCCTACATTATCATACTACATTGAGTAAAAAAGTCTGCTTCACCTTCATGGCCGCCATGTGGTTTATTGCATCATTAAACTCATGTTTGGTCACAGTCCCGACCTTGAAGATGTCCTTCTGTCGTTCCACCACAATCCACCATTTCTTTTGTGATGCAAAAGCTTTAACGAAGATCTCATGTGCTGGCAAAGAGATATTTTATCTGGTCATTTATTTTGAGTTATTATTTTTTGGACTTTGTCCATTTTTATGCAGTTTGACATCTTATGCAAAAATATTACAGGTTATATTTCGCATAAAATCCAGGGATGGAAGAACAAAGGCTTTCTCCACCTGCTCGTCCCATCTCATCGTCATCATGCTCTACTATGGAACAGCGGCTTCGGTATATTTATTGCCAACTACTAGATACTCTGATATTCTGGATCAGGTCTTCACCTTGTTATATGCCACAGGCACACCAACACTAAACCCACTGATATATAGTCTGAGGAATAAAGATGTGAAGCGGGCGGTGATGAGACGGCTGCAACTAAAGAGACAATTCACTTTCAAAAACACCATAGACTAATAAACTGCCTAATGGCATTAGAAATGCCTAAATACTTACATTGGAAAGATGTTTCATCTGACTACCGGACAAAAAAGTCCAACACAACTGGCTTAATTCCAGACAATGATGATTGTGTTTTATCGGTCGGACAAAACAGTTGTTCATTGATGAATGTTTATTATGTTTGAAATCACTGATTTCCATCAATGTGGACGGGCACCTTCACACCCTGCACAATTATCCAAAAAAAGTTAGAAACAATCAGAAGCAGACAATCTACCGCAATACTCAGCTCATCAAGCAGCTGAAGGTTTTACAATGGCCCTCACAGTCCTCTGATCTGAACATCATTGAAAATCTGTGGCTAGACCTCAAAATAGCAGAGAATGGAAGACGTCCCAGGGATCTCACAGTACTGGAAGAATGTTAGGCTATAGGTTGAACTAGATGGACTTAAAGTCTTCCTTCAACCTTAAAAACTATGTTACTATGAATTCTCCAAGGAAGAATTGGTGAAAATCCCTTACACAAGAACTGAAAGACTCTAGTCTGGCTATAAAAGGCATTTATAAACTGTGATACTTTCATAAGGGGGTGCTACTAGGTACTAACCATCCCACAGCAAAGACTTCCACACATATTGTGCATGTGGGAGAAAACAAAGAGATCTAACACAGACAGAAATAAAATAAATTTTATTGAATATATAAATCTAAAAACCAGGTATAAAAATGCAAAATGCCGTAAAGGGACACCAAGCAGAAGATGAGGTGAAAAAATGCACAAAATTATTAATAATAATGATGACAATGGGGATAAAGCATATGTGAAAGCTCCCCCTATAAAGTAGCAAACTATGCTCGGGAATATAAAGCTTAATGTCATCAGCACCTCTATGTAATCAACACCCCACTTGTTGGTGCAGCCGGATAACAGTAAGTGAAGTAACAGCAATTACATCACAATTACATGGAACCTAGTGACCAGATATGATGATAATGCTATAATAGCTGTAACAAGACTGTATACTAGGTGCCAGAATAGGTAGACCTAAAATAATTAAAGTAACATTACCGGTAACAGGTGGCTACAGTAGTCTGCTCGGCATCCTCGAGGTAGGGGTGGGGGGACGCCGAGCAGAAACAAATCGATGTATAAAAGAGGATAACCCAGAGAGCTATCAGGTAGAAACAGTGATCCAGGGATATGAAATGGCTCTTCAATCATCTAGGAGCTTCTCTAGTGCTCTCATATATCAGTGGTATACCCCTTCCATTTGAGAGCTATGTACCAGTGAGAGTTGGATCTTGTCACTGTTATGTTTGTGTCTGGAAAATAGATAATATACTAAAAAACTGCAACTGACCCTTCCAGTTCCTGCACAGACTATAATTCCTGACCCTACAGTGCCTAGTGGTTCTCACGTGAGCAGAGATATCACTAACTACAGACTAGAAGATGGCAACTTGACCTAAACTGCCTAAAAGGCCGTCAAGTTGCTTCACATTCCTACTTAAAAATCTGTAGGGGAGAGCAGAGTGTGAATTATATACCAAGGGGAAGGTATGCTGAACATAGGAAAGATCCCAGCATTAGTAAAGTAATCAACGAAATACTAAACAAAGAAAACAGTAAGTACTGTTAACAAATATACTGCCTACTTCCTAAAGACCAATGGAAGTGCAAAGTATTACAAAGAAACAGCAAAGTGACATATTTTTAGCTGGAATTTCAAAGCCTGGCTCCGAAAATCAACAGTATGTCAGAACATTCAATTGAATCTATCACCAGAAGGAAACGTCAGCGTTGGGACAGAATATAAAGTGGCATCCGAAAGGTGATGGGCAGACCAATGAAAATAAACCAATGTAAAGCTACACAGACTACAGCCAAAATAGCAGAAACCAAACCCTCAGAAAAAAATGTGTCTCCTGTTGCTCGGCGGAAAGAGAATCGGCCACAGAGCACAAGCTCGAAGGATTGAATCCAGGAGCACGACAGTATCCCCATTTCTATGAAAGGCCACTGGACCCTCAGAGTTCCCCAACAGCTGATGCCGCTGACAGAACTCCCTCACTAGGCGGCCCGCATGCAAATTCTCTGCATCAACCAAGGAACTATATTCCGGACCGAAACTATTCCACTTGCCATCGACATCTCACATATCTGGAATCCAATACTCACTCCCCCTCATATTCCAGAACAAACATGATAAAATATCATGGAGATATGACACAGAGAAATCAACTGTCTTGAGGGCAGCAAAATCATCAGCAGCCAAGAGGAGAAGTCAGTAACCTTCCTGGTCATATCAGTGATGTATGACTGAAAATTCCTTTATGAACTTACGAAAAAATTAGCCAACTAGCTAACCTTAAGAACCTCTGTGAATCATTAAGATTACTGGTTGCACCCAATCAAGGACGGCCTGTACCTTAACGGCATCCATCTGAGCACATCCATAAGACCTACATGGGAGAAGAACTTCACATTCAGTCTCAGAAAAAACACCCTCAAAATTATCAACAAAATCGTGAGGAGAGCTCCTAGATGACAAGGATTTGGGTAAACAACTTGAAAAGCAGAAATTCTCCCAAGATGTAACTTTGTGAGTCTCCCAATTGATGGCAGGATTGTGTTTTAGCAACCAGGGCATAACCAACACAATTTTAGCTGGCAAAGAAGGAAGAGCCATGAATTAAACGGAATCTGTTCTTAAAACATGCATACATTCTCAATCTTAGAAGTAACATAAGTCTGTATTAAGCCTGGCTCACACTTCCGTTTTTTCAAATCCATCACAATCCGTCGTTTTCCGTTAAAAAACGGATCCGACATTTTTTTTGGCGAATCTGTTTTTTTCCCATTGACTTGCATTAGAGGCGGATTTTGACGGATGGTCATCCGTTGGATCCGTTTTTTGAAGGATCTGTCAAAATTTTGGTGTCCGCTGACTTCAGTGGACGGACAATGCAACGTTTTGTCAGCGGCAAAATAGCGGATAGCAACAGATCCACTGCTATCCGCTATTCGTTATAATGGTCGCCTATGGGCTGCGGATCCCTTGCCAACCGTTTTGTGACGGAATCCGGCAACGGATCCGCTTTTGAATTTCGTTGCCAGAAATTTAACCCCAAATTCCGTTCTGCCGGCAGAAAATCTCTCTCTCTCTCTTCCCAGACTCGTTTCCTTTAAATTTCAGTCACTAACTTACTAAAGCGGATCCGTCAAAAAATGGATCCGGTAGCATCCGTTTGTACCACAACGGAAACGGATCCGTTTTTTCACAACCTGGCGGATTTTGACTGACGTCAAATAACTGAAATGTGAAACAGGCCTAAGACAGAACCTGAGTTAACAAATGCAGAGTAAACTATGACTCAAGATTTGGTAGCCAAAGACACTTGCAAAAAAGCAGCTAGTAGTCTGCATGTGAGATAACCTCAAACCTTAAGAATCAGTGTCGTTACATATTAGTGACTCTTTTCTTTCCTTCTCCTTATGAACTAGCCATCTCCACCTTTCTCGACCACTTCACCACCTGGCTACTCCATTTCCTTTCTGCTGACATCCCCACCATCATCATGGGCGACTTCAACATCCCCATTGACACTTCCACCCCGGCTGCCTCTAAACTTCTATCGCTCACGGCTTCCCTCGGCCTCACTCAATGGTCCTCTGCGGCCACTCACAAAGATGGTCACACGCTGGACCTTATCTTCACCCGTCTCTGTTCCCTCACTAATCTCAATAACTCACCCCTCCCCCTGTCTGATCACAACCTACTGACATTCTCCTCCCTCTCCTCTCCTACTGTGCAACCCCCGTTCCATAAACTCGCTCACCCTCACAGGAATCTCAAACACCTCAATTTACAATCACTCTCTGAATTCCTTCTCCCTCTGACAGACATAGCTTCCCTTCATGACACAGATGCTGCTGCCACCTTTTATAACACCACAATAACAGCAACGCTTGATTCGGCTGCCCCCCTCACGCAGAGTAAAACTCAAACAATCAACAGGCAGCTGACCAGCCTGACCAAAGAACTGAGACGGGTTTCAAGGGCCGCTGAGCGGAGATGGAAGAGAACCCATTCTACTGAGTACTTCAATGCATACAAGCAGTCCCTTGCCAGCTTTAAGTCCACAATTTCTGCCGCAAAACAAACTTACTTCGCATCTCTCATATCATCCCTGTCTCACAACCCTAAACAGCTCTTCTACACTTTCAATTCTCTACTCCATCCCACAGCACCTCCTCCCCCTCCTCTCATTTCTGCCGAAGACTTTGCCTCCTTCTTTAAGCAGAAGATCGACACGATCAGGCAAAACTTTGGCCCGCAGCCACCAATGCCCCTCTTAGCCGCTCAGCCCTGTTCTGCAAAAGCCAGCTTCTCCACCATGACAGAAGATCAGCTCTCCACCCTTCTGTCAAGATCACACCTCACCACTTGTGCCCCCGACCCACTCCCGTCTCACCTCATCCCTAACTTGGCCACAGTCCTCATCCCATCTCTAACACTCCTTTTCAACCTTTCACTTACAAATGGTGTCTTTCCCTCATCCTTCAAACATGCCTCAATCACACCCATCCTCAAAAAGCCCTCCCTTGACCAATCCTCTGTGTCTAACTATCGCCCAATATCTCTTCTCCCTTACGCCTCAAAACTACTGGAACAGCATGTATATCTTGAACTGTCCTCCCACCTCTCCTCCTGTTCCCTCTTTGACCAATTACAATCTGGCTTTCGACCACATCACTCAACTGAAACTGCCCTAACTAAAGTCACTAACGACTTACTAACCGCCAAGAGCAAGCGACACTACTCTGTCCTGATTCTCCTGGACCTGTCCTCTGCCTTCGACACCGTAGACCATTCCCTCCTGCTACAGACTCTCTCATCTCTTGGCATCACAGACCTGGCCCTATCCTGGATCTCATCATACCTAACAGACCGAACATTTAGTGTCTCCCTCTCACACACCACCTCCTCACCTCGCCCCCTGTCTGTCGGTGTTCCCCAAGGCTCTGTCCTAGGACCCCTACTATTCTCCATCTATACCTTCGGCTTGGGACAGCTCACAGAATCCCACAGTTTGCAGTATCACCTCTATACCGATGACACGCAGATCTACCTATCTGGACCTGACCTCGCCTCCTTACTGAATGAAATCCCACAATGTCTGTCTGCTATCTCAGCCTTCTTCTCTGCTCCCTTTCTCAAACTGAACATGGACAAAACAGAATTCATCATCTTTCCCCCATCTCACTCAACCCCTCCACCAGACCTATCCATCAATGTCAACGGCTGCTCTCTTTCCCCAGTCCCGTACGCTCGGTGCCTTGGGGTGATCCTCGACTCTGTGCTCTCTTTCAAGCCACATATCCAAGCCCTCGCCTCCTCCTGCCTCCTCAAACTCAAAAATATTTCCCGGATCCGCTCATTCCTCAACCACAAAACCACAAAAACACTAGTGCATGCTCTTATCATCTCCCGCCTGAACTACTGCAACCTCCAACTCTCTGGCCTACCCTCTAGCACTCTGACTCTGCTCCAGTCCATCCTACACTCTGCTTCCTGACTAATCCACCTGTCTCCCCGCTATTCCCCAGCCTCCCCCCTATGCCAGGCCCTTCACTGGCTTCCTATCGCCCAGAGGCTCCAATTCAAAACCCTAACCATGACATACAAAGCCATCCACAACCTGTCTCCTCCATACATCTGTGACATGGTCTCTAGGTACCTACCCACACGCAACCTTCGATCATCTCAAGATCTCCTTCTCTACTCCCCCCTTATCTCTTCTTCCCACAACCGCATACAAGACTTTTCCCGTGCTTCCCCCATACTCTGGAACTTCCTGCCGCAACACATCAGACTCTCACCATCAACGGAAACCTTCAAGAAGAACCTGAAGACTCACCTGTTCCGACAAGCCTACAGCCTGCAATGTTCCTTGGTCTACTGTACCACAGCACGACCTGCTCTACCCACTCCTACTGTATCCTCACCCATCCCTGTAGACTGTTAGCCCTCGCGGGCAGGGTCCCCTCTCCTTATGTACTTGTGTGTCCCTTGTCTTACACATGTTTACTATACTTGTCTATATTTCCCCTTTTCACATGTAAAGCGCCATGGAATAAATGTCGCTATATAAATGCATAATAATAATAATAATAATAATGAATGATTGCATCTAAACCACTGAACAATTTGCATGACCGGTTTTAGGCAAAGTTGGGCCCTGGAAAAAAGTTTAAAATTGGGCCCCAAATGCTAACATATTGCACATCACATAGAAATATGTTGGTTGTATTTACATGCGCTGAGTTCAGGCCTTTAAACGAGCATGGTCGACAATAGTGAAGTCGCTCAACGCTTGTTCTCGGGCCTCTTTATACCGGCTGAGAAAGAATGATGGGGACAGAACAATCACTAATTATTATTATTTATTTATATAGCGCCATTAATTCCAAGGTGCTGTACATGAGAAGGGGGGTTACATACAAAGTTATAGATATCGTTAACAGTAAACAAATTTACAATAACAGACTGGTACAGAGGGGAGAGGACCCTGCCCTTGCGAACTTACATTCTACATTCACTAATAAATCAATCTCTCACCATACAGTATCATGTTATCAGCAGCATATCTGCAGCTTACAATTCAATCACTCGATGAACAGGCACCATTTTGCTTGTTTAGATAATACACCCATAGTCCTTCACATAATATAATACATCTCATAATCCTACACATAGTATAAAGCACCCCATAGTCCTCCATATTATATAATGCACCCCATAGTTCTCCATAAAGTATAATGTGCTTCATATCCCTCCATATACATTAATACACTCCTCTTAGTCCTCCAAATATTATAATACACTCCCCATAGTCCAATGCACTCCACATAGTCCTCCACAGTATAATACGCTCCCCATAACCTTTCTATAGTATAATGCACTCCCCATAGTCCTCCATATAGTATAATGCACCCCCATAGGGTTCTCTATAGCACAATGCACTCTTCATAGTATAATGCACTCCCAATAGTCCTCCATATAGTATAATGCACCCCCATAGGGTTCTCTATAGTACAATGCACTCTTCATAGTATAATGCACTCCATAGTCCTTCATATAGTATAATGCATTCCGCATAGTCCTCAATACAGTATAATGCAGGTCTCATATAGTATAATGCAACCCCAATATAGTATAATGTAACCCATAGTCCTCAACAGAGTATAATGCAGCCCCTCTCAGAGTATAATGCAGCCCCCCTCAAAGTATAATGCAGCCCCCTCATAGAGTATAATGCAGCCCCCTCAGAGTATAATGCAGCCTCCCTCATACAATATAATCCAGCCTCCATCATACCGTTTAATGCAGCACCCTCAGAGAATACTACAGCACCCTCAGAGTATAATGCAGACCCCATATAGTATAATACAGCCCTCCTCAGAGTACAATGCAGCCCACCTCATAGAGTATAATGGAGCCCCCCAGAGTATAATGCAGCCCCCTCAGAGAATAATGCAGCCCCCCTTAGAGTATAATGCAACCTCCCTCATACAGTATAATGTAGCCCCCCTCAGAGTATAATGCATCCCCCATGCACAGTATAATTCCGTCCCCACACACACAGTATAATGCAGCTCCCATACACACACAGTACAATGCAGACCCACACACACATAATATAATGCAACCCCTCACACAGTATAATGCAGCCCCCCATACTCTCAGCCTCCATCATACAGTATAATGCAGCACCCTCAGAGAATAATGCAGTGCCCTCAGAGTATAATGCAGACCCCCATATAGAATAATGCAGCTCCCTCAGAGTACAATGCAGCCCCCCTCATACAGTATAATATAGCCCCCCTCATAGAGTATAATGCATTCCCTCACACACAGTATAATGAAGCCCCCCACACACAGTATAATGCAGTCCGCATGCACACACAGTATAATGCAGCCTCCAAACACACATTATAATGCAGCCCTCCACACACAGTATAATGCAGTCCGCATGCACACACAGTATTATGCAGCCTCCAAACACACAGTATAATGCAGCCCTCCACACACACAATATAATACAGCACACCACACACATAGTATAATGCTGTCCCCCAAACACACAGTATAAGGCATACACATATATACAAACATACACACAGTATAATGCAGACACACATATATAATACTTACCTCTTGCCATTCCCTTGCTGCTCTGGCTTCTGCAGCACTTCTCATCAGCTCCACTGCTGGCACAGCATGGCGCACGATGAAGTGACGTCATCGCATGCTGAGTTACAAGCAGAGGGGAATGATCGGAGAGGGAGCGTCATCTGACACTCTCTCCACCATCATTGCTTTCAACTGTATCTGCATCTATGATGTCGATACGTTGAATGCAGAATGTGGGTGGTGCCAGCCCCCCTGACTCAAGGCCCCATAGCAGCAGCGTGGTGTGCCACTATTAGCGACATGCCACTGGCTGGGGGCCCCTGTGGAGGGGGGCCCTAGACAACTGCCTAGTCCGCCTGCTCATAATGTAGGCCCTGCCCATTCGCAGTACAAACAGAAACGAGCAGGTGTTTCAAGTTTTATTCCCTCCTTGGACTCTCTGCTGGCCCCAATATGCATCAGTTCTCCCTACTCATTTTGATGACTGGGACAAATCACAAATACACCTTCAAATTTTTTCTTATCTCTAAGGTGTCTGTTCAAATGTACTGCCAATTACATGGCCTGATCTAGGGACAATGGGGAGTAACTATAAACCATCATATCTCATATCTGACTAGTAAGACCCTGGCAAAATTAACTGTGGAGAGCAGGGTCATTGCAGAAAGTCTCCACTGACCAGTATCTGAACTGAGTGCACTACTCCTCCAGACTACGTGTTCCCTGAACGAACCTGAGGATCATTGATTCAGCTACTGCAACTTTATAGGGGTTGTAATGAATGAGCCCCAAAGCAGAGAAAAAAAGCATCTACTGAGGAAAGCACTGGAGAATTATCAAGCAGAGAAAATTTCCAAGCCTGAGGATCTCCACGAAGCAACAACAGAGCAATACCCACAGGTTGATTCTCAGGACAGAGACAATTAAACAACTTACATGAAGAAAGAAAATGGAAAACTTACTTCAGTCCCCATCAAAACAATCTGGCAAATTTACCATAGGCTCAGAAGGTGGTTTTAAATGTTGTAGAACCTGCGTGACAGCGGGTAAACAAATGCTGATATTGCTGCTTAATATCTGCCACCTTCAATGACAAGGACCACAATTGCGCGGTCAATGTGTACACAGTGTTCATGATGGCTTCTTAGCACACACAAAAAGTGGAGTGGGCTGGTGATAATGTTATGCTTGTATAGCAACTCACTCAAGAAAATAGGTAATATATTAAATAAACTGCAACTGACCCTGCCAGTTCCTATCCAGACTACAGATCCTGACCCTGCAGTGCCTAGCGGTTCCTACGTGAGCAGAGAGAGAGCACTAACCACAGTCTAGGAGATGGCACCTCAGACCTAAAATGTCTAAAATGGAATAGAGTTGCTTGACATTCCTACTAAAGAATGAGAGGGCAGAGCAGAGAGTTAATTAACTACAAGAGTAGAAATGTGCTGAACAAAGGAAAGATCCCAGAGTGAGTAAAATAAATAACGAATTACCAAACAAAGAATAAAG
Organism: Dendrobates tinctorius; assembly: GCF_039654945.1. Classification (NCBI taxonomy): domain Eukaryota; kingdom Metazoa; phylum Chordata; class Amphibia; order Anura; family Dendrobatidae; genus Dendrobates; species Dendrobates tinctorius. Next base: position 7,575,578 of record NW_027361924.1, on the reverse strand, counting down.
CAAGTACTGTTAACAAATATACTGTCTACTTCCTAAAGACAAACAGAAGACAAGTGCAAAGTATAGCAAAGAAACAGCAAAGCAAAAACACTTAGATGGAATTTCACAGACTAAATTTTTTCTCAATTGAGAGTGTAGGCAAACGATAAAATATCATGCAAAGTGAGGCTCCCGGAAACAGACCCAACACCCATTTACTGACTTTACAGATCCCATAGATCACCACCCAATCCCTATTATGATGATATTTGGATGCTCCCAGAATAATCTTGTCATGCAGGTGATTTACATGGTGTGTGCACTGCTCTGCTCCTCCCAGTGTAAGGCCTTCTCACTGAGCACCCTTGTTAAACACTTCCAACACTGTTACATTCTCCTGTTCCTGGAGAGTCCCAACCTGACTATAGAGAGGCACGGCCAGACTCTCCAAGAATTTAAAACCACTGTATTCTCCTGAGTTTTGCTTTCCAGGCCTATCTCCTGCCAGCAGTGGATATATGAGGCATCTCCTCCCTCCACACCTCACCTGAGCTTAGTTGCTAGCTGCAGTTCATCAATAGTTCCCTGTCAAGGTGCATTATTGATTTCACACTCCTTTTACTGACCCGACTTGTTTACTCATTTAGTCTGATCTGTCTGCTCCTTGCATCCATATTTTATCCTGTATTGCCCGACCTATCCTCAGATAGTTTGACCACATCTTTGCCCTCATCCATCTGTACCTCGCACCTGTGCCTTTGACCCTCCAGTCAACTGCTGCAGACTCGGGGACTGCCCTGGAGTGGCACTTGGTGAATACCCTAACAGCCCAAGCCTATCCTCACCATCCGTGGTTCTAGTGAAGACCAGGTAGTCATTTATAGCTACAACCCTCCAGGATAAGCCCAGAGAGTGGTTTAGGGCGTTCACACACACCATTGTCACAAGGCTCATTTACTGACATTGTCAAATTTGGCCTAGCACACAAAGCTTCTGTCCTGGATCAGCATAACATACGTAAGTTAGTCACAAAGTGGTCAAACTTTTTATATAGATTCTATTTCCAAACCTTAAAATAATTTATATATTTATTTATTAGTCATTAAGGAAATAAGATCCCGAGAGAAAAGCAAATGATAAACCAGGGAGATGATAAATAGAATAAAATAAATCCTACTAATAATAACATGGGACTCACATGAGCTCAATAAATGGATGACAATATAAATTCTGCTCTCCCGACAAACAAGATTCAGCCACAGACATACAATAAGAAAACATAATTCATCGCATTAGGTCTCTTTGTTCCATTCTTCAGCATGGACACTCTTAGAGGTCTGTGTACACAGCAAAATGCGACGCTCAGTGTGTTTTGACATCTTTTTATCATGGCTTTTTCTTTAATTTGTCATTGGAACAGACAAACTTATTTTCACTCTACAAAGACATCAATGACACCTGGGTGCTCATGATTCTGTCATTAACTCTCTGATTGTCCTCCATACCTTAACACGTTTGGCAAGTACCAACCACTGCATACATGAAACACCCAAGACCTTCCATTTTTTCTGCTTTCAACACATTAACTTCAAGAAACAACAGTTCAGTTGCCTCCTAAGATATCTCAACCCCTAACTGATGGCATCGAAATATTCAATGGTTACCTGTCTGTAGTTTTGAGGTTCTAGATGGTCGATTTATACCAAGATCAGAACATCTCTAGTTTGAACTATGGATCAGAACATTATATTACTTAACAACGATGACCACTATGGGACAGGGCTGTGACAACCTCTTATTACCTTTCATGAAATAAAAGGAAGCAGACAAGGATTTCTCATTCAGCACAAAAAAATCCAACTGGAATATAAAAGTCTTGTTTAACGTAAGAGAGAGGAGGATATATCTCTCCCAATCTTAATATTATGTGATAGGGACAGTCGCGTTTTTGAGAGTTTCCATTCTTTCTGTGGAGGTTCAAAAATATTATAGAGTAGAATATGAAATTCTAAATATATGGGAAAACGCTTCTGGTTGTGTTCACACTCTGATTTGAAGATTTAAGGGAACCAATAGAAGGGGGAGGGCGAATAATTACATTAGATACAGGTGCAAACTAACACAGTAGCTGTAATTAATCAGAACTATTGGTAGCCTAAGTATATTAATATTGATAAGATTTGTCAGAAGTTGGAAAATTGAATGTTTTATTTTGGTATTAATTTTTACACTGTTTTTCACAAGTTTCACAAGGATAAATCCACTGAGATGATATTATACCTTTCCATGGAGAACTACACGTCTGTTCCTAGAGAATTCCACATTTTGCCCTTTTTCCATAATTCTGACAGATCGCCTCTCATGGTCGGGATCTTCGCAGTGTTCTACTCGCTTGGAATACTCATGAATGTGCTGATCGTTACTCTGATCTATGTGGATGAGCAGCTGCACAGCCCCATGTATCTGTTCCTCTGTAACCTGTCCTTAGTGGACATGTGTTATACGACAACTATCATCCCGAAACTATTACATATACTTTCATCTGGAAAACACAAGGTGTCCTTCTGCCAATGCTTCACTCATATGTACTTCTTCTTCTTGGCTGCCGGGACAGAAAATCTTCTGCTGTTCACAATGGCCTATGACCGGTATGTCGCCATCTGTAAGCCCCTACATTATCATACTATATTGAGTAAAAAAGTCTGCTTCATCTTCACGGCCGCCATGTGGTTTATTGCATCATTAAACTCATGTTTAGTCACAGTCCCGACCTTGAAGATGTCCTTCTGTCGTTCCACCACAATCCACCATTTCTATTGTGATGCAAAAGTCTTAATGAAGATCTCATGTGCTGGCAAAGAGATAGTTTATCTGGTGATTTATTTTGAGTTATTATTTTTTGGACTTTGTCCATTTTTATGCAGTTTGACATCTTATGCAAAAATATTACAGGTTATATTTCGTATAAAATCCAGGGATGGAAGAACAAAGGCTTTCTCCACCTGCTCGTCCCATCTCATCGTCATCATGCTATACTACAGCACAGGAGCATTGGTGTATTTATTGCCAACTACTAGATACTCTGATATTCTGGATCAGGTCTTCACTTTGCTGTTTGCCACAGCCACGCCAACGCTAAACCCACTGATATATGGTCTGCGGAATAGAGATGTGAAGCGGGCGGTAATGAGACTGCTGCAACTAAAGAGACGATCCGCCATAGACTAAGGAATTGTATAATGTAGGGATTGCAAAAAAGGGGGAGACAAAAAAGCGCAATAGGGTCTTATCCACGTTACAAAAGACAGTATATCATGAAATATGCTCACCTGGTTAGGATGAGATAAGAGCGTGTAGGTAGCGGCTGCTGCAGATCCACAGGTCTTCAGTGACCAAAGAAATGATGAATCCAAAGGGAGTTTGTAGCTATATTCCGCGCTGCCGCTTTAGACAAATTCCAGGAGAATGCTGTATGATTGCAGTGGTTTTATTCTACGCGTTTCAGGGGTCTCATGCCCCCTTCATCAGGAAATACCACCAGGTGGTATTTCCTGATGAAGGGGGCATGAGACCCCTGAAACGCGTAGAATAAAACCACTGCAATCATACAGCATTCTCCTGGAATTTGTCTAAAGCGGCAGCGCGGAATATAGCTACAAACTCCCTTTGGATTCATCATAATGTAGGGATGAGAGAGCATCATCATGGGTATTCGGTAATCCAGTAATGAAGTACTCGCGGTTCTCAGAACATAGCAAGTATTTCACTACTCGCCTCGCACTATTCGGATCTCCCGCCCAGTATTTGCCAATCACAGTAATGCCGCAGCCTTCTTGGTTGTGGGCGGCATTACTATGATTGGCTGGCTGCCCAATGTCATACATGAGTCATAGGCTATGACACATAGCCTAAGAGTCATAGCCTGGCTCTACAGTCATGGCCAAAAGTTTTGAGAATGACACAAATATTAATTTTTACAAAGTCTACTGCTTCATTTTTTCTAATGGCAATTTGCATATACTCCAGAATGATATAAAGAGTGATCAGCTTAACAGCAATTACTTGCAAAGTCAATATTTGCCTAGAAATTGAACTTTATCCCCCAAAACACATTTCAACATCATTGCAGCCCTGCCTTAAAAGGACCAGCTAACATCGTTTCAGTGATTGCTCCATTAACACAGGTGTGGGTGTTGATGAGGACAGGGCTGGAGATCAATCGTCATGATTAAGTAAGAATGACACCACTGGACACTTTAAAAGGAGGCTGCTGCTTGGCATCATTGTTTCTCTTCTATTAACCATGGTTATCTCTAAAGAAACACGTGCAGTCATCATTGCACTGCACAAAAATGGCCTAACAGGGAAGAGTATCGCAGCTAGAAAGATTGCACCTCAGTCAACAATCTATCGCATCATCAAGAACTTCAAGGAGAGAGGTTCCCTTGTTGCCAAAAAGACTCCAGGGCGCCCAAGAAAGACCAGCAAGCGCCAGGATCGTCTCTTAAAAGTGTTTCAGCTGCGGGATCGGGCTACCAGCAGTGCAGAGCTTGCTCAGGAATGGCAGCAGGCAGGTGTGAGTGCATCTGCACGCACTGTGAGGCGGAGACTCTTGGAGCAAGGCCTGGTCTCAAGGAGGGCAGCAAAGAAGCCACTTCTCTCCAGGAAAAACATCATGGACAGACTAATATTCTGCAAGAGGTACAGGGAGTGGACTGCTGAGGACTGGGGTAAAGTCATTTTCTCTGATGAATCCCCTTTTCGATTGTTTGGGACATCTGGAAAATGGCTTATTCGGAGAAGACCAGGTGAGCGCTACCACCAGTCTTGTCTCATGCCAACTGTCAAGCATCCTGAAACCATTCATGTGTGGGGTTGCTTCTCAGCCAAGGGAATGGGCTCTCTCTCAGTCTTGCCTAAAAACACAGCCATGAATAAAGAATGGTACCAGAATGTCCTCCAAGAGCAACTTCTCCCAACCGTCCAAGAGCAGTTTGGCGATCAACAATGCCTTTTTCAACATGATGGAGCACCTTGCCATAAAGCAAAGGTGATAACTAAATGGCTCAGGGAACAAAACATAGAGATTTTGGGACCATGGCCTGGAAACTCCCCAGATCTTAATCCCATTGAGAACTTGTGGTCAATCATCAAGATACGGGTGGACAAACAAAAACCTTCAAATTCAGACAAAATAAAAGCATTAATTTTGCAGGAATGGACTGCTATCAGTCAGGATTTGATCCAGAAGTTGATTGAGAGCATGCCAGGGAGAATTGCTGAGGTCCTGAAGAAGAAGGGTCAACACTGCAAATATTGACTTGCTGCATTAACTCATTCTAACTGTCAATATAACCTTTTGTTACTCATAATATGATTGCAATTATATTTCTGTATGTGATAAAAACATCTGACAAACACACATAAAAACCAGAGGCCAGCAGATCATGTGAAAATATAATATTTGTGTCATTCTCAAAACTTTTGGCCATGACTGTATGTAAGCCCTGCCGCCTCCATTTTCTGCACATTGCATGCAGAACACAGCTAGTGTAGGGAGAGTGTGAGCAGCTGCTAGGGAGAGTTGTGTTTGTTTGTGCAAATCATCCAGAAATCCTCTGTAAAACCCAAAAGCTCTTTTCAGAGCTGAAAGCATAAGGTCAGGGACTGAGTAGTGACAGTTTTCCCAGCTATTTTTGGGGTCTCATTTACCCCTGCAGGGCAGTTTTTTTGTGCTGTTGCGGTGCTGCGTTCACAGCAAATAGGACGCACGGTACTGCACAACTGACACGCAGCTACTGCGTTACTGGGGTGCGAAATCTCGCCTTAAACCTCAGGGCAATTTTTTAGTGGCAGCACCGCTGTCTTGTGTCGTTACTGGGGTGCGTAATCTCGTCTTAAACCTCAGGGCAATTTTTTTAGTGGCAGCATCGCTGTCTTGTGTGGTTACTGGGGTGCGTAATCTCACCTTAATCCTCAGGGCAATTTTTTAGTGGCAGCACCGCTGTCTTGTGTCGTTACTGGGGTGCATAATCTCGCCTTAAACCTCAGGGCAATTTTTTTAGTGGCAGCATCGCTGTCTTGTGTCGTTACTGGGGTGCCTAATCTCACCTTAATCCTCAGGGCAATTTTTTAGTGGCAGCACCGCTGTCTTGTGTCGTTACTGGGGTGCGTAATCTCGCCTAAAACCTCAGGGCAATTTTTTAGTGGCAGCACCGCTGTCTTGTGTCGTTAATGGGGTGCGTAATCTCGCCTTAAACCTCAGGGCAATTTTTTTAGTGGCAGCATCGCTGTCTTGTGTGGTTACTGGGGTGCGTAATCTCACCTTAATCCTCAGGGCAATTTTTTTGTGGCAGCACCGCTGTCTTGTGTCGTTACTGGGGTGCGTAATCTCGCCTAAAACCTCAGGGCAATTTTTTAGTGGCAGCATCGCTGTCTTGTGTGGTTACTGTGGTGCGTAATTTTGCCTTAAACCTCAGGGCAATTTTTTAGTGGCAGCATCGCTGTCTTGTGTGGTTACTGGGGTGCGTAATCTCGCCTTAAACCTCAGGGCAATTTTTTTAGTGGCAGCATCGCTGTCTTGTGTGGTTACTGGGGTGCGTAATCTCACCTTAAACCTCAGGGCAATTTTTTAGTGGCAGCATCGCTGTCTTGTGTCGTTACTGGGGTGCGTAATCTCGCCTTAAACCTCAGGGCAATTTTTTTAGTGGCAGCATCGCTGTCTTGTGTGGTGTCTGGGGTGCGTAATCTCACCTTAATCCTCAGGGCAATTTTTTTGTGCCGTTGCGGTGCTGTTTGGAAAACACAAAGCAGTACTAGGCTGTAGTGCTACCTTCCACTAAGCACTAACTGCTCCTTGTTCCCCAATATCTGCATGTGAACATCTGCAACTATGGCAGAAAAATCCAAAATTCCTAAAAAGGCTGTTGTGAAGGGACAGGGACGTGGACGTGGGGTTGTCATTGGTGCCCAACAAGGCACAGAGTCTGGGAGACCGAAGAAGGTTGATGCATCTAGGTTCCTGGTGAAATATCCCAGTCTGGAATGTAAACGGGCCTGGAAGCCAGAAGAACAAGAGCAGATACTGTCTTGGATGGCAGATAAGGCCTCAACGAAATTTTCTAGCAGCAGTAGCACCCAATCGTCCATGATAAAACAGTCTCCTGTCCTTACAGAGAACGCTGGGTCATCCTATTCTCAACATGTTCCTAGTTCATCACCCCATCAGGAATCACAGGAAACATTTGACCCCCAACCTTGGCCACTCTGAGTATCGGTTTGGTCCATTGCCTTTCGATGCCTCTGGCCTCTCACCACGCGACATTGAAGAGGAACGTGAGGAGGTATCGTCTGTTGATGATGGCCAAATATTTGAAACCCCACGGCCAGAAGAAAGCCACTTTCATCCACGTTATATACCGGGTGAAGAGGCGGAGGCTGATGGTGATGACACACAGTTGCCATCTGGCTTGTCGCAAATATCAACACGGAAGGATGACATGGACGACGAGGTGGTCGATGATGAGACCACTGATCCGACCTGGACCGTTGGCACGCATAGCTAGCACAGTAGCACAGAGGAAGAAGGTGGATACGTAGCACCAACAAAGGCACCAAGGGCTACTGGCTTGAGCAGAGTGCAAAGTGTGTCAACTGTTGAAAAGAGCAATCCCTTTGTGCCCCAAGTCAAGGCAAGGGTGCGTTCAGCCGCGGTCTGGAGATTTTTTTCCGATAGTCCTTCTGAACCAAATGTTGTCATCTGTAGCATCTGCCATACGAAGCTGAGCAGACGCCAGGGCAAAGGCAACCAAAGCACCACCAGTATGCAGAAACACATGGCAGCCAAGCACCCTAGTCGGTGGGCTGAACAGCAGGGTACCAAATCGGTGTCTGCGGGTCAAACCACTGTCATGTCACCTGTGATATGTCCTTCCCAATCTGCTGGGCAGGAAGCAGGTGATCATCATACCTCTTGCTCACAAGCTGCGGTTGCACAGACACAGGACACAACAAGCTCATCCATATAAACACAATGAAAAAAGCATGCGCTTAAAATACTCATAAGGAAAATGGGGCATGAGCACGTATGATAGTTACAAATCTATAAGGACCAATTCTCTATCCCACATAGAAAAATTGAATACATAAGTATAAAAATGGTAAGACAGGATGTTGAGAAGGCTGGACTTTTAAATTCCTATTTTGCATCTGTTTTCTCTCAGAAAGGAAATGTAACATCAACTGTTATTCACTGTCCTATTAAGGGAATAGAAGAATCCAGGATATCTATAAACAGAAAGATAGTGTGGAAACACTTAGCTAATGTCATGATCTCAGTGCGGGTTTGACTCGCACACGTGGGGTTAGTGTTTGGAACCAGTGCTGATGACTGGCATTTCTGGGGTTAAAGGTTGTGATCCCGATGCAGGCTTACCTGCACACCTGGGGCTATGATTGTGGCCTCTCCCTGGTTCTTGGGGAGGCTTCTTATAGCCTCAGGACGCTCCCATCCCTGTCAGTTATACTCTTGCCCTTGGCATTTGTGTGGTGACCCCTGAGTGTGTTTGTGCTGTGTTCTGGTTACTTGATTCTCTGTGTATGACTCGGCCTGTTCTCTGGATATCGCTTTGGATTCTGCCTGGTACCTCCTATGTCTGTTTGGTTTTGATCTCTGCTTGGCCCTGATTATCCGCTCTGTCTCATCCCTGGTACTGTACTGTGATCCTGTGTATGACCTTTGGCTTTGTCTGACCTCCCGTCTGTTTATTCCTCCTGTACCTCGTTTAGCACTGCTTCTGTACTCAGGACACGCGCACTGGCTCTATGAGCAAGTGTAGTGCGGTGTCTCTGACAGCTAACCTAAATGAATTCAAGTCTCCAGGTCCAGATGAATTACACCCCAGAGTACTGAAGGAGATAGCAGAAGAAATTTTTGAACCCCTCTCCATAATCTTTGAAAATTCTTGGAGAACAGGAGAAGTGCCAGAAGACTGGAGAAGAGCAAATGTTGTTCCTATCTTCAAAAAGGGGAAGAAGGTGGACCCAGGCAACTATAGGCCGGTGAGTCTGACTTCTATACCAGGAAAGATCTTTGAACAAATTATTAAACAACATGTATGTCAATAACTGGATAAGAATGAAGTGATTAAACAGAGTCAGCATGGGTTTGTAACTAATAAGTCATGTCAGACTAACTTAATTTCCTTCTATGACGGTATCACTGATTGGGTGGATCAAGGAAATGCTGTAGATATAGTATATCTTGACTTCAGCAAAGCATTTGACAAAGTCTCTCATACAATCCTTATTGAAAAAATGACTAAGTATGGAATGGACAATGCAACTGTTAGGTGGATTCATAACTGGCTTAGTGATCGGACCCAAAGAGTGGTCGTAAATGGCTGCACATCCAGTTGGAAGAATGTCTCAAGTGGGGTACCACAGGGCTCTGTCCTGGGCCCTGTATTGTTCAACATCTTTATCAACGATTTAGATGAAGGAATTGAGGGTAAACTGATTAAATTTGCTGATGACACAAAGCTAGGATGGATAGCTAATACTTGAGAAGAGAGAGAGAGGATTCAAAAAGATTTAAATAAACTGGAGAAGTGGGCAGCAACTAACAGAATGGTTTTTAACAGGGAGAAATGCAAAGTACTACATCTGGGCAATAAAAATGAAAAAAGCATATATAGAATGGGAGGAATAGGGCTAAGTGACAGCACATGTGAAAAAGACTTGGGTATACTAATAGATCACAGACTGAATATGAGTCAACAGTGTGATGCAGCAGCAAAAAAGGCAAATGCAATTCTAGGATGTATTAACAGAAGCATACAGTCTAGATCACGTGAAGTCATTATTTCCCTCTACTCCTCTTTGGTCAGACCTCATCTGGAATATTGTGTCCAGTTTTGGGCACCACATTTTAAAAAAGACATCAACAAACTGGAGCAAGTTCAGAAAAGAGCGACCAGAATGGTGACCAGTCTGCAAACCCTGTCTTATGAGGAAAGGTTGCAGGATTGGGAATGTTTAGTTTGCAAAAGAGAAGACTGAGAGGAGACTTAATAGCTGTCTACAAATATCTAAAGGGCTGTCACATTGTAGAAGGATCAACTTTATTCTCATTTGCACAAGGAAAGACTAGAAGCAATGGGATGAAGCTGAATGGGAGGAGACACAGATTAGATATTAGAAAAAACTTTTTGACAGTTAGAGTAATCAATGAGTGGAACAGGCTGCCACGAGAAGTGGTGAGTTCTCCTTCAATGGAAGTCTTCAAACAGAGGCTGGACAGACATCTGACTGGGATGATTTAGCGAATCCTGCTTTGAGCAGGGGGTTGGACCAGATGGCCCAGGAGGTCCCTTCCAACTCTACGATTCTATGATTCTATGATTCAGAGGATGCTATTCACAATATAAAAAAAATGATGATCCAATGTTCATACAGTGAAATCTCGAGCGCCAAAGCGTGAGCTTAATAGTAAAAAACACAGTACCTGTAGCAGTGATGCAGTGGAAATCCTCCTTTCGGTAGGCGATATAGTAAAAAATGTGCTGTGATTGAACTAAAAGATATTCTCTTAAGAATCAGGGGCTGTCCCGGCCGGAGGCAGCCTCCTGTCAAAATACCTCCAGCTTGAACGCAGCCATGAAGATTCAGCCGTGCTCCCGATGTGTTCCCGGCATGTGTTATTTCTCAAGCGGTCCAGGACCTCCGTGACGTCAGTCAGCACGTGACTCAGCTGGCTCAGCTGGTTACTGGTTGCGGCAGGGACCAGAATTGTTTCTGACGCGTTTCAAAGACTAACGGTCTTCTTCCTCAGGGATGGTCCCCCTCATAATAAGAGGATTATTTATAGAGTCCTGCCGTTTAAGCTGATTTTTCACCTAACTTGCTCAATAAAAACCAAAGAGTTCTATTTCACTATTTAACCCTTTCGGCATTAAAGTGTCCAGTGCAAACATCCATCTGCTTTCAGCACGTGACATTAATTTTATATGATTGCCTTTACGTATTTGAGGCTTTATATGTTTTTCCCCCCGTAGCCCATTGTTGTTTGGGACTCCTGGTTTGTTGGCATGCCCAGCATTTTCAACAGGGAAAGAAACCTTTTAGGCTGTTTGCAAAAGATAGTGTAGGTTCCTCTACACAATTTTTTGGTATAGTGGGAGCAATAATGTTTCCGATATTACGGGCCTTCCTAAACACAAATTTTGGACCTGGTGGAATTGATGATCCTATAATCTTACCTTCCTTCAATATATCCCAATGTTTTTTCACTATTTTAGTCAAAATGTGGTGATTCGAATTATACTCTGTTATAATGGGAATATTATCACTGGGAAGGGTATTTTTCTTATTGTCATCATTTATCCTTCTTACCATAGTAATAGGTTTATTTCTTACTGTTATCCTAGCTTCCTCCAGCAGTGAACTATTGTAACCCTTCTCCAAGAATTGAGGGGTGAGCAGGGAGGCTTCAGTCATAGTCCTGCATTTTCGAACAATTCCTTCGGATTCCTACATATTGACTCTTGGGCACATTTAACAGCCAATTTGGCAAATGGCAACTATCTATTGAAATATAGCTGTTTGAGTCTGTTGGTTTGTGAAAAACACGTGTCTGAATAGAATTATCCTCGATTAAGATCTAAAAAATTGATGCTGCTTGTACTAGTGGTAGAGACAAAATTGAAAAAGTATTCATTTTTATTGATATCAGCTAAAAACACCCAGCGACCGCGATGGGTGCCAGGTTCGCGCCCAGTTACACCAATTTGTATGTAGGAAGATGGGAGGAGGACATGATTTACCCACCTGACGAGCTGCGCGCGGGCCTGGTACTATGGAAACATTTTATCGATGATGTTGTTTTTATCTGGCCTGGTGGTCGAGACACTTAGATTAGAGGCCATGTACACATGGTTGGGGGGCCTCATATACCTGGATTGAGAGTATTAGTACAGAATTGGGGACATTACCCCTACAACACTGTCAGCAGCAGATCCCCCTTCCCCAGAACAGTGTGTCATGACCACATTTTTTCCTTCATTTTTTTCTGTTTTCCTCCTCTTATAGTCCAAAAAAGGGTAGGTTTTTTGGAAATGCTTTTCAAAATTTGGCGTTTGAGTCCGTATGGGTAAAATATTATCAAAGATATTCTTGTCACATATCGGATGAAAGCCTGTACTGTTTTGATTGGAATGGTGTTTTTTCCATTTCCCTATCTTGGTTCTGGCCTGAGTTATGAGGAGAAACTTAAAGGCATGCAACCCAGAAATTCACACTTTTTACACAGTGACTCCACCAGCAGAATAGTGAGTGCAGCTCTGGAGTATAATACAGGATGTAACTCAGGATCAGTAATGTAATGTATGTACACAGTGACTGCACCAGCAGAATAGTGAGTGCAGCTCTGGGGTATAATACAGGATGTAACTCAGGATCAGTAATGTAATGTATGTACACAGTGACTGCACCAGCAGAATAGTGAGTGCAGCCCTGGAGTAAAATACAGGATGTAACTCAGGATCAGTAATGTAATGTATGTACACAGTGACTGCACCAGCAGAATAGTGAGTGCAGCTCTGGAGTATAATACAGGATGTAACTCAGGATCAGTAATGTAATGTACACAGTGACTGCACCAGCAGAATAGTGAGTGCAGCTCTGGAGTAAAATACAGGATGTAACTCAGGATCAGTAATGTAATGTATGTACACAGTGACTGCACCAGCAGAATAGTGAGTGCAGCTCTGGAGTATAATACAGGAGGTAACTCAGGATCAGTAATGTATGTACACAGTGACTGCACCAGCAGAATAGTGAGTGCAGCTCTGGGGTATAATACAGGAGGTAACTCAGGATTAGTAATCTAATGTATACACACAGTGACTGCACCAGCAGAGTAGTGAGTGCAGCTCTGGCGTATAATACAGGATGTAACTCAGGATCAGTAATGTAATCCATGTACACAATGACAGCACCAGCAGAATAGCGAGTGCAGCTCTGGGGTATAATACAGGATGTAACTAAGGATCAGTAATGTAATGTATGTACACAGTGACTGCACCAGCAGAATAGTGAGTGCAGCTCTGGAGTATAATACAGGAGGTAACTCAGGATCAGTAATGTAATGTATGTACACAGTGACTGCACCAGCAGAATAGTGAGTGCAGCTCTGGAGTATAATACAGGAGGTAACTCAGGATCAGTAATGTAATGTATGTACACAGTGACTGCACCAACAGAATAGTGAGTGCAGCTCTGGGGTATAATACAGGATGTAACTAAGGATCAGTAATGTAATGTATGTACACAGTGACTGCACCAACAGAATAGTGAGTGCAGCTCTGGGGTATAATACAGGAGGTAACTCAGGATCAGTAATGTAATGTATGTACACAGTGACTGCACCAGCAGAATAGCGAGTGCAGCTCTGGGGTATAATACAGGATGTAACTAAGGATCAGTAATGTAATGTATGTACACAGTGACTGCACCAGCAGAATAGTGAGTGCAGCTCTGGAGTATAATACAGGAGGTAACTCAGGATCAGTAATGTAATGTATGTACACAGTGACTGCACCAGCAGAATAGTGAGTGCAGCTCTGGGGTATAATACAGGAGGTAACTCAGGATCAGTAATGTAATGTATGTACACAGTGACTGCACCAACAGAATAGTGAGTGCAGCTCTGGGGTATAATACAGGAGGTAACTCAGGATCAGTAATGTAATGTATGTACACAGTGACTGCACCAGCAGAATAGTGAGTGCAGCTCTGGGGTATAATACAGGATGTAACTCAGGATCAGTAATGTAATGTATGTACACAGTGACTGCACCAGCAGAATAGTGAGTGCAGCTCTGGAGTATAATACAGGAGGTAACTCAGGATCAGTAATGTAATGTGTGTACACAGTGACTGCACCAGCAGAATAGTGAGTGCAGCTCTGGGGTATAATGCAGGATGTTACTCAGGATCAGTAATGTAATGTATGTACACAGTGATTGCACCAGCAGAATAGTGAGGGCAGCTCTGGGGTATAATGCAGGATGTTACTCAGGATCAGTAATGTAATGTATGTGCACAGTGATTGCACCAGCAGAACAGTGAGTGCAGCTCTGGACACGCCCAGGAAGAGGAGGAGCGTCGCAGCTGAGCGTCTGCAGGCTGGGATTTTGCTAAGCTCCTGGGAAGGGAGGTTTTTTTTTTCCTGCAAGGACTTTCCATCTGCCCCCTTCCCAGGAAAGAGGACTCTACCTGGGACTGAGCGCCGGGGCTGTGCCCCTGGCTCCCACCCCCCGGCAAGCCAACTGGGGGTGGGGGGCCTCATCCACCACCAGGAGGCCCAAGGCACAGCCAGCCAGTCCCAGGGATGGGGAAAAAGCGGACACCAGGGGGCCGCAAGGCTCCAGGGTCCGGGACCCCTGAAGTGAAGGCTGTGGCGGGCCCTTCCCCCGGAGGTGCAGCAGCCGGCAGAGGAGAGGCGGGGCCCCCACTTAACATCTGGGGCTCCAAGGCTGTGGGAGAGTTGGCTACCACCTACGCCTCCCGCATCCATGCCCACCTCTCCGAATATGAGGAGGCCGGGAAGCAGCTGAGGAGACTTCGGGGGGAGTTGGAGGGAGCCAGGATAATATCTAAAAACAGGCTCCGTACCTCAAAGAAAGCGGAGGTCGCTGCCACAGTCCAGCGGCTGGAAGAGGAGATTCGGGCCCTGGAGGGCCGGCGAAGTGTCATCATGGCTGGCAGCGGCCCCTTCCAGAAGCTGCGGAACGAGGACCGGTTCAGGGCCATGGCCGGTGGGTCTCCTGGGGGGTCAGGAGGCCCCACCCAGGTGGAGGAAAGTGAGAAGGAAGAGCAAGATGGCGCCCACGCTACACCCGGGCCACCTCCACCTGAAGACCTGGCGGACACCAGCGTGAGCCAGGTAACATGCAGCGGGATAGCCCCTGAGCAATTGGCCCTCCCGCTGGACTTCAGTAACGCGGAGGAAAGCAGGAGCGAGGGGGAGGATGGAGGGAGTGGGAGTAATACCGAGGGGGGCTGCCTCATCCTCAGGCAAGTGCAGCAGATGGAATCCCCAGCACGGTTTGGCACGCTGTTGTTTGGGGATGAAGTCTGCCCGGAGGATGAGGCAACCGGGAAGAGGAGAAACAGGAGGCGCAGGCGTAAGGCCTCTGAAGGCGTGGAGGAACAACTGGTTTTTGCTCCTCTTCCCGGGGCCCCTCTGTCCCGCTGTGTGGAACCCCCTACCCACCCCGGCTCGGGCCCTGTGGTGGGTCCGCAGCGAGGGAGCGGGGAGAGAGATGACTGTTGTGACCTGACTGTCGCATCTGGTGACAGTTCAGACCAGGGCAGCGACATGGAGGTCGGTGCTGGTTGTGGTGTTGGTGGTGGTGTCCAGGCTCAGCCCTCAGTGGCAGGGGGGCTGGCCTGGCACCAGGTAAAGTTGGTACAGCCAGGGCCGCACCTCCGGCGGTGAGTGCTGGGGCTTCTGGGCCCCCCACGTACGGATCCGCTAAGTCTGGATCGCTAGTGGGGGTCCAGAAGTCTAGGAAGGGTGAGCAAAAAATCAAACAACAACTGAAGCGGTGCAGGGAGCTGGTCGCTCCCATGGCGGCGCCCGTGGTAAGAACGGGGTCTCCGGCACGTCGACCCAAAAGGGGGTCCGTGCGGGGGGCTCCGCCGCCACTGGGCGACGAGGGGGAGTGGCCGGCCCTGCCCGTGGCAAGTGGTGGGCACAGAGTGGCGGCGGTGGTCTGCGAGGGGGGCGGGGCCTCCCCAAGTGTTGCCCGGCCTGCAAAGGCTGTGGCATGCGGGGGGGCGTGTCCTCCTTGGCCGCTGTCCCGCTCGCTACGTCCGCGTCACCTGGGGGGGCGTGGCCTCGCAAGGGGTCACTGCTCTGCCTGTGGTGGCTGTGACTGGCGGGGGGGCGTGGCCACGGCAGGCCCGCTGCCCTCTGTCCCACCCACCCTCCCAAGCAGTGCAAGCAAGCTGCCCCCAAAAGCTGGCGGGGGGTTGTCGGGGTCCCCAGCCCACCTACCTTCATCTGAGGGTGCGGGGACTCTGGCGCCCCCTGGCAAGCCGGCAGAGGGAGTGAAGAAGGATGCAGGGCAGGGAGCTGTGCCAGAGGCCGTCCCTGCCCAGAGCAAGGAAAACAAAAGAAACTCTGAAAAAGAAAAAAAAATGGTGCTGGAGAAACCAAGAGCTGCTCCCAGGCACAGCCAGGGAAATGTGCAGTATGCTATCAGCGCTGAGGCACTTAAAGGGGCAGCAGCACTCTTGGCCAGTAAGGGCAATCATGGAGCACCTGGCCAGCTAGGGCCCCCAGCAGGTGGGAGGGAAAATTGCAGCAAAGGAACTGTTAATGCTGATGTAAATAAAAATGTAAATATAAATAAAATTGGTGCTGAGGAGTATGAGGAGTGCGTGAGTGAATGTGAGAGCGGGATGACTGATATTTTTGAGGAGTTGTTTGTGGACGTGAATGGGGATGTGAGTGACATGGATGAGGGAGTGAATGTGGCTGAAAGTGCTGGAGTGAATTCTGGGGTGAGCGGGAATAATAGAGTGAATGGGAGAGTGAGTGGGAGGACGAATGAGGGTGCAGGCACAAGTGGTGGTAGGAGGGCTGGCCCATCTGCCCCCCCCGGCCGTGAGACCCCAACGTAACTATGCGGGGGCCACGACTGGGGGTCAGGGTGGTCCTGGGGGGGTCTCCTCGCCTCCGGGCTCCAGGGACAGCGCTTTGCACCACCGTTTCCTGGAAGCCCTTAAAAGGGGAGAAAGGTCGGTAACAGTAGAGGGGAGGACAGTGGACCTGTCTTTCTGGATAGAGAGACACGGCCTTGCTGCCTTCCAAAATCAAAGGGAGGGAGGGACTGTTTGGTCTCTCCCCACAGCTGGGCAGGGGCCGCCAAGAAGGAATGTGGTCTGTCTTAGGTGGGGGGGCAATGAAGCTTGTCCACCCAGGAGCAAGGTGGTGGAGCTCCTCCTAAAGATGGGCTTCGGGGCGAATGACATCTTTGCCCTGATACATCCTTCGGCGTCCCGCTTCTTTGATGTCAGTTTCGTGCGGCCAGAGGGGCTTGAGCTCTTCTGGTCGAACTACGAGCTGGTGCGAGAAGAGCCCGGATGGCGAGACTTCGTTGCGCAAGCGGTGTCTCGCCAAAATGCCGTCAAGCGAGTGACCGTGGTGACTTGTAACGAGTCGCTCGCAGGCGTGGACATAATGACGTGGCTTTCTCGTTACGGGGAAGTCACCGAGGTCCCAAAAAAGAACAGGGATGAATTTGGCATCTGGTCGGGGGGCTGGACCTTCATGGTAAAGCTGAAGGTTTCCAGCGGCACGGTCACCCACATCCCTTCCTCGGCGTTCTTGGGGAGGGACAGGATCCTGGTCTTCTACCAGGGGCAACCGAAGGTCTGCCACAAGTGCGGCGACCCCACCCACTTCAGCGCCAGCTGCAAGGTGCAGAAGTGTGCGTTGTGTGGTGGGGTAGGCCACCTGGCCGCCTTGTGCAAAGACATTTGGTGCCACCTGTGTGGTGACCTAGGTCACCCGCTCAGCCGCTGCCC
The DNA here is from genome assembly GCF_039654945.1 of Dendrobates tinctorius. Classification (NCBI taxonomy): domain Eukaryota; kingdom Metazoa; phylum Chordata; class Amphibia; order Anura; family Dendrobatidae; genus Dendrobates; species Dendrobates tinctorius. Next base: position 7,558,004 of record NW_027361924.1, on the reverse strand, counting down.
TCGCTCTTTCTCCAATACTGCTGCAGGCCCGGTGGGGGGAAACCGTGAGGGGGTAACCTCTGGCGGTGCTTCTGCCGTGGCAGGTGGTGGTGGAGGGGGAAGGGCTGAGGGGGTGGTGAGGAAGGGCAATGCTAAGGCAAGGGGCCCCGCGTATGAGCGGAGGCAAGAAAAACGCCATGGAGGCAAGGGGCAGTGGAGCCTCGGGAAACTGGGGTGATGCCTGCCCCTCCCTCTAGGCCCGTGGCAAAAGCCTCTGAGGCCCTGGGAGAGAGTGCAGTGAGTGAGGAGATCAGGAGGATGGAGAGAGAGGAGAAAGCGGCTGACTCAGACGACTCCTCTCATTATGAAAGTGTCGACGAGGATGTCAGGGGGCAGCCTACAGCATCAGGTGGCAAAAACAAGCGTGCCAACCTTAAATCGGGAGGGAAGAGGGCTGACAAGTCTTCAAAGTCCCCCCCGCCCCCGACCACAAGAGTGCATACGGAAGGGCCCGCTGACCCCCCTCTGATCAGACTCTCCAACCGGTTAAGCGCCCTCGGAGGTTCAGATGATGATCCGCAAGACGAGGGTGCTGGGCCGTGGGTAACACCGGAGGGTCCTTCAGGGGATGGTGGAGTCCGTCCCTCAGGGGGCACTGTTCCTCCTGAGGGGGGGACAGGCCTGGAACCCGGGGGCGAGGACACTGGGGGGAAGGGATGGACACGTCGGGGGCTTCCCTAAAAAGGAAGGTGTCTGACCCCTCCCCAGGAGGAGGTGATAGCGGGGCAGGGAAGAAACTGGCCATCCAACTCGATCACCCATGATGGCTGAACTCGCCCCGTTGACGCTGGCATCCATTAATGTCGCCAGCATTAAGTCAGATGCGGCTCGCTTCACGGCCTTTGATTTTCTCTCCCGGATTGAGGCAGAAATGTTATTTTTGCAAGAGACCAGACTAATGGACATGGGGGCCATCTTTAAAGCACGGAGGGAGTGGAGGTGCGAGCACTCATACTGGTCTCTTGCGACTGAGCCGTATAGCGGGGTGGCAGTCCTTTTTAAGACTGCAGATGTTGAATGCCGACGGGTTACTGAGTTGGAAATGGGGAGGTGCCTGATCCTAGATGTCTTCATGAGGGGACAAGAGCTCCGGCTCATTAATATCTACGGCCCACAGTCCAAGTGGGACCGTAAATGTCTCTTCCTGAGGATCAAGCCCTTTCTTTTTACGAGCCGACAGGTGGTCTTCGGTGGGGACTTCAACACCGTTACAAGGTCCCGTGACCGGGGGGGTCCCGGAGACCGCCTGGCTTATGACAGCGTCGCGCTTAATAGCATAGCTAGTGAAGCTCGCCTGGTGGATGTCCACATCCGGCACACCCCAGGCCACGGGGGTTTCACCTACCATAGGGGTAGCAGTAGGTCTAGAATAGACAGGTTTTTTTTGAAGGAGGACGCCATCTTTTCTGCTGTGTCCGCCGTTGAGGTGGAGTTCTCCGACCACTGTTTAATTTTCTTTTCTCTGAATGTTGCAGAGACTCCTCGGATGGGAAGAGGGCTGTGGAAGCTCAATTCGTCCCTGCTGGAAGAAGCGGAGGTGAGACAATCCTTCGAGGATTTTCTTCAGAGCCAGGTACCGCTGTTGGATCTCTGTAGTAGTAAGTCAGAGTGGTGGGAGATCTTCAAAAAGCGGGTGGCGGGGTTCTTCCGTCAGCTCTCGAACCTCAGAAGTCTGAACAGGCACCGCTTGTATCAGGCTCTGGGGAGGAAACTCGAGCAGCTTGTCTCGACTGGAGGTGACCGTGAGGAAATCTCCAGAGTGAAATCTTTGCTCAAGAGGTGCCAGTATGATAGACACACATCTTTAGTTTTTGAGAGGGACTTCGGGAAGTACCGCTCGCCCGACCCTTACAGAAACTGTAAGATGTCAGTGAATTGTAAGATGGTGACAGGACTGATCGACAGTACGGGGTCCCTGAACAGATCCAAATCAGGGATCCTGGAGGTGGTCAGATCCTTCTACTCGCGCCTCTTGGAAAAGAAGGATCTGGATCGGGATAGGATGTCGGCTTTCCTGGCTGAAACCATCCCTGAGCCAGGGGGTGATCCCTCTCTTGGTGTTTTGGCAGAAGAAATTAGGGAGGAGGAAGTGAGACTGGCCATTGATGGGCTTCGGCCCAAGAAATCGCCAGGTCCGGATGGCTTAACATCCGAGTTTTATAAGACTTTTAGGGACTCCTTGGTCCCCCTCTTGACAGGGGTCTTTAATGAGTGTCTATCCTCGGGCACTCTTCCCGACTCAATGAGGAAGTCAGCCCTAATTATTCTGTCAAAGGGTAAAGATCCGTCCCGTATCGAGAATTGGCGTCCCATAGCGCTTCTCGATACGGACCGGAAGGTTCTGGCCAAAGTGCTGTTTAATCGGCTGGTGAAGTTTGCACCCCGGCTCCTTTCAGGGGCCCAGCATTGCTCTGTTCCAGGCCGCAGTACTTTTAGTGCTGTGCTCGGTGTCCGGGAGGCAGTGGAGCAGGGTAGGGCAGGCCACTGGAAGGGGTACTTGCTGTCGTTAGACCAAGTGAAAGCCTTTGACCGGGTCAACCATGAGTACCTCTGGTCCGTCCTTTTGAGGTATGGTCTGCCTGGGAGGTTTGTAAAATGGTTAGAGATCTTGTACCAAGGGGCTGAGACTTTTCCGCTGGTGAACGGTTGGTCAGGTCGCCCTTTTGAGGTGGGTTCTGGGGTCCGTCAGGGCTGTCCGCTGAGCCCGCTTTTATACGTGTTCGCAATCGATCCCTTCCTAAGGAGGGTAGATCGTGGACCGTTGGCGGGAGTCGGGATGGACCAGGCGGGCTCTGGGTCCTCTCTGAGGGTGGTGGCGTACGCCGATGATGTTTCCCTTTTCGTGTCCTCGAGGGGGGAGGCGGATTGGGTCATGTCAGAGGTAGTACGCTACTCTGAGGCATCCGGGTCCATGATCAACCGGGATAAGTGTGAAAGTCTCTGGCTGGGAGGGGGAGATCCTAGTTTTGATCTCCCGGACACCCTTCTAGGGCCCCAGGCCACCGCCAAAATTCTAGGCATCGAATTTGGCCCTGGGGACTACCCCCAGCAAAATTGGGAGGGCAGACTTAAGATCGCCGCCCAAAAGGTGGACCAATGGAAGGGTTGGTCTTTGTCCCTAAGGGAAAGGGTTGCCCTGGCTAAAGGCTTTCTGCTTCCCTTGTTAATTTACCTTGGCAGCGTGTGCATCTTGCCAGAACCTCTCTGGACACGGGTCTATAGCCTGTTCTTCCAGCTATTATGGGGGAATAGGCTCAACCTAATCAAGAGAGAGGTCACATACCGCACAAGGAGACTAGGTGGGTTGGGTATGGTCAACCCGGTAGTGTTCTTAGTGAACACCTTTCTTAAAGCCAACATTTCCAACCTCTGGCTAGAGAGGGCTCCTCCGTGGGTAGTATCCTGCAAGGGTTGGCTTCGGCCCTTCTTCCAGGAATGGGAGACAGGAGGGCAAGTGAAGGACCTCCGCACACCTCATGGGCATCTCCCGGCTTATGCTACCCCGGTTCTGAAGGTGATCCGCCGGTGGGGTCTGGGAATGTGGGAAATCAGGACCATGTCGCGGCAATGCCTTGACAGGAGGGTTCTGTTGGCCCATTTCCAGAAGCCCCTGGCCCTTAAGGATTGCCCAGGCTGGGATCTGGAGGTGGGGCTCGGGCTTTTAAATTCTAAGCGGATCCCCACGAAGTTTTGGGACTTGACCTGGCGCTGCTTCCACGGGAGGCTGTATGTAAAGGATAACCTGAAGTGCAGGAAATCCGATGATCGGGGTTGTCCCCGTGAGGAGTGTGGCGACGTGCTGAAAAGCATGGAGCACTTCCTGCTTCAGTGTCCCTTTAATACAGAGGTTTACAACAGGGTGGGGGCTTCCATACGTTGGCCGCGGCTGGCGTCCCTCTCCTATGCCGAGTGGGCCTATGGAGCGTTCAGAACTCTGGGTGGCCGAGACCGGGGCACTTTATTCCTAGTCAGTGTAGTGGTTAGGTTCTACATTTGGAATGCACGGTGCTTAGTTTCGACGCGGCAGAAAGCCCTCCCAAGGGAAGAGGTGGTTAGTAACATCCTGGGTGACCTGGTGAAGGTGCGTTCTTTGGAGTTCGAAAGGTTGGGTGTGAGGAGGGCCTCTTGGCTTTGGAGGGGCCTTTCCTTTTAAAAACGCACTCTAGGGAGAGCTAGATTTTGTGTGAATGTGGGTAGGGACAGCATAAGGTGGTGTGGGTGGTGAGGGACAGAAGTAGGGGCAGATAGGGACAGGAAGGGACAGGCACTGAGGGACAGATAGAGAGTTAGTTATGATAAGGTAGGTAGAGTAGGGGCAGGTAAGGACAGATAGGGACAGTTTCTTTAGGGACAGAAGTAGGGACAGTCTTAGTTGTTGAGGGACAGGGTGAATGTGTTAGTGAGGGATGGGGCCTCTAGAACTCCTTTTTCCTGGTGGTGGGCTACTGCATGGCACATCTAGATTTTTGTTTTGAGATAGAGAAATAATGGATATTGGGCTTGCAGGCACTGAACTTGGGCCTGTAAGTAAAGGTTTGTGGTGTGGTAATATTCGGTAAAGCAAATGATGTAATGACATTGCATTGTAATATTGTATTGTAATATGTATTGTAGTATATGTATTGTAGTATGTGTTTTTATTCTTTTCCGTAGTCAGAGGTGCATGGGGGGCGTAGTGAGGTTGGGAGGGGGGTGAATGGGGGGGTGAGAGCGGAAAAAAAAAGTAAAAGGACCCTAAAACAAGGGGAAAGTGGCGACTGGATATAACATATACCATGGACCATGGAAATTATGGAAAATGGACCATTTTTGAGCACATCGGGGGCAAATGGGTGAGGGTTTTGCTTGTGGGCATAAACTTTCGTGCTCATCAGGCCTAGACGTGATAAGGCCATGGACATTTATGGGCCTGTGGTGTGGGTGGTGGGAAAAATAATAAAAAAAAAAAAAAAAAATGTGTATGTATATATACAGTGGGGAAAAAAAGTATTTAGCCAGTCAGCAATAGTGCAAGTTCCACCACTTAAAAAGATGAGAGGCGTCTGTAATTTACATCATAGGTAGACCTCAACTATGGGAGACAAACTGAGAAAAAAAAATCCAGAAAATCACATTGTCTGTTTTTTTTTTTCATTTTATTTGCATATTATGGTGGAAAATAAGTATTTGGTCAGAAACAAAATTTCATCTCAATACTTTGTGATATATCCTTTGTTGGCAATGACAGAGGTCAAACGTTTTCTGTAAGTCTTCACAAGGTTGCCACACACTGTTGTTGGTATGTTGGCCCATTCCTCCATGCAGATCTCCTCTAGAGCAGTGATGTTTTTGGCTTTTCGCTTGGCAACACGGACTTTCAACTCCCTCCAAAGGTTTTCTATAGGGTTGATATCTGGAGACTGGCTAGGCCACTCCAGGACCTTGAAATGCTTCTTACGAAGCCACTCCTTCGTTGCCCTGGCGGTGTGCTTTGGATCATTGTCATGTTGAAAGACCCAGCCACGTTTCATCTTCAATGCCCTTGCTGATGGAAGGAGGTTTGCACTCAAAATCTCACGATACATGGCCCCATTCATTCTTTCATGTACCCGGATCAGTCGTCCTGGCCCCTTTGCAGAGAAACAACCCCAAAGCATGATGTTTCCACCACCATGCTTTACAGTAGGTATGGTGTTTGATGGATGCAACTCAGTATTCTTTTTCCTCCAAACACGACAAGTTGTGTTTCTACCAAACAGTTCCAGTTTGGCTTCATCAGACCATAGGACATTCTCCCAAAACTCCTCTGGATCATCCAAATGCTCTCTAGCAAACTTCAGACGGGCCCGGACATGTACAGGCTTAAGCAGTGGGACACATCTGGCACTGCAGGATGAGTCCATGGTGGCGTAGTGTGTTACTTATGGTAGGCCTTGTTACATTGGTCCCAGCTCTCTGCAGTTCATTCACTAGGACCCCCCGCGTGGTTCTGGGATTTTTGCTCACCGTTCTTGTGATCATTCTGACCCCACGGGGTGGGATTTTGCGTGGAGCACCAGATCGAGGGAGATTATCAGTGGTCTTGTATGTCTTCCATTTTCTAATTATTGCTCCCACAGTTGATTTCTTCACTCCAAGCTGGTTGGCTATTGCAGATTCAGTCTTCCCAGCCTGGTGCAGGGCTACAATTTTGTTTCTGGTGTCCTTTGACAGCTCTTTGGTCTTCACCATAGTGGAGTTTGGAGTCAGACTGTTTGAGGGTGTGCACAGGTGTCTTTTTATACTGATATCAAGTTTAAACAGGTGCCATTACTACAGGTAATGAGTGGAGGAAAGAGGAGACTCTTAAAGAAGAAGTTACAGGTCTGTGAGAGCCAGAAATCTTGATTGCTTGTTTCTGACCAAATACTTATTTTCCACCATAATATGCAAATAAAATGAAAAAAAAACAGACAATGTGATTTTCTGGATTTTTTTTTCTCAGTTTGTCTCCCATAGTTGAGGTCTACCTATGACGTAAATTACAGACGCCTCACATCTTTTTAAGTGGTGGAACTTGCACTATTGCTGACTGACTAAATACTTTTTTTCCCCACTGTATATATACACTCACTGGCCACTTTATTAGGTACACCTGTCCAACTGTGTGTTAAGACTTAATTTCTAATCAGCCAATCACATGGCGGCAACTCAGTGCATTTAGGCATGTAGACATGGTCAAGACAATCTCCTGCAGTTCAAACCGAGCATCAGTATGGGGAAGAAAGGTGATTTGAGTGCCTTTGAACGTGGCATGATTGTTGGTGCCAGAAGGGCTGGTCTGAGAATTTCAGAAACTGCTGATCTACTGGGATTTTCACGCACAACCATCTCTAGGGTTTACAGAGAATGGTCCGAAAAAGAAAAAAAATCCAGTGAGCGACAGTTCTGTGGCCGGAAATGCCATGTTGATGCCAGAGGTCAGAGGAGAATGGGCAGACTGGTTCGAGCTGATAGAAAGGCAACAGTGACTCAAATTGCCACCCGTTACAACCAAGGTAGGCAGAAGAGCATCTCTGAACGCACAGTGCGTCGAACTTTGAGGCAGATGGGCTACAGCAGCAGAAGACCACACTGGGTACCACTCCTCTCAGCTAAGAACAGGAAACTGAGGCTACAATTTGCACAAGCTCATCGAAATTGGACAGTAGAAGATTGGAAAAACGTTGCCTGGTCTGATGAGTCTCGATTTCTGCTGCGACATTCGGATGGTAGGGTCAGAATTTGGCGTAAACAACATGAAAGCATGGATCCATCCTGCCTTGTATCAACGGTTCAGGCTGGTGGTGGTGGTGTCATGGTGTGGGGAATTTTTTCTGGGCACTCTTTGGGCCCCTTGGTACCAATTGAGCATCGTTGCAACGCCACAGCCTACCTGAGTATTGTTGCTGACCATGTCCATCCCTTTATGACCACAATGTACCCAACATCTGATGGCTACTTTCAGCAGGATAATGCGCCATGTCATAAAGCTCGAATCATCTCAGATTGGTTTCTTGAACATGACAATGAGTTTACTGTACTCAAATGGCCTCCTCAGTCACCAGATCTCAATCCAATAGAGCATCTTTGGGATGTGGTGGAACGGGAGATTCGCATCAGGGATGTGCAGCCGACAAATCTGCGCCAACTGTGTGATGCCATCATGTCAATATGGTCCAAAATCTCTGAGGAATGCTTCCAGCACCTTGTTGAATCTCTGCCACGAAGAATTGAGGCAGTTCTGAAGGCAAAAGGGGGTCCAACCCCTTACTAGCATGGTGTACCTAATAAAGTGGCCAGTGAGTGTATATATATATATATATATGTATGTGTGTATATATGTGTATATGTGTGTATATTGAGGTGTTTAGCTGGTGTAGGTAATTTTGCCAAAAAAGAATTGGCTAGGTTTATTTAAGGCAGCATGGGCCAAGAATATTATTTTTATTTTCCTGTATATAGGTATGGGTGGAAGTGTGAATGGGGAGTGAAAGATTAAAAACTGTTTTTCATTATTTTATGGGAAAAGTTTTCTGTTGGAAAGTTCCTGCTGGGGGTCCCCTAAGCTGGAAAGCTTGGGGACTATAACAAGTTGCGGTTTTGCACAAGCGTCTGTATGTCCTAAGTGTATGATTAATATGTGTATTTTGGTTTATGTGTTTTCTTTTCTGGAATGTTGTGTTGTATTGTTTTTGATATTTTATAATAAAAGAGATACAGGAGGTAACTCAGGATCAGTAATGTAATGTATGTACACAGTGACTGCACCAGCAGAATAGTGAGTGCAGCTCTGGAGTATAATACAGGAGGTAACTCAGGATCAGTAATGTAATGTATGTACACAGTGACTGCACCAGCAGAATAGTGAGTGCAGCTCTGGAGTATAATACAGGATGTAACTCAGGATCAGTAATGTAATGTATGTACACAGTGAGTGCACCAGCAGAATAGTGAGTGCAGCTCTGGGGTATAATACAGGATGTAACTCAGGATCAGTAATGTAATGTACACAGTGACTGCACCAGCAGAATAGTGAGTGCAGCTCTGGAGTATAATACAGGATGTAACTCAGGATCAATAATGTAATGTATGTAGACAGTGACTGCACCAGCAGAATAGTGAGCGCAGCTCTGGAGTATAATACAGGATGTAACTCAGGATCAATAATGTAATGTATGTAGACAGTGACTGCACCAGCAGAATAGTGAGTGCAGCTCTGGAGTATAATACAGGATGTAACTCAGGATCAGTAATGTAATGTGTGTACACAGTGACTGCACCAGCAGAATAGTGAGTGCAGCTCTGGAGTATAATACAGGATGTAACTCAGGATCAGTAATGTAATGTATGTACACAGTGACTGCACCAGCAGAATAGTGAGTGCAGCTCTGGAGTATAATATTGGCTGTAACTCAGGATCTGTATAATTGCTTGGGGTGGAAAAGATATTTCAGACTTTACAATTATGCAAAGTTGTTAAAAAAACAAGATCCTGAGTAAATAAATCATAATCCAGGTTGAAGATAAAAATACCATAATTAATCCTAATAATAACTAGCTGGGCATTTCCTGAAGGAAATACATGGTGCTTGAACAGCGCTGCCAGCTTTACAGCAGTGTATTAGGTGTCGACTGTAAGGCTATGTGCACACGTGTGCAGAAAATTTCTGCATAAAAACCGGACTCCTTCCCAGAAAACGTGCGTTTTTGCGCGTTTTTAACGCGTTTTTTGTGCATTTTTGCCACAATTTTTTCCGGAGAGTCCCCACATAGAAAATAGCCACAAATGCGGAATTTACGGCGAAATTAATGCGCATGCTGCGTTTTTACCGCAAAGCTTTTTTTCCGCGGTAAAAAAACGCATCAACATGCACAAAAAGTGCAAAATGCATTAAAATGAATGAGAAGCTTCTTTTAGGCGTTTTTTGAGCGGATTTTTTGGTAAATCCGCGGGAAAAACGGGAAAAAAAAGTGTGTGCAACGTGTGAACACGGCCTAAGAGAGTAAAGTTAGAATATGAATGTTGTGTATAGCGATGGCACAACCTGGGATGGGCTGTATATGAAGCCAATGGGGGGGATGTAGTGATGCCACCATCATATAATATTGGGTGCCGGCTAAAGGACCTGTGCGATGTCACCATTTGCTTCCAGGGGACGCTGGGACCCACAATGATGAAATGAACGGGGTCCGGACACTTGTGAAAAACCGGCAGAGCGTCCTAGGCAGAGTCTGTATGGAAGACACTGTGGCTGCTCCGTCTGATTTACTGATTTCACTAGAAATAATGTATGATCTCTGTGAGAACCTGCAGGGCACAAATCAGATTATCTAAAGCTGAAAATGAATTGAGGCTTCCAAGAGATGTCAAAAGCAATAATAAAGGATTTTGGGGATATGTCAAAAGTAAAAGAAAAGTCAAAGATGCTATAGGATTTTTACAGGATGAAAATGATGAAATGGTAAGACAGGATGTTGAGAAGGCTGAACTTTTAAATTCCTATTTTGCATCTGTTTTCTCTCAGAAAGGAAATGTAACATCAACTGTTATTCACTGTCCTATTAAGGGAATAGAAGAATCCAGGATATCTATAAACAGAAAGATAGTGAGGAAACACTTAGCTAACCTAAATGAATTCAAGTCTCCAGGTCCAGATGAATTACACCCCAGAGTACTGAAGGAGATAGCAGAAGAAATTTTTGAACCCCTCTCCATAATCTTTGAAAATTCTTGGAGAACAGGAGAAGTGCCAGAAGACTGGAGAAGAGCAAATGTTGTTCCTATCTTCAAAAAGGGGAAGAAGGTGGACCCAGGCAACTATAGGCCGGTGAGTCTGACTTCTATACCAGGAAAGATCTTTGAACAAATTATTAAACAACATGTATGTCAATAACTGGATAAGAATGAAGTGATTAAACAGAGTCAGCATGGGTTTGTAACTAATAAGTCATGTCAGACTAACTTAATTTCCTTCTATGACGGTATCACTGATTGGGTGGATCAAGGAAATGCTGTAGATATAGTATATCTTGACTTCAGCAAAGCATTTGACAAAGTCTCTCATACAATCCTTATTGAAAAAATGACTAAGTATGGAATGGACAATGCAACTGTTAGGTGGATTCATAACTGGCTTAGTGATCGGACCCAAAGAGTGGTCGTAAATGGCTGCACATCCAGTTGGAAGAATGTCTCAAGTGGGGTACCACAGGGCTCTGTCCTGGGCCCTGTATTGTTCAACATCTTTATCAACGATTTAGATGAAGGAATTGAGGGTAAACTGATTAAATTTGCTGATGACACAAAGCTAGGAGGGATAGCTAATACTAGAGAAGAGAGAGAGAGGATTCAAAAAGATTTAAATAAACTGGAGAAGTGGGCAGCAACTAACAGAATGGTTTTTAACAGGGAGAAATGCAAAGTACTACATCTGGGCAATAAAAATGAAAAAAGCATTTATAGAATGGGAGGAATAGGGCTAAGTGACAGCACATGTGAAAAAGACTTGGGTATACTAATAGATCACAGACTGAATATGAGTCAACAGTGTGATGCAGCAGCAAAAAAGGAAAATGCAATTCTAGGATGTATTAACAGAAGCATACAGTCTAGATCACGTGAAGTCATTATTTCCCTCTACTCCTCTTTGGTCAGACCTCATCTGGAATATTGTGTCCAGTTTTGGGCACCACATTTTAAAAAAGACATCAACAAACTGGAGCAAGTTCAGAAAAGAGCGACCAGAATGGTGACCAGTCTGCAAACCCTGTCTTATGAGGAAAGGTTGCAGGATTGGGAATGTTTAGTTTGCAAAAGAGAAGACTGAGAGGAGACTTAATAGCTGTCTACAAATATCTAAAGGGCTGTCACATTGTAGAAGGATCAACTTTATTCTCATTTGCACAAGGAAAGACTAGAAGCAATGGGATGAAACTGAATGGGAGGAGACACAGATTAGATATTAGAAAAAACTTTTTGACAGTTAGAGTAATCAATGAGTGGAACAGGCTGCCACGAGAAGTGGTGAGTTCTCCTTCAATGGAAGTCTTCAAACAGAGGCTGGACAGACATCTGACTGGGATGATTTAGCGAATCCTGCTTTGAGCAGGGGGTTGGACCAGATGGCCCAGGAGGTCCCTTCCAACTCTACGATTCTATGATTCTATGATTCTATGTAGCAGCTGGTTCTCACAGGGAGACTCTGCTAACAGATGACGGTCTGCTTTAGGCAGATGTTAATAGGGACGGCCATAATGGAAACCAACTCTATTTATGTAGCTAATGAAGTCACATTTAGGGCTAGTACACACAGTCAGAATCAATAATCGGTCGAATTCGGATGTAAAAATCGGACTGTGTGTACTAGCCCTTATAAAGCAGTGTATAAGTGTACACACCCTACAGCACGATTACTTACATAGAGCTTCAAAATCAAAGGAAAGCGAATTAGAATGTTTTATGCCAAGTCAGAGACCAGGAAGCCTGGGCTAGTCCGGCACCACACACACAGCTTTGTAAATTGTAAATGGGTGGTGGTGGCCACAGCTTTTCATAAATCAGAAACTCTCACATTTTAAAAATTAAAATCATTGAAATGGAACAGGAAGCAGGGTGCCACACACCCTTGGTAGCCACTTTGGCACATTCGGCACCTCTGCAGCCACTTTGGCCACTTGCTAGCCACTTTGGCACATTCGGCACCTCTGCAGCCACTTTGGCCACTTGGTAGCAACTATAACCACCTGGTAGCCACTTTGGCACATTCGGCCCCTCGGTAGCCACTTTGGCCACTTGCTAACCACTTTGGCACATTTGGCCCCTCGGTAGCCACTTTGGCCACTTGCTAACCACTTTGGCACATTCGGCCCCTCGGTAGCCACTTTGGCCACTTGCTAACCACTTTGGCACATTCGGCACCTCAGTAGCCACTTTGGCCACTTGGTAGCCACTTTGGCACATTCGGCCCCTCGGTAGCCACTTTGGCTACTTTCTAACCACTTTGGCACATTCGGCTCCTCGGTTGCCACTTTGGCCACTTTGTAGCCACTTTGGTACATTCAGCACCTCAGTAGCCACTTTGGCCACTTGGTAGCCACTTTAGTCATGTTGACACATGCTGCCACTTTGAATCGGGGGCCACTTTGGCACACTGGGCTTCTGAAGCCACCTTGGCGTCCGACTGGGCTTTTCAGAAGCCATTGGCGCGCTGCGCCTTTAAGACCTTGAATGAGCGATCTGTCAGCTTCAATTAGCTAATACGGGTCATGTGTGGAAGCTGCACAATGGGGTCTCTGCGCCGAGCGGTTCGGGCCGTAATAATTGCAGAAAGCACGGAGAAGAAGAAGTAGAATAAAATATAAGAAATCGGAACCTAGAGGTTCAATCACCATAATAATAACATAGTGGGAACACAAATTAATACAGCAGATGCTAGTGCTGTAATTTCCCTGTGAGACTCTCCTTTACACCTGACAGATGGATCGCTCTATAAAACCTGTCTCTCCTTAGTCAAATTATTCCCCAGTAGGTTTCGTCCCGGTGTCTGATGTTCCCATGAGGATCAGTCGAGTATAAATATCCTCCTGTATTTCTTCTTCTCCTAACAGAAATGTAACTCAGGTTACAGACACATGATGGATTTCCTGAAGCACTGACATGGATAAGAGATATTCTCTTTAGCACCGGATTCTCCGATGATTTAGGCTTTATCCCGGCAGGTGGTGGTCGGAGCATTCATCGACGGTTGGCCTGGAGCTCCGTTTCTCTGCTTTACGCCAATGCAGACAAGGATGTGAGATGAAACAGCAGTTTCTATATCTAGCGCTGCTGGAAAGCCGCTCTTGTAGGTAGGATACAGGTGTGCTGGAGCAATTGTTTTCAGTCCAGACGGGTCTTTGTGAGGTTTGTACTCACGTCATCTCCAAAATGTCATGGCGAACTTCACCTCCCCAGGATATTTCCACATTGTGCCATTTTCATGTACCTCGGAGGATAAGCCGCTCATTTCCACGGTGTTCGCCTTCTTGTATCTATTCGGAGGAGTTGTGAATGGCGCTATCATAGCTGTCATATATGGAGATAGCCATCTGCACACCCCAATGTATTTACTCCTCTGTAACCTATCCATCGTAGATATCTGCTACACGACAGTCATTATTCCAAAGCTGATGGAAATGTTAATATCCGGAAATAACTCCATGTCTTTCAGCCAATGCTTCACTCAGTTGTACTTTTTTTTCTGGACTGGGAGTACGGAGGATCTGCTGCTGTTCGCTATGGCCTACGACCGATACGTTGCCATCTGCAATCCTTTACGTTATCAACTTGTCTTGAGCCGGAATACTTGCATCCTGATGATCACTTCTTTATGGTTTGGTGGATGTTTGAACGGTTTCTTCCTTTTACTTTCATTTACAGGATTGTCCTTTTGTCGTTCAGACACCATTCAACACTTCTTCTGTGACTCTAAGGCCCTCACCAAGATCTCTTGCAGCGGGACAAGCTTATTTTCCATCGCCATGTACATAGAATTCGTTCTATTTGGCTTTTGCCCATTTGTTTGCACTGTCGCCTCGTACGTGAAAATCATCAACATCATCCTGTGTATTAAATCTATGGATGGAAGGAAAAAAGCCTTCTCCACCTGCACATCCCACCTCACCGTCCTACTGATCTACTATGTCACGGTGGCCGTGGTGATAGTAATGCCAGCATCGCAGTACGCAGACCTCATGGAAGAGGTCTTCACAGTCCTATATGCCACAGTCGCCCCCATGATAAATCCCCTCATATACAGTCTTAGGAATAAAGAGGTTAAGAAGGCTCTGCTGAGATTAGCCGGGATAAAGTAAAAAATCTAAAGGGAAAACACACACTTGTTAAAAAAGTAATGTTCAGGAATCGATTATCACCACCGGGTTGTATGAACATATAGACATGATAAACTTCCCTGCTTGTTCAGTTTCCTTGCTCTATGCTCTCTGTAAGGCTGACCACATAAACACATTGCTATACGTATACTGTACTAATAGCGAGAATCTGAACTGTTGGATCTGTTACTTCTGTGTTTCTCAAGTTCTTCCATCTTTCTGCAGATCCTGTTTCTGAGGCTCAGTCCTTCTGCAGATACATATTTCTGAAGCTCCATCTTACAGTGGGTCTCTTTCTGAAGCTCTGTCTTCCTGCAGATGTGTATTTAGGAATTGTTCTCTTTCAAAATATCCTTGTTTTTAAAGTTTAATCTTCCAGAAGAGCCTTGTTTCTGAAGCTTCATCTTCCTGCAGATCCATATTTCTGATTTCTGAAGCATCGTCTTCCTGCAGATCCATATTACTGAAGCTTCGTCTTCCTGCAGATCCATATTTCTGATTTCTGAAGCTTCGTCTTCCTGCAGATCCATATTTCTGATTTCTGAAGCTTCGTCTTCCTGCAGATCCATATTTCTGATTTCTGAAGCTTCGTCTTCCTGCAGATCCATATTTCTGATTTCTGAAGCTTCGTCTTCCTGCAGATCCATATTTCTGATTTCTGAAGCATCGTCTTCCTGCAGATCCATATTTCTGAAGCTTCGTCTTCCTGCAGATCCATATTTCTGATTTCTGAAGCTTCGTCTTCCTGCAGATCCATATTTCTGAAGCTTCGTCTTCCTGCAGATCCATATTTCTGAAGCTTCGTCTTCCTGCAGATCCATATTTCTGAAGCTTCGTCTTCCTGCAGATCCATATTTCTGAAGTTTCGTCTTCCTGCAGATCCATACTTCTGATTTCTGATTTCTGAAGCATCGTCTTCCTGCAGATCCATATTTCTGATTTCTGATGGTTCGTCTTCCTGCAGATCCATATTTCTGATTTCTGAAGCTTCGTCTTCCTGCAGATCCATATTTCTGATTTTCGAAGCTTCGTCTTCCTGCAGATCCATATTTCTGAAGCTTCGTCTTCCTGCAGATCCATGTTCTTGCAGCTCTACCCTAATGAAGCACTTAAGGGTCCAGTTTATTTATTTATATTATTAGCTAGGAGGGATAGCTAATACTAGAGAAGACAGAGAGAGGATTCAAAAAGATATAAATAAACTGGAGCAGTGGGCAGCAACTAACAGAATGGTTTTTAACAGGGAAAAATGCAAAGTATTACATCTGGGCAATAAAAATGAAAAAAGCATATACAGAATGGGAGGAATAGGGCTAAGCAACAGCACATGTGAAAAAGACTTGGGTATACTAATAGATCACAGACTGAATATGAGTCAACAGTGTGATGCAGCAGCAAAATAGGCAAATGCAATTCTAGGATGTATTAACAGAAGCATACAGTCTAGATCACGTGAAGTCATTATTTCCCTCTACTCCTCTTTGGTCAGACCTCATCTGGAATACTGTGTCCAGTTTTAGGCGCCACATTTTAAAAAAGAGGTGGAGGTGCAATAGTCATGATGAATACGTCAGACTACATGAAGGAAGCAAACAGGCAACTTATGGACACACGCTACTATAGAAAATTGGAGTCGGATCCTACACAGGACTATTACAAGGAACTAAACAAGTTGGTTTCTTGTCTGCCTGACCAGTCCTTAAGAGCTGGCGATGACCTGATACCAGAGACTCCAAGAATAGGGACATTCTACATGCTTCCCAAAATCCACAAATCTGGAAATCCAGGAAGACCAATTATTTCATGTGTGGGCACCCTCACTAAGCAGGTATCTGGATGGGTAGAGGGTATTTTAAACCACTGGTGAAGGATACATCCAGCTACATTCAGGACACAACTGACCTATTGAATAAACTAGCAGCAATAGGTCCTCTACCAGAAGGAACCATCCTGGCCACCATGGATGTGGAATCTTTGTACTCTAATATCCCACACCAAGATGGTTTAAATGCCTGCAAATTCTTCATGGAAAACACAGGGACTGATGCTGATGCTGTGGTGAAACTTATAAAATTCATCCTCACCCACAATTACTTTGAATTTGACAACAGGATCTATCTACAGGAGACTGGCACAGCTATGGGAAGTAAAATGGCTCCACAGTATGCAAATCTTTTCATGGCAAAGCTTGAAAGCGACTTTTTGTCCTCATGTCCTATCAGGCCCGTGGCCTACTACCGCTTCATTGATGATATTTTAATCATCTGGATGGAGTCTGAGCAACAGCTAAAGACGTTCCACGAACAGTTTAATCAATTTCATCCCACCATCAATTTAACACTCAACTACTCCAGTACTGAGATTAATTTTTTGGACACCATCATTAAGCTAAAAAACAATGAAATAGAGACATCCCTGTATCAGAAGCCAATCGACCGTCCAACGTACCTTAAATGGGACAGTTTCCATCCAAAACACATAAAGAACTCTATTATCTATAGCCAAGCCATCAGATACAATCGTATATGTTCCAACCCCATGGATAGAGACAAACACCTTGGTCACCTCAAAAAGACCTTTTTGAATCAGGGTTACCATCCAAGAACAATTGAAAACCAAATTACAAGAGCCACCAGATTGTCAAGGAATCACCTGCTACATTACAAAGCTAAAGAAGAAAATAACCGGGTGCCTCTAGTAGTCACCTACAACCCAAATCTGGAAGTGCTAAGGGGAGCTGCACGGAAATTACAACCTTTACTACAAAAAGATGCCCGATTACAATCCATTTTTCCAGACCCCCCACTGCTGTGTTTTAGGCAGCCCCCAAATCTAAGAAGCATCATTGTCAGAAGCTCCCTGTCCTCTCCAACAGCTGCAGGAACCTTTCCCTGCAACCAGAAATGTAAAACCTGTCCATCTATAATGACCACGGACAAGATAAAGATCCCCAACTCACATCAGGACTACAAGATCCCAGGTACTTTCAGCTGCATCACATCTAATGTGGTGTACTTAATTATTTGTACTAAATGTCCAACTGGGGGTCTGTATGTGGGGGAGACAGGGCAAAAGCTTAGAACAAGGATAAATTCTCATTGTCACACAATAAGAGAAAAAAGAATGGATCTACCTGTGGCAAAACATTTCTGTATCCCTGATCACAGCAACATGGATATGAAATTACTGGTATTGAAAGGTAACTTCACATCTCAGAGAGAGAGACGAGTTTGGGAGTATAAATTTATGACGACCTTTGACACTCTCAGTGCTGGAATGAATGTGTCACATGGATTTATGTCTTTTTACATCAATTAAGAAATTTGCTCCTAAGACCTGGTGGGGGCATCACAACACAGAACCAGACACCAATCAGAGGACAATAAAACATCCGGACTCCTTATCTATGTACTGGTCCAATATTTATGTTTCTCCCTCTCCCATAATCATAATTCTGCTTCACGTCACTTGTCTTATCCATTGCATTTTTTCTATGCTGTATTGTGCATAAATATGTGACTTCAGATTTTGTATTAGTCTATGCCTGAAGAAGAGACCTGAGTAGTCTCGAAAGCTTGCAATGTGTTACCATCTTTTCAGTTAGCCATTAAAAGGTATCAACTACTGAGGACTCTCAATATTTTTACATTTTAAAAAAGACATCAACAAACTGGAGCAAGTTCAGAAAAGAGCGACCAGAATGGTGACCGGTCTGCAAACCCTGTCTTATGAGGAAAGGTTGCAGGATTTGGGAATGTTTAGTTTGCAAAAGAGAAGACTGAGAGGAGACTTAATAGCTGTCTACAAATATCTAAAGGGCTGTCACATTGTAGAAGGATCAACTTTATTCTCATTTGCACAAGGAAAGACTAGAAGCAATGGGATGAAACTGAATGGGAGGAGACACAGACTAGATATTAGAAAAAACTTTTTGACAGTTAGGGTGATCAATGATTGGAACAGGATGCCACGAGAGGTGGTGAGGTCTCCTTCAATGGAAGTCTTCAAACAGAGGCTGGACAATCATCTGTCTGGGATGATTTAGCGAATCCTGCTTTTGAGCAGGGGGTTGGACCAGATGGCCCAGGAGGTCCCTTCCAACTCTACGATTCTATGATTTTATTCCAATTACTTGGAATAATTTGAGACTTTTTTTTCTTACATGACATAGTTATTACTCACTTGCCCCATTTCCTTATTTGCACCTAAACAGTCAGTTCTACCGTTTGTCGGTGAAAGTGTGTGAGGTCACTTTGCCCAATGTTTTTACACAAGTTTCTGACCTGAAACTTTAATTTTTTTGATCCAACTCAAAGTTTGCCTCATTAAAGGGAACCTGTGATCAGGATTGTGCTCGGTAACCTACACACAGTGTCAGGTCGGTGCCGTTATACTGATTACAATGATACCTTGGTTGATAAAATCCATCTTGTGGTTGTGTAATCTTTATTTTTCAGTTTTTTGTTAATGAGATTCTCATGCCCTAAGGCGGGGTTCATGTATGTGGTGCTCTGCTTATGTATTCATAATGCAGACTGCTGACAGGTCACTGACCTGCCCCCATTGCATAATGAATATCTGTATATACTTAAAAAAACGCTTCTGTTGGCAGTGGCCGGCCGTGACACCTGCTCTGCACCAAAATCGCAGGTTTTGTGTGCCAATAATACATTTTATTCAGGTTATTCAGCTAGAGGGAAAAAAAAAATCAATTTGAAAACGGCGCCCGCCGCGCCTGCGCAGTAGCTGCTATCGGTGTCTAGCTGTCATCTGAAAACTGCTACTGCGCAGGCGCGGACCGCGCCATCTTGGAGGAGGATTTGTTTTTCTTCTCCGGTAAGATGACGTAGTGGAGCAGTGGAGAAGGATAGGTCAGGACCTGGGGAGGGTAGGTATAGCTCCTTGCTTGGGAAAAATTAATCCCAGATAACCCCTTTAACGCCTTCATGATGCCTCGATTTTCACACTTTTTATTTTTCCTACAGCCATAACATTTTTATTTTTACGTTTTTAGTTAATAGAGTTGTGGGGGTCTGATTTTTTCCTATGGAGAAATGTATGTTTTTTTATATTTTATTATTTATAAAATTTGGGGAACAATAACATTTTTATCGCTTTTTGTTTTTCCAAGGGGAAATACGGTGACCAAGAAAATAGTAACCAGGCACCAGGACAATCAGCAATTTTGTTGTTGATTTTTTCTTTTTACCCTTTGCAAGGTATGAAACATATTAGAGCGCGGCGGATCACGGGACTCCGGTCTGTAGTTTCTGGCCACTGGTTGGGACGCTCGCCGATCTCTTATCTTCCTAGATCCCCGATGCGTCTTCTGATTAGCCGGCCAGGCACGAGGTCTTCATGGCGATGTGACGCACCCACAAGACGCTGTACAGACTTGTGAATAGATCCGGGGGCTGTAATGGTTTCCTATCTGATCTGCAAACATCACGGATAAAACAAGTACAGCACGTGAAAACCAGACATGTGAGCGAGACCTCACGGTATAGTCACTGTATGAACAGCACAGGTTATGACCATTATAACACAGTGTAAATTCAGGAACATTGGATGCTTTTTTTTTTTAGTGCTTAGCATTTTTGGTCTCAACGGGGAAAAAAATGAAGAAAAAACGCTGTAAAAAAACACACCGAAAACTGCGCACCGTGTGAACACAATTTTAGAAACCTTTCGTTTTGCTGTAAAGAAATAAACGCATAAAAAAAACAGACAAGATAAATGCTGAAAAAAGTTTAATATCGATATGAGCCGGAATACAGATGTGATGCTACAGAAAGCCATTTCTAGCCGCATTCATTTCACGTAACATATTATGGAACTTTATGGAACCCGTCGTAGTTTCGCTGTATAGGCGCTGGTCCCCAACAGAGATCCGATCAAGAGAAATCTGGTAGAGAAGCCACATGAAAATCAAGCTGAAAGTGCACTGGGGGGTGTCAATGCACTCAGAACACACCCCCGTGCACTTGAACATTTCTTATGATTGGCATGCCGGATCTCTACAAAAAAAGTATACCGTAATTTTTCATTAGGAGACAAGCGCCTACACAGGCGTACCACCGCTAGAAATAAGCAAATCCCTTTTAATCCTTCACAACTATTCCCATAGTGCAACTTTACTTTCACCTATTAAACAAGAAAAAATCTATAATAATAACAGTAAGCTGCTAAGACCAGTCGGCCGCTCCCCGTTAGCAACATTTCCTAATATCAAGCACTCAGTTCCTTACAAAAAATATTTAATAAAACTTCTCCCTCCCAGAAAAAAAAGAAAACTAAACTTTGACAGCACCCGCTGTATAAACTCCTTATTCCTAAAGGTGACACACAACTTTTAAGGATTAAGTGCAACCAAAAAAAAAATATTTCTGACACCATTGTAGATAGGCAACTTGTGAAATAACAGTAAAAGTTGTGTATAAAAGTTTCCTTTAACTTTAAAGGGGTTGTCCATGAATATCAAGCTGTCTCTCGTCCAGTGATCGGTGGGGGTCCAGACTCCCTGTTAGAATGGAGTTGATGCAAAAAGTAAAGGCAGCCCCATAGGGAATGAATGGCGAGGCAGTCAAGTAAGTGCAGTTTCCGTTCCCAGACCAGCACCGGTCAACTTGTTCCCTATCCCTTGTACTGGTGACACCTTAGACAACCCTTTTAAATTTTAAAATTGACAGAAGAACTTGTTAGAAGGTAAGAGAACCTATTTGTGTTGCTTCATTGGGGGGGTGATCTTAATCCAGCCATCGACTACATAAAAGGCAGCATGAAGCGGCTCGGTGAACATGGCCGAGGTGGTGTGCAGGCGTGTGACTTTTCCACAAAAGCTGTAGAAGGTTAGTTGTCCGGCTTCATAGTCTAGAAACAATCCGACGCCGCGGATGACGCCATCTTCCGATTCGATCTGCGTGCAATCAGAGTCGTGGTAGACTTCGATGCGGTTATGACTCCAGATCAAGCACCAGGACTTCTCGTATCATAGAAAGGACTTTAAACCGGATCTCTCCATGGTGGGATAGGCAACGCCGATGGATTTCACTCCGAACTTTCTGGTTTTCACTTCCCAAAAGTGTCTTCCTGAAGAGAAAGACTCGATGCTGATGACCTGGCTAGATTTAAACCGGGATGGCGTGGTTTCCATGATTTTCCATGGAGTATGATAAACTTCTGAGGCCAGGGGAGAGACTGAGATAATTACTGGCGGGTTCTACTTTTAGCAGTAAATCGACTTTGTACTGTAAATGGTACCGCTTACTGGACAGAAAGCGCGGCAGAGAGTCGGAAACACGCTTTATGCATTTCTGGAAGAGTAAGGAAATCAGTAACCTGTCAAAGTATCGGTCGGCCATGGCTGCTTGGTTGCCTGTGTCGGTGCTTGTTGGCTCTTGTGAGGCACAGAACAGATCCATCGTGCTGGAAGGAGCCTGATCTACGTCCGGGGACATCTCGGCTCCTCTCTTGCAGACAGAATTAATTTCGCCACCTATCTGTTTTGCGATCTCTCTCAAATGTCTCCCGACTTCTTTACCGCGTCGACGTGCGCTTCCAAAATGTGATTGCTTAATTCTTTGCGCATGGCTTCGAAGTCTCTTTTCACTTGCGCTAGGTTTTCCTCCTTGCTTTTGAAAATGCTGCGCGAGACGTCCTCCGTTTCCTTAACAAGACGCCCGCTCTGATTTTAAGCCCCGGAGAATAGTTTTCAGGCGCTGTTTTTCATGCTGAACGACTTCTTCCAGGGGCTCGAGGTCATGGTCTTTGTGTTCCGACAAGCAGCAGGATGGACAGATGCTAGCCTGGTGGTTTACGCAATAATACTTGAAATTTCGTTGTGGATGTGGCATTTTCTGCTCCTTATCGACGTAGTGGGGTCAACTAAAATGTGTTCTTTGCTTTGGCTGTGGCGCACCAGATGCTGGCGGCAGAACGAAGCTTCGCACACAAGTCCTGGCAGCGGTGGAAGGGATCAGAATACAGAAGGTGCACGGCACCTCCTCTGGGCGCTGACCGCCCTTCACGGACTTATAATACTCCGCTATGTACCCCAGGTTAAAGTTGAGCCGAGATAAAGCGTTGGCTGAACAGATTTTCCGGCATTTGGGACAGGAATTATTTTCATTGTCTATCTGCCGCTCAATCAACATTTGAAAGCAGCCGAGGCAGAAGCTATGTCCACAGTCTACCACAGGGTTCCCCAACTCCAGTCCTCAAGGCCCACCAACAGGTCATGTTTTCAGGATTTCCCTTGTATTCTACAGCTGATGCAATTATCACCTCTGGGCAATACTAAGGAAATCCTGAAAACATGACCTGCTGGTGGCCTTGAGGACTGGAGCTGGGGAACCCTGGTCTAACATGACCTGCTGGTGGGCCTTGAGGACTGGAGTTGGGGAAGCTTGGTCTAACATGACCGGGCTGGTGTAAATGTCCAGATGGAGCAGGTCAGCTCGTAATCCAGTGTCGTGACCGCCATTGCTTCCCACTCCCACAACTCCTTCCTTCCTTCCTTCTACCGGTTTCTAATGAAGATTGACGCCGTCCAAGCGTGGACCCGAGATTTCCGTATCTGTTCAGGAGCGATTGAATGAGAAATAAGAGAAGCTCTAACATGGAATCTTAGAGCAAAAGTCACAAATTTCGGCAGAAATACATTTATATTCTCATTTTTTAATAAAGTCAATGATATCCGTTTGTCAGAAGCGCCAAAAGACGTGATGCCGAAGTGAACAGAGCCTCATACCAAGCTCCACAGCTGCTGCTGACCCCCGGCTGCCTGCAGTCACCACCAGGGAGTGTAGGAGCTCACCGTGTATGGAAGCAGTGGCCTCCTGAGCTCCCCCTGGTGGTGGCTGTGTGCACACAAAATTGATCGATCAATGGAGATCCGACCTCTAGGACCTTCATCATTCCCGAGAAGAAATGTGCTCTGAAATACCCTGAGCGGAAGTCGGACGAGCGCCCTGATCATTCTCTATGGGACTGCCAGAAAAAGCCGAGAGAACTGGGAGATCTGCACCAGTCCTGCAGACGATGCACGGAAGGAAAGTGCAGGTCCGGGAATGGCTGCAGCCTGAGTCATGTCCTCAGAATCAGTGGGGAGGCCAACTATGGACGAGGAGGCTGTCAGGATGGAGGAGACTGTCAGGATGGAGGTTGTCAGAATGGAGGAGGCTGTCAGGATGGAGGTTGTCAGGATGGAGGTGGCTGTCAGGATGGAGGAGGCTGTCAGGATGAAGGAGGCTGTCAGGATGGAGTTTGTCAGGATGGAGGAGACTGTCAGGATGGAGGTTGTCAGGATGAAGGAGGCTGTCAGGATGGAGGAGGCTGTCAGGATGGAGGATGTCAGGATGGAGGAAGCTGTCAGGATGGAGGAAGCTGTCAGGATGGAGGATGTCAGGATGGAGGAAGCTGTCAGGATGGAGGTTGTCAAGATGGAGGAGACTGTCAGGATGGAGGTTGTCAGGATGAAGGAGGCTGTCAGGATGGAGGAGGCTGTCAGGATGGAGGAAGCTATCAGGATGGAGGAAGCTATCAGGATGGAGGAGGATGTCAGGATCGAGGAGGCTGTCAGGATGGAGGAAGCTATCAGGATGGAGGAAGCTGTCAGGATGGAGGAAGCTGTCAGAATGGAGGTTGTCAGGATGGAGGGGGCTGTCAGGATGGAGGTTGTCAGGATGGAGGAGGCTGTCAGGATGGAGGAGGATGTCAGGATGGTGGAGGCTGTCAGGAAGGAGAAGGCTGTCAGGATGGAGGAGGCTGTCAGGATGGAGGAGGCTGTCAGGATCGAGGAGGCTGTCATGATCGAGGAAGCTGTCAGGATCGAGGAGGCTGTCAGGATGGAGGATGTCAGGATGGAGGAAGCTGTCAGGATGGAGGAAGCTGTCAGGATGGAGGATGTCAGGATGGAGGAAGCTGTCAGGATGGAGGTTGTCAGGATGAAGGAGGCTGTCAGGATGGAGGATGTCAGGATGGAGAAAGCTGTCAGGATGGAGGATGTCAGGATGGAGGATGTCAGGATGGAGGAGGATGTCAGGATGGAGGATGTCAGGATGGAGGTTGTCAGGATGAAGGAGGCTGTCAGGATGGAGAAAGCTGTCAGGATGGAGGATGTCAGGATGGAGGATGTCAGGATGGAGGAGGATGTCAGGATGGAGGATGTCAGGATGGAGGATGTCAGGATGGAGGATGTCAGGATGGAGGAAGCTGTCAGGATGGAGGATGTCAGGATGGAGAAAGCTGTCAGGATGGAGGATGTCAGGATGGAGGATGTCAGGATGGAGGAGGATGTCAGGATGGAGGATGTCAGGATGGAGGTTGTCAGGATGAAGGAGGCTGTCAGGATGGAGAAAGCTGTCAGGATGGAGGATGTCAGGATGGAGGATGTCAGGATGGAGGAGGATGTCAGGATGGAGGATGTCAGGATGGAGGATGTCAGGATGGAGGATGTCAGGATGGAGGAGGCTGTCAGGATGGAGGATGTCAGGATGGAGGAGGATGTCAGGATGGAGGATGTCAGGATGGAGGCTGGTGTCCTATAGTGACCACTTTGTACAGTGACAGACCCAGGAGTGGTTATTACACCGCTGAGCATCCTCCCTTGTGTGCAGCCTGTCACACGGCGCCTCCGGCCTTCTCCCTCATGCCGGTCAGTGACGGTGGTAATACCCGCTATGCCGTGCCGGTACACCGCCCGAGCCGCCACCTGTGTCCGGTGTGTGAGGCGCCTGTCTGATTCTGGAAGGATGAGGTCAGGTGACTGCGCCGCTGCCTAACTCTTATAGTGCAGCCTAACCTGCTGAGCAACCCAGCACGGAAATTCTGCAATTCAGCTGATTGGTTGTTTGATTTAACGCCAGAGCTGATTGGCTGCCAGAGTGTGTGAGCGGCTCTTCCTCGGCGAAGTCAATCGACCTAGAGGTCTGTGCGGTAAGTCGCGGGCGGAGCGCAGTGTCCGGTGTCAGGCCCGGGGCGGTCCGTCCACACCGTGTGCTCCCAGCACATACAATAGAGGGTCCTCACCTTCTGTGTAGCCCCGCAGACCCCGTGCGCACAGGCAGCGTGTCACCTCACACACTGCGCTCTCCGGCCCTGGGTGAAGCCCCTCACAGCCAGAGTGTAGCCGGACATGTTATTAATATGTGAGAATCAGGGGCTGCGGCGGCACCGAGCCGTCACCCCCTGCACCCGGTACCTTACAGCAATTGGGCTGGTCTGTGAGCGGCCGCGGTGTCACATCCCTTCCTGCGCCTGCGCGCTGAGAGACTGCGCGAGCGCCGCGGTGTGATCACAGTGTCCGTGCGGAGCGCTCTCTGATGGATGATGCCAGTACTCAGCAGCCCCATGTCAGGACGTACTCAGCAGCCCCATGGCAGGACGTACTCAGCAGCCCCATGGCAGGACGTACTCAGCAGCCCCATGGCAGGACGTACTCAGCAGCCCCATGTCAGGACGTACTCAGCAGCCCCATGGCAGGACGTACTCAGCAGCCCCATGGCAGGACGTACTCAGCAGCCCCATGTCAGGACGTACTCAGCAGCCCCATGGCAGGACGTGCTCAGCAGCCCCATGTCAGGACGTGCTCAGCAGCCCCATGTCAGGACGTGCTCAGCAGCCCCATGGCAGGACGTGCTCAGCAGCCCCATGGCAGGACGTGCTCAGCAGCCCCATGGCAGGACGTGCTCAGCAGCCCCATGTCAGGACGTACTCAGCAGCCCCATGGCAGGACGTACTCAGCAGCCCCATGGCAGGACGTACTCAGCAGCCCCATGGCAGGACGTACTCCGCAGCCCCATGGCAGGACGTACTCAGCAGCCCCATGTCAGGACGTACTCAGCAGCCCCATGTCAGGACGTACTCAGCAGCCCCATGTCAGGACGTACTCAGCAGCCCCATGTCAGGACGTACTCAGCAGCCCCATGTCAGGACGTACTCAGCAGCCCCATGGCAGGACGTACTCAGCAGCCCCATGTCAGGACGTACTCAGCAGCCCCATGTCAGGACGTACTCAGCAGCCCCATGTCAGGACGTACTCAGCAGCCCCATGGCAGGACGTACTCAGCAGCCCCATGTCAGGACGTACTCAGCAGCCCCATGGCAGGACGTACTCAGCAGCCCCATGTCAGGACGTACTCAGCAGCCCCATGTCAGGACGTACTCAGCAGCCCCATGTCAGGACGTACTCAGCAGCCCCATGGCAGGACGTACTCAGCAGCCCCATGGCAGGACGTACTCAGCAGCCCCATGTCAGGACGTACTCAGCAGCCCCATGTCAGGACGTACTCAGCAGCCCCATGTCAGGACACCCCGTCATCACTGAAGGCCCTCTCGCTCTACACTGACACACGAGAAGCCCCTGGTCCCCGCAGTTCCTCCGCACCTTTCTGGCGGGGACACGCTATATATATATTAAAAAAAGAGCCTTCAACCCCTTTAATGATAAAATTCATCATTTCATCCCTTTAACCCCTTGGCGACCCAGCCTGTTTGCACGTTCATGACCGGGCCAATGTTTACAATTCTGACCACTGTCCCTTTATGAGGTCATAACTCTGGAACGCTTCCATGGATCCCGTTGACTCTGACAATGTTTTCGCGTGACATATTGTACTTCATGTTGGTGGTAAAATTTCTTTGATATGACTTGTGTTTATTTGTGAAAAAAATGGAAACTTGGAGAAAATATTGAAAATTTCACAATTTTCCAACTTTTAATATTTATGCCCTTAAATCAGAGAGTCATATCACACAAAATAGTTAATAAGTAACATTTCCCACATGTCTACTTTACATCCGCACAATTATGGAACCTTTTTTTTTTTCTGCTAGGAAGTTATAAGGGTTAAAAGTTGACCAGTGATTTCTCATTTTCCAAGCAAAATTTACAAATACTTGTTTTTTTAGGGACCACCTCACATTTGAAGTCACTTTGAGGGGCCTTTTTGGCAGAAAACAAAAGTTATTGTACAATTTCTCCTGAATACGCCGATACCCTACATGTGGGGGTAAAACACTGTTTGGGCGCATGGCGGAGCTTGGAAGGGAAGGAGCGCCGTTTGACTTTTCAATGCATAATTGGTTGGAATTGAGATCAGACGCCATGTCGCGTTTGGAGAGCCCCTGATGTGCTCAAACAGTGGAAACCCCCAATTCTAACTCCAACCCGAACCCCAACACACCCCTAACCCTAATCTCAGCCCTAACCCTAGCCCTAATCTCAGGGGTTTGATTTACTATTTATGGCGGTTTTTATGTTTGGCGGCTGTCGCACGCTAAAAGACGCTTTTTATTGTAAAAATAGTTTTTGCATCACCACATATTGAGAGCTATAATTTTTCCGTATTTTCACCCACCGAGTCCTGTGAGGTCTTATTTTTTGCGGGACGAGTTGACGTTTGTATTGGTGCCATTTTTGGGCATTGGACGTTTTTTGATCGCTATTTATTCCAATTTTTGGGAGGCAGAATGAACAAAAACCAGCGTTTCATGAATTTCTTTTGGGGGAGTGCGTTTACACCATTCCACGTGCGGTAATATTGATAAAGCGGTTTTATTCTTCAGGTCAGTACGGTTACAGCGATACCTCATTTATGTTTTTTTATGTTTTGGCGCTTTTATGCAATAACTTTTACAGTATAGAAAAAAATAATTATTTTTGCATCGCTTTATTCTGCGAGCTATAACTTTTTTATTTTTCCGCTGATGACGCTATATGGCAGCTTGTTTTTTGCAGGACAAGGTGACGTTTTCAGCGGTACCATGGATATTTATATGCGTCTTTTTGATCGCGCGTTATTGCACTTTTTGTTCGGCGGTATGATGATAAAGCATTGTTTTTTGCCTCGTTTTTTTACAGTGTTCACTAAAGGGGTTAACTAGTGGGACAGTTTTATAGGGCGGGTCGGTAAGGACGCGGGGATATCAAATATGTGTACTTTTATTGTTTTTTATTATTTACATAAATATATGTATTTGTTGGTAAAATATTTAAAAAAATTTCTTTATTTGGGGATTTTTTTAAAAATATTTTTACGCATTATAATTTTTTTTTTTTCCTTTATTACATTGTCCCAGGCTGGCACATTAATATAGCATAGCACTGTGTCAGGTGTCAGATCAGCGATCTGGCAGGCAGTGAGGTGGCTTGCCGGTGCTTGCTTTCAGCAGGCACTGACAAAGCCACCTCATTGCAGGACCCGGAAGGACTCCGCGGCCATCTTGGAGCTGGGGGTCGCCATGCAGACTACAGGAACAACGCGATCACATCTCCCCTCCTTTACCTAAGCTCAGATCCCTCCTGTGTGTCTGCAGCAGGAGCCTCTCCCCATAGCTCATTCCTGGCCTGGGAGCGGTAGAATGTAAGTACGAAATAAAGATCAGCTCCAGTTTTTTGTGTGAATTGTGTTTTTTTTGCTGTCTTTTCCAGGCGGCTACCACCACTCTCAATATTCTCCTTGAAGCCGTGGACAATGGCGGACACGTTCCTGAAGAAGCCGACCATTTGCTCTCTGTGCAAGGCCACGTACCCAGAGGGGGCGGCGGGGCACCACTGCGGACATGACCAGGGTGACACGGTGGACGCCTCCCGTGACGAGCTGCCGAGGGCTGAGGATACCAGGAGCATTGAGATCGACAGCCTTATGAGATCAGTGACCATTCTGAAGGAGGAGATGAAGACACTCCGAGAGAAGAACGAAATAATGAAAGACGACATCAAAGACTTGTGCCGCATCTTCCTCAACTCCCTGCTGGAATCGATGATGTTCGTGGAGGAGAACATTAACCAGCAGAACTCCCTGCTGGAATCGATGATGTTCGTGGAGGAGAACATTAACCAGCAGAACTCCCTGCTGGAATCGATGATGTTCGTGGAGGAGAACATCAACCAGCAGAACTCCCTGCTGGAATCGATGATGTTCGTGGAGGAGAACATCAACCAGCAGAAGGTGCAGTTGTTTACGGAAATGAAGGTGAAAATACTTAATCTGAAGGAGAGGGAAATCTTCTTATCCCCGGAGATAAAACTCTTGGAGGATCTGTGCAGCCAGGGCGATCCTGTGGCCATCATGCAGAACCTAAAGAGCTACAAGGAGCAGGAGAAGACCGAACTCCAGGCAATACACCAACACTGACCTCATGCTCTTCTCCCTGATATTTAAGAAAAATTTGGAACTCTTTTCAGAGTTGGTCCAAAGATTGTTGGCCTCCCATTGCCTCCACCTGAGGCATACAGCCAGCTTCCTGCTGAACAAGGCCACGGCCAGCAGAGGCCTCCTGGTGATGGCCACCGGCAGAGCCGTCTTGTATGTCGGGAGTAAGGAGAGCCGCCAGGTCCTGTGAGATTCAAGACCTGCAACATCCTCAGCAATGCGGCCTTCTCGTCTGGAAAACACTACTGGGACGTGAACGGCAGCAAGACCGGCGTGCAGAGCGTCGGAGTAGCGTACCCGTCCATGGAGAAGAATGGTCTGGAAGCGTACCTAGGGTACAACGAGAAGTCCTGGTGTCTGACCTGGTGCCGCAGGTGCATGGAGGTCTGCCACGACTCGCGTGCAGGGAGGTCGCCTCTGAAGGAGCCGAGTCGTCTTCCATGGCCGTGTATCTGGATTACGATGTCGGCCGGATCTCCTTCTACCGGTAGGACCCAATCGCGCATCTCTACACCTTCTTCGCCAGCTTCAGCGAACCTCTCCACCCCGCATTTTGCGTGGTCTACGGCTCGATCAAGATTAACCCTTAAAAGTCTCCCGCACGGAAATAGATGTGATGTTTGGTCGTCACGTGAAGGATAAAAGTCTGTAAAAAAAAAAAAATTACCCATAGACGCCGAGATTGAATGACGTGACCTGCCGACTACAGGGGTCCTCTCCCATCCTCTGCTTTGCCTGAAAGCTCGGCTCCTCTTCATCACTTGTAGCACATTCCAGCATGACTTCCTATAAGCGGAATATCCCTTTAACAGGGAGAAGAAAAAGTCACGATTCCTGAGTTATTAAAGGGACAGTAAAAAAAAAATTAGAAAAACATGCTTACTTCCTAAAACAGCACCACCCTGCTCCCAGATTGTGTCTGGTACTGCAGCTCAGCCGCTTACCTGTAAATGAGACTGAGTTGTAATACCAAACACGACCAGTGGGGCGGCGTGGTTTGTAGGAAAGAGCAGCCTTTTTTTTCTAATTATGACCAACATGATTATTATGTCCAATTATTTTTTTTTCAATTTTGATATCTATTCAGAGAGGGTCGTGCCGGGGATTGCACTTCGTCTCGGGTCAGAGATAGATTATGGGTCGTTTTGGTGATGGGGGCAGTAGTCCCGCTCATAATAAGTCCTTACAGTTGTTACATTTTCTATAGTATTTTACGTTATCTTATAATTTATCTCTGGTGATAAGTTAGAGAATAGCTCAGTGTTACACAGTTGAGGGCAATTTAAATATTTAGGATTTTTTATATTTAAAAGTTTGAATTTTTGGATAGAAATCATTCTTGCAATTGTGTTTCATTAAAAATTGCGTTTTATAGCCTCGTGCATTGCACTGTCTAGCTGGCTGCAGAATGGTTTAACTGGGAATCCATCAGTGAGCTCGTGGGTGATGAAGAACAGGTAAGGCCGGTTTTATCGACCCAAGTACAGACCGCGATGTTCGGACCGGCTGCGAATCTCCTGATCCAAACTCAACACCTTCCTTAATGCTCATGAGTCTGTAGAGTTTGGGTGAGGAGTCTTCTCATCCCGGTCCCGTACATCGCAGCGAGCGCTCGACCCGTTACCGACCTGAGTCATGTGGCTATAAACCAGCCGAGAGGAACAGATGATGAGATCGAGCTCGCTGGTGGAGCCTCAGTTTTCTCATTCTGCAGCCAGCAACAGATAGAAGGAGGAAGCAAAGTTTTAATGAAACCCGTTTACAAAAATACACACATTTAAGTAATAAAAAATATCCCCTGTAGGAGTCCATATATTATATAAAATCCACGAAAACAGCGCCAGGTTCTCCAGTCACATCCAAAGCTTACATTTCATGAGTGAGCATTTCACTTCTGCCCTTCAGTGGCTGTGTGGGATTGTAGATGCAGCTTTGGGTGTGACTAGAGTATAAATTAAGGATGGACCGATAGTGAAGAAATAATTTTTTTTATAACTTTCTATTAGTTTAGAATCTGCAGAAACGTTTACACCTGGGGGGGCGGCGGGGGGCATCTCACCTAAATATGCCTTTTGATTCTGCTACCGCTTCTCCCATCTGTTTTGCAGCTTCTCACTTTACAGCAGCGACACAGATTCTCATTTTATCAGTGATATCTCCGTTTAGTGATAACTCTATCCTATTGACTCGTTCTCCCGCTGTCAGAGTTGCGTTATTTAATAAAGTTATGTTATAAAAGCACAATGGCGTCCTGCTTATCTAGCACCATTATTACTGCCCCCCCAATACAGGGAGCCCAGCGGCTTCTATAGGAGTCAGGGGTCTCACCCTCATAGCTGACAGCGCCTAGACTCGTGTAACAATGGTGACATCTAGTGGACGAAGATCAGAATTACACCACAACAGAACTTCTGCCTGATTGTGAGCTGATTCCGGGACCTGGCAATAAACGGGGACTTGTCCTGACTGTACGGGGGGGTTTTACTGTATTTTTCTTTCACGGTCTCTTTTTTATTTTTTCCATTACACCTGACAAGATGCAATCTCGGCTCTGCTCAACCTCTAGACATGAGGAAAACTTTACAGCCCTGAACCATATAAAGTACATCTGTGTCACTCATCGGGCCCCATTCTCTAGTTGCTGGGGGTTTTTTTTTAGTCTTGTGGTTTTTGTTAATTTTTTTTCTCCTTTAAATTTTTTGAAATTAACGGACATGGTCATGTGTTTCGTACAGAATCAAAAAAAGAAAACAAAAAAAAAAACCTTTTCTGCCAGATTTATTGCAATCGGACATTGCTGATCATTGTATCTGATGTTTTCTGCTGATTTATCAATTTGGCGACTTTGTAAAAAGTTGCCATATATTTCGGACAAATCCCCCCACCCCTGAGTGATTTTGCACAAACTTTGCAACATTCTGTTTGCAACTTTATGCACTAAAGGGTTAAAGATATTTTGACTGATGTGTTAGGCCTCTTTCACAAGTCCGTGAGACACACACAGACACATTCCAGTGACCTTCCGTGGACCGTGTGTCCGTTTTTTACCGGCAGTACGGACTGCAAAACATCACGCACGCGGATGACACACTGAGATGTCATCCGTGTGACATGTACCGGCACCTGAGAAGCAGCGGTACAGTAAGCGCTGTTCCCCGGCACCGGATGCTGAAGACGGCTCTCATCATTCTCCCCTGATCTGCCGGCGATCAGCGCTATCAGGGGAGAATAATGAGAGTGGTATTCAACCGATAACAGCAGGCGGCGACTGATGGAACTATTAACTCCCATCAGCGTACGCCTGCTGCCGCTAATACCAGTGAAAGCCTACTCTGTAAGTAAGTAATTTTAAAAAAACACCATTTTTGACAACCAGCCTTGCTAAAACTGACAGCTGGAGACTGGTATTCTCAGGCTGGTAAGGGACCATGGATATTGACCCCCCAGCCTAAAATAGCAGCTCGCGGCTGCCCGGAAAAGGCACATCTATTGGATGCACCACTTCTAGCGCTTTGCCCGGCTCTTCCCACTTGCCCTGTAGCAGTGGCAAGTGGGATTCATATTTGTGGGGTTGATGTCACCTTTGTATTGTCGGGTGATATCAAGCCCACAGCTTAGTAATAGAGAGACATCTGTTAGACACCTATCCATTACAAAGACACGGAATAAAGTCTTAGTAGAAATAACACTAAACACAGTTTTCCTTTTGTTATTTAAAAATAATTTCAGTTATACTCACTAAACACCTATTCCACCGAAGCCCTCGTCTCCTGTAATAAAAAAAAATAATATCCCTCACCTCTCCGCCGTTCTGTCCCACGCCGTAATCCATGTCTGGGAGGAAAAACAGTTTTCAACCTGGATGCTGCCAAGATGCGACCGTCCAGGCTGAGAACCACTGAGGAATGAGCAGCTGCGAGCGCAGCCTCAGTGACCAGTGGTGACGTTTTTGAGGTTACTGGAGGTCACTGTGGCTCCGTTCCCAGCCGGGCTGAACTGCGGTGACCTCAGCCACGTGGGAAAAAGTCAGTGATGAGGTCACTGCAGTTCATGCTCAGTGACATCACTGTGAGAAACGTACCAGCCTGAGAATACCAGCCCCCAGCTGTCTGCTTTATCAAAGCTGGTTGTCAAAAATGGGTGGGGACCCCATGCTGTTTTTTTAAATTATTTATTTCAATAGTTTAAAAAATAAGAGCGGGGACCCCTCTATTCTGGATAGCCAGCCTTGCTGAAGCTGACATCTGAGGGTTGCAGCCCCCAGCTGTGAGTTTTGCCTGGCTGGTTACAGAAAATACAGGAGAACCCGCGCAGTTGGCGGGTGAGGACTACTCCCATCAGCCGCTCCTGCTCTCACTCTTCTCACTTGAATATAACTCTCTCATTCTCCCCTGATCGCTGGCAGAGCAGGGGAGAATGATGAGAGCCGTTTTCAGGCGCCGGGGAACAGCGCTTACTGTACCGCTGCTTCGGTGCGTGTGGTACCGATGTGGCACACGTGTGCAGCATATTTTACACACACGGGCACTGACATCTCCAGACAAAAATGGACGTGTGAGGCCGGCCCTAGTGAGGCCATCGCCCCTAGCAACCAAAGGAATCCTAGCTTAAATCTCTAACATGATGTTAACAACCAATCAGATCGCTTCTTCCGTCCCAGACTCTGCTGTGCCAAAATGAGAGCTGCAATCTGATTGGCTGGTTCCTGCCAGTAGTCTTGGCAGGTGTTTGTCTCCGCTTTGGTTCCGCACTAATGACCAATGACAGCGGTGAAGGAGTTAATCTTTTTTTTTCGTTTCATAGAGCAGCTTTGCATGTCGGGTAATGTAGTTCTCTCGCTCTGTGATTCGTACTATGTCACGATTAGGAACTACACCTCCCAGAGTGCAGTGCGGCTACGGACGTGTGGACGGCAGTGAGTGGCCGGGCGGAGATTTCATGTGCTTTCTTTGTAACACATCATCAGTTCCCGTACACGGAGAGCCCCAGAGCCGGCAGTCAGGTCTGTCACACTATGTGCATGGGCGGAGAGAACGCTGCTGGATTATGGAGTAGTGAAACTACAGCTCCCAGCGTGCCCAGATGTATGGAGCGCAACATGGGAACGATTCCTGTCTTTGTAAATAAAGTTTATTGACAGTGCCATATATTCACCAATCAGATCGCTGCTTTCAATAACCCGCCATAAAAACTGGATTCTGATTGGTAAAGTAATTCGCACATAGCTGTCTTCCAATGGGCTTATTGTTTACACTAACCAATTAGATTCCAGCTTCTACAATGAAGAACGGAAGCTGATTGGTTACCATGGGCAACAGGCCAATCCAGTACTTGGTACAGCCTTATGTTGTCTATCAATAAACTTTATTCATACAGTGTGTATATCGCGATATTGGCACTCAATATATTTCACGATATTGGCGTTCTGTATAATGTATATCGTGATATTGGCGCTCTATACTGTATATAATGTATATCGTGATATTGGCGCTCTGTATATAATGTATATCGTGATATTAGCGCTCTGTATATAATGTATATCGTGATATTGGCGCTCTATACTGTATATAATGTATATCGTGATATTGGCGCTCTGTATATAATGTATATCGTGATATTGGTGCTCTGTATATAATGTATATCGTGATATTGGCGCTCTGTATATAATGTATATCGTGATATTGGCGCTCTATACTGTATATAATGTATATCGTGATATTGGCGCTCTGTATAGAATGTATATCGTGATATTGGCGCTCTATACTGTATATAATGTATATCGTGATATTGGCGCTCTGTATAGAATGTATATCGTGATATTGGCGCTCTATACTGTATATAATGTATATCGTGATATTGGCGCTCTGTATAGAATGTATATCGTGATATTGGCGCTCTGTATAGAATGTATATCGTGATATTGGCGCTCTGTATAGAATGTATATCGTGATATTGGCGCTCTGTATAGAATGTGTATTACGCACTGGAGCTTATACCCCGTTGTATCTGTCCCTCTCCTCCTTCCGCTGCAGGTCTGGGCTTAGAGGTGAAGCCGTCTGTGCTGCGGGGCCCCAGGGCCACATGGCTTCTCTCGCCCTCCTTTACCTCCTGCTCCAAGTCATCGTAGCGCTGTCACCGGAGGAGCGGAGCGACTACACAGCGTGTGACAGCGGCGGATGGTGGGTCCTAGTCATGGCCGACAGCGTGACTGATGTCATCACGATCTATGATGTCATCGCCTCACTGTACATACACAGCCTGGAAAAGCTGTTCAACTACAACTCCCAGCATCCCAACATCTGTGGAGAATTAATAAAGCACATTCGCCAGCAGCAGACATCCAATGCTCCATGAATCCGGCATCGAATTGTGGCCTGGACAAATAACAGAAGGGTCGGCTGGAGCCCGCTCCCGGACTGTGGAAGGACCAGACCAGAGTCTAATGTGTCACACAAAGTGGCTGTCACTAATCCAGAGGATAGGTGACAGTTATAGATCTGTGGTGGTCTGACCGCCGGGAACCGCAGTGATTGGCAAAACGGGGCAGCAGTGTGCACGCTCCACCGACGCGCCATTCCTTATCTATGGGGCAGCAGTGTGCACGCTCCACCGACGCGCCATTCCTTATCTATGGGGCAGCAGTGTGCACGCTCCACCGACGCGCCATTCCTTATCTATGGGGCAGCAGTGTGCACGCTCCACCGACGCGCCATTCCTTATCTATGGGGCAGCAGTGTGCACGCTCCACCGACGCGCCATTCCTTATCTATGGGGCAGCAGTGTGCACGCTCCACCGACGCGCCATTCCTTATCTATGGGGCAGCAGTGTGCACTAGGGTGACCGCAAAAAATCGATGTTGGAATTTTGTCCGTCTGGACCCCACAAAATGATTCCCCTTTCCAGATATTGAGATAGCCAAAATTTGAGCGCGATCAAATGACGTTAACCCGTGCCGCTCGTCGCTCAAAGTTTGAAAAAATCCAAATTGAGGTTTTTTAAGATTTAGGTATTTTGCATAGTCTGTTAGACTATAAAGAATGTGACAACAACATTGCAGAAATAGCCCTGACCAAATTTTCGAACCATTTTTGGTATTTGAATGCAGAGTTGGTGGGATTATCGTTTTTTGATCCCACCATTACAGACAATGAAAAGTTGTTAATGGCTAATAAATTGCTCAGTAGCACAGATGAACCATCAGAGCACGCTAGGGTTGTAAAGCCAAAAGTTAGGAAAGAAAAATTAAAAGAGGTAGGAAGTAGCCGACTTTAACGACCTTCTGACAAAAGATGAAGAACAAAAGCAATATGTCCTGCAAGTTGTAAGCAAATGCCGAGCATTATATTCTGACGTTTCAAAAACTACTTTAACAAAAGCTCTAGAATAGATTAGATAACTATGTAAAATTATCAACTCATGTAGGTTAGCGTGCTCTGATGGTTCATCTGTGCTACTGAGCAATTTATTAGCCATTAACAACTTTTCATTGTCTGTAATGGTGGGATCAAAAAACGATAATCCCACCAACTCTGCATTCAAATACCACAAATGGTTCGAAAATTTGGTCAGGGCTATTTCTGCAATGTTGTTGTCACATTCTTTATAGTCTAACAGACTATGCAAAATACCTAAATCTTAAAATACCTCAATTTGGATTTTTTCAAACTTTGAGCGACGAGCGGCACGGGTTAACGTCGTTTGATCGAGCTCAAATTTTGGCTCTCTCAATATCTGGAAAGGGGAATCGTTTTGTGGGGTCCAGACGGACAAGATTCCAACATTTTTTCCCCCCCATATGAGATCCGGTCACCCTAGTGTGCACGCTCCACCGACGCGCCATTCCTTATCTATGGGGCAGCAGTGTGCACGCTCCACCGACGCGTCATTCCCTATCTATGGGGCAGCAGTGTGCACGCTCCGACGCTCCATTCCTTATCTATGGGGCAGCAGTGTGCACGCTTCGACGCTCCATTCCTTATCTATGGGGCAGCAGTGTGCACGCTCCACTGACGCGCCATTCCTTATCTATGGGGCAGCAGTGTGCACGCTCCACCGACGCGCCATTCCTTATCTATGGGGCAGCAGTGTGCACGCTCCACCGACGCGCCATTCCTTATCTATGGGGCAGCAGTGTGCACGCTCCACCGACGCGCCATTCCTTATCTATGGGGCAGCAGTGTGCACGCTCCACCGACGCGCCATTCCTTATCTATGGGGCAGCAGTGTGCACGCTCCACCGACGCGCCATTCCTTATCTATGGGGCAGCAGTGTGCACGCTCCGACGCGCCATTCCTTATCTATGGGGCAGCAGTGTGCACGCTCCGACGCGCCATTCCTTATCTATGGGGCAGCAGTGTGCACGCTCCACCGACGCGCCATTCCTTATCCATGAGGCAGCAGTGTGCACGCTCCACCGACGCGCCATTCCTTATCTATGGGGCAGCAGTGTGCACGCTCCACCGACGCGCCATTCCTTATCTATGGGGCAGCAGAGTGCATGCTCCACCTTCAGGTCCGGGCTTCTGCAGGAAACATGACGTCCTCTTATTTTTGTCTCCAGGCAAAGGAACAATTACTCCCCGGTCCAAGAGGAGGAGCGCTGCACGGTGGAGAGGAGAGACGCCTCTATCACCTACTCAGAATTCATTGAGCGGTGAGTGATCACAGGTGTGCTCCCCGCTATGTCTCCATCACCTCTGTTGCATGTGTAAAGAGCCACCGGCACCCCCACAACGTGCACCAAGCCCCCTGCACCTCCACAGCACATGGACTGAGCCCCCCGCAGCACATGCCCCCGAGCCTTCTCCCCCCCCCCCCCCCCCCGCAGCACATGTCCCCCGAGCCTTCTCCCCCCCCCCCCCCCCGCAGCACATGTCCCCCGAGGCCCCTGCACCTCCACAGCACATGGACCGAGCCCCCTGCTCCCATGCAGCACATGGACCGAGCCCCCTGCTCCCCCGCA
Source organism: Dendrobates tinctorius (assembly GCF_039654945.1). Classification (NCBI taxonomy): domain Eukaryota; kingdom Metazoa; phylum Chordata; class Amphibia; order Anura; family Dendrobatidae; genus Dendrobates; species Dendrobates tinctorius. The sequence goes on along the minus strand of NW_027361924.1, from coordinate 7,519,476 downwards.
GCACATGCCCCGAGCCCCCGTGCTCCCCCCCCCCGCAGCACATGTACTGAGCTCCTGCTGCACGCCCGTTGCACATGCCCGAGCCCGCTGCTCCCCGCAGCACACGCACTGAGCCCCCTGATCTTCTTCTTGACAGGTATGCATACAAGAGGCCGCTCATTATCGAGGGAATCACAGACAATTCGGTGAGTGTGTCTTTGGTTCCTGTCCCTCCCACACAGGACTCTTGTTGTGCGGATCTCACATGTTGTCGTTTATGTCAGGAGTTCCGGTCACTGTGCAGGAAAGAGCAACTGCTCCGGACGTATGGAGATCGCAGCGTCCGACTGAGCACCGCAAACACGTATTCCTACGAGAAAGGTGAGATACTAATCACAGGTGAGACCAGTAACATTATAATATAAGGGGGAGGAGGGGACCACACAATACAGGACCAGGGTATAATGGAGGAGGGGATCGCAGGGTACAGGATCGGGGTATAATAGAGGAGGGGGCCGCAGCATACAGACTGGGGCATAATAGAGGAGGGGACCGCAGGGTACAGGACCGGGGTATAATAGAGGAGGCTGCAGTGTAGAGGACCGGGGTATAATAGAGGAGAGGGCTGCAGCTTACAGGACCAGGTATAATAGAGAAGGGGGCCGCAGGGTACAGGACCAGGTATAATAGAGAAGGGGGCCGCAGGGTACAGGACCAGGGTATAATAGAGGAGGGGGCCGCAGCGTACAGGACCAGGGTATGATAGAGGAGGGGGCCGCAGCATACAGGACGGGGTATAATAGAGGAGGGGGCTGCAGCGTACAGGATGGGGTATAATAGAGGAGAGGGCTGCAGCGTACAGGACCGGGGGTATAATAGAGGAGAGGGCCGCAGCGTACAGGACCGGGTATAATAGAGGAGAGGGCCGCAGCGTACAGGACCGGGTATAATAGAGGAGAGGGCCGCAGCGTACAGGATGGGGTATAATAGTGGAGAGGGCCGCAGCGTACAGGACTGGGGTACATTAGAGGAGGGGGCTGCAGTGTACAGGACGGGGTATAACAGGAGAGGGCTGCAGCGTACAGGACCGGGTATAATAGAGGAGAGGGCCGCAGCGTACAGGACCGGGTATAATAGAGGAGAGGGTCGCAGCGTACAGGACGGGGTATAATAGAGGAGGGGGCCGCAGTGTACAGGACTGGGGTACATTAGAGGAGGGGGCTGCAGTGTACAGGACGGGGTATAACAGGAGAGGGCTGCAGCGTACAGGACCGGGTATAATAGAGGAGAGGGCCGCAGCATACAGGACGGGGTATAATAGAGGAGAGGGTCGCAGCGTACAGGACGGGGTATAATAGAGGAGGGGGCCGCAGTGTACAGGACTGGGGTACATTAGAGGAGGGGGCTGCAGTGTACAGGACGGGGTATAACAGGAGAGGGCTGCAGCGTACAGGACCGGGTATAATAGAGGAGAGGGCCGCAGCGTACAGGACCGGGTATAATAGAGGAGAGGGCCGCAGCGTACAGGACCGGGTATAATAGAGGAGGGGGCCGCAGTGTACAGGACTGGGGTACATTAGAGGAGGGGGCTGCAGTGTACAGGACCAGGGTATAATAGAGGAGGGGGCCGCAGTGTACAGGACCGGGTATAATAGAGGGCTGCAGTGTACAGGACTGGGGTACATTAGAGGAGGGGGCTGCAGTGTACAGGACCAGGGTATAATAGAGGAGGGGGCTGCAGCGTACAGGACGGGGTATAACAGGAGAGGGCTGCAGCGTACAGGACCGGGTATAATAGAGGAGAGGGCCGCAGCGTACAGGACCGGGTATAATAGAGGAGAGGGCCGCAGCGTACAGGACGGGGTATAATAGTGGAGGGGGCCGTAGTGTACAGGACTGGGGTATATTAGAGGAGGGGGCCGCAGTGTACAGGACCAGGGTATAATAGAGGAGGGGGCCGCAGTGTACACGACCAGGTATAATATAGGATACACTGGAGGAGGCCGCATGATCGTGTCCCAGCCTCCTTGGGGGTCTCGTATGTATAACGCCGGCCTCCCTTCTCCCCAGTGGACGTCCCTTTCCAGGATTACGTCTCTCACCTCCTAGGCCCCCAGGACCTGGACTCTCTGGGAGTGGGTGAGTTATACACATACCGGTGACGTGACGGCTGTAGGGTATTAGGGACACGTGCAGGACCCCCAGTCACTACTAACAAATCCTCATTTCACCTGCAGATACTTTGTATTTCTTTGGTGATAATAACTTCACAGAATGGGGGTCTCTGTTTCAGAAATACTCCCCTCCTCCATTCACCCTTCCGGGCACGACCGGGGCCTACAGCTTTGGGATAGCTGGTAAGTGACATGATAAAAATGGCACCGAAAAATTGCAAATCTAGGGGTCTCTACAAATGCTGGCGGGAGGGAGACTCCCGGGAAGTGGTGGCACCCATGTGCTGTGCACAAATAAATGACCCCCAGCTCTCCGCTCCTCCACAGGTTCGGGCACCGGCGTTCCCTTCCACTGGCACGGGCCGGGCTACTCCGAGGTGATATACGGCAGGAAGGTGAGTGCCCCCCACACTGGGAGCCGCTCCGCTTATGTCTTACTACCAGATTATTTACAGTCCTTCTTTCTCCCAGCGCTGGTTCCTTTACCCACCCGACAAGACCCCCGAATTTAACCCCAACAGGACCACACTGTCCTGGATTCTGGAGACGTACCCGCTACTACCGGCAGCAGAACGTCCTATAGAGTGTACGATCCGACCCGGAGAGGTGAGGACCGGAGGGCAAAGGGTGGAGGAGAGAGCAAGAGGAGGCGACATAGTGTCTGGATGGGGGGCGAGCGGGATGATGACAGGATGGGTGGGATGTAGAGAGGGATAACGGCAAGATGGGGGATGTAGAGAGCCAGCGGGATGACAGGATGGGGAAGGTTGTAAAGAGTGAGCTGGATGACGGCAGGATGGGTGTGATGTGGGATGACGGCAAGCTGGAGGGGTCGTAGATGAGCGGGATGACAGAGCGAACAGGTTGATGGCAGAATCTGGGGGGCTCAGAGAGTGAGGGGGATGACAGCATTATGGTGGAGTCATAGAGAGCGAGCGGGATGACGGCAGTATGGGGGGGTCATAGAGAGCGAGCGGTATGACGGCAGTATGGTGGAGTCATAGAGAGCGAGCGGCATGACGGCAGTATGGTGGAGTCATAGAGAGCGAGCTGGATGACGGCAGTATGGTGGGGTCATAGAGAGCGAGCGGGATGACGGCAGTATGGTGGAGTCATAGAGAGCGAGCGGCATGACGGCAGTATGGTGGAGTCATAGAGAGCGAGCTGGATGACGGCAGTATGGGGGGGGTCATAGAGAGCGAGCGGGATGACGGCAGTATGGTGGAGTCAGAGAGCGAGCGGCATGACGGCAGTATGGTGGGGTCATAGAGAGCGAGCGGCATGACGGCAGTATGGTGGAGTCATAGAGAGCGAGCTGGATGACGGCAGTATGGTGGGGTCATAGAGAGCGAGTGGGAAGACGGCAGTATGGGGGAGTCATAGAGAGCGAGCTGGATGACGGCAGTATGGTGGGGTCATAGAGAGCGAGCGGGATGACGGCAGTATGGGGGAGTCAGAGAGCGAGCGGGATGACGGCAGTATGGTGGAGTCATAGAGAGCGAGCGGCATGACGGCAGTATGGTGGGGTCATAGAGAGCGAGCTGGATGACGGCAGTATGGTGGAGTCATAGAGAGCGAGCTGGATGACGGCAGTATGGTGGGGCACATAGAGAGCGAGCGGGATGATGGCAGTATGGGGGGGTCATAGAGAGCGAGCGGGATGACGGCAGAATGGTGGAGTCATAGAGAGCGAGCGGCATGACGGCAGTATGGTGGGGTCATAGAGAGCGAGCTGGATGACGGCAGTATGGTGGGGTCATAGAGAGCGAGCGGGATGACGGCAGTATGGTGGGGTCAGAGAGCGAGCGGGATGACGGCAGTATGGTGGAGTCATAGAGAGCGAGCGGGATGACGGCAGTATGGTGGAGTCATAGAGAGCGAGCGGCATGACGGCAGTATGGTGGGGTCATAGAGAGCGAGCGGGAAGACGGCAGTATGGTGGAGTCAAAGAGAGCGAGCGGCATGACGGCAGTATGGTGGGGTCATAGAGAGCGAGCTGGATGACGGCAGTATGGTGGGGTCATAGAGAGCGAGCGGGATGACGGCAGTATGGTGGGGTCATAGAGAGCGAGCGGGATGACGGCAGTATGGTGGGGTCATAGAGAGCGAGCGGGATGACGGCAGTATGGTGGGGTCATAGAGAGCGAGCGGGATGACGGCAGTATGGTGGGGTCAGAGAGCGAGCGGGATGACGGCAGTATGGGGGGTCGTAGAGAACGAGCGGGATAATTGTGAGAAGTGGCAAGAGCATTATTGGATGGATTTTGGCAGGGGATGGGGAATGCAGTACAGGCAGAGACCCTCGGGGACACGGATCTGTAGGAACCTTCTAGAAGCGGAGTCTTGTATTTGGCCGGTGATCTCCGCTACCGTCCTTCTCTTAGGTCCTCTACTTCCCGGATCGCTGGTGGCACGCCACCCTGAACCTGGACACCAGCGTCTTCATCTCCACGTTCCTGGGGTAGAGACTCCCCCATCACCACCGTTCTGCTGTACAACAACGAGAGACCTCAGAGCGCAGGCTGACAACTGCGAGACTGCGACGAGCGCCATCATCAGTGGAGTCCCCTTCCATGCTGACCGGCGGGGGAAGCACTGAGGCCCCCCTGACTGACATGCTGGCTGCTCGTAGCGGACACCTTCTGCACTTTTTTTTAGTTTGGATTTTTCTGTTTTCAGGTTTTAAAGTTTAAGGATTTTTATTGATGACGGAATTTTCTTCTGTAGTAAAACTGAATTAAAAAAAAAAGTCCCGAAGTGAATGAGGTTCTGGTCATCAATTGCTTAAAGGGATCACTGCTGCAGCCAGAGGTCGGGATCTGCGCATCACCACCAGGTGGCGCCCTCCCGTAGTTCTGTGTACGGGCAGTGGCGACAGCAGGCAGGGATGTGCGGCCATACTGTCTGTCTCCTCCGAGGACACCCCACCTCCAGAATCAACGGGACGCTCCAGCCGCAAAGCAACCGCATAACCGCTTTAATATTTGCACTGTGCATTCACAGGAGAAGCCGACACACTACCCCGACCCTCCCGTCAGACCCCGCGTGTCCCACCGGACATAAAGGTGGACGGTCCTGCAGCCGCACAGACACTGGAACCTATTTACATCAGCTATGTACAAGGAAGAGAGCTATAGTGGGGGACGGGGGCACCGTCTATAGCAGGCTAGTGACCGCCTGTTGTGGAAATATAATTTCCAGCATGCCTGTCATGACGCCACTGGGCTGTAAATAATGATCTGTGGCGCCATCTAGTGTCGCGTTTTCATCCACAAAGCGTAATAACACTGGGTATGCTGGCGGCCATATTGGCGTAGTCCTCGCGCTGTGAAGAAATCCATGTCTGATCTCTCTCTCGGATTCATTGGTGAGCGGCAGCGAGGAGACGAGAGCGGCCCCGGTGACAAGAGAGATGAGGCCAGAGCGCCCCGGAGAGGAGGTGCAGGCTGGTGATCTACGACGGGTGGACAGCGATGGGCGTGAGCGGGACAAGTAAGGCATGAAGGCAAATCAGGCACGTTACATCGCTCCGCCACCGCTGCTGGACACCTCCAAATATACGCCACCGCTGGGGGGGTACTCCACTAATAGTCCTCCACCCAACCATTCTCAGATATGAAGGCATCGATCACCTCCTTCATGGCAAGGTTCGGGATCAGCTGATCCTGGGTCAGGGGGCTCCGGGTCACCGGATCAAAGTGTCCCACTCTCTGCAGGAAAATAGATTTACCGTCAGTCAGGAGCCGGGGGTCCACGCCAACCCCAGCTCATCCCCCTCCCCATCCTCTGTTACCTGGAGGTGCTCCTCGATGTCCTTCCTGTCGTAGGTGATTCCGCTGGGGGTTATACACGGCTCCCGCATCAACTCAAAGCTGATCTTCCCGCAGAGGTAGTCCGGGATGTCTCTCTTCTACACAGAGGGAAAACAATGGGGTGAGTGACATTAGGGCGAGCTGGGAAGGGGGGCAACCAACATGGCTGATGGCATCCCAGACCGCGGCCTCTCACCTTACGTCTCTCGTCCACTTGGGAGAAGAGTTCGTCCATTTCTGCCAAATATTTGTCCTGCTCACAAAAGAAAGGGGAGTGTGAAAACACAGCATTTAATCAATTATGCCAGACGGATAACTTCAGTAGGCCAGGAGACATAGGCTAGTGGTGACTACTGAATTTGTATTTTTATTCCATTGGTCAAGAAATGCAGACTATTGCTCGTATAAGATAATTCTTGAATTGATGTTTGTGAATTACTGAATGACTGCTGTTTACCTCTTCTATCAGCGCCTACAGGTTATTGTCTGCTATCTTTGGAGGACAGGGATGCAGGGTCATTGAACAATCGATGTTTGCTAATATGTTGATTACCCATTGTACCGGGCCATGCAGTTTGTTGACCTGTAAACATTGAAGCTTAAACTATGAACCCTTGAACAATGTGAGAGGATATCCTGCCACCTTCCCCCAGTCCTGTGGAAAAATGCCTTAAGAGCTGTGAACTATAAAAGGGGGATCTGCTTCTGTTTCCAGAACACTGTAGGAAAAGGACGCCATGGCCCCATCAAGAGGGACTCTGCAGAACTGCAGCCAGGACGCCATGGTCCCATCAAGAGGGACTCTGCAGAACAGCAGCCAGGACGCCATGTCCCATCAAGAGGGGCTCTGCAGAACAGCAGCCAGGACGCCATGTCCCCATCAAGAGGGGCTCTGCAGAACAGCAGCCAGGACGCCAAGGGCCCCATCAAGAGGGACTCTGCAGAGCAGCAGCCAGGACGCCAAGGGCCCCATCAAGAGGGACTCTGCAGAACAGCATCCAGGACGCCATGGTCCCATCTAGAGGGGCTCTGCAGAACAGCAGCCAGGAGATCATGGCCCCATCAAGAGGGACTCTGCAGAACAGCAGCCAGGAGCTCATGGTCCCATCAAGAGGGGCTCTGCAGAACAGCAGCCAGGACGCCATGGCCCCATCAAGAGAGACTCTGCAGAACAGCAGCCAGGACGCCATGGTCCCATCAAGAGGGGCTCTGCAGAACAGCAGCCAGGAGATCATGGCCCCATCAAGAGGGACTCTGCAGAACAGCAGCCAGGAGCTCATGGCCCCATCAAGAGGGGCTCTGCAGAACAGCAGCCAGGACGCCATGGCCCCATCAAGAGAGACTCTGCAGAACAGCAGCCAGGACGCCATGGTCCCATCAAGAGGGGCTCTGCAGAACAGCAGCCAGGAGATCATGGCCCCATCAAGAGGGACTCTGCAGAACAGCAGCCAGGACGCCATGGTCCCATCAAGAGGGGCTCTGCAGAACAGCAGCCAGGACGCCATGGCCCCATCAAGAGGGGCTCTGCAGAACAGCAGCCAGGTGACCATGGTCCCATCAAGAGGGACTCTGCAGAACAGCAGCCAGGTGACCATGGCCCCATCAAGAGGGACTCTGCAGAACAGCAGCCAGGCGACCATGGCCCCATCAAGAGGGACTCTGCAGAACAGCAGCCAGGCGACCATGGCCCCATCAAGAGGGACTCTGCAGAACAGCAGCCAGGACGCCATGGCCCCATCAAGAGGGACTCTGCACAACAGCAGCCAGGACGCCATGGTCCCATCAAGAGGGACTCTGCACAACAGCAGCCAGGACGCCATGGCCCCATCAAGAGGGACTCTGCACAACAGCAGCCAGGACGCCATGGCCCCATCAAGAGGGACTCTGCACAACAGCAGCCAGGACGCCATGGCCCCATCAAGAGGGACTCTGCACAACAGCAGCCAGGACGCCATGGCCCCATCAAGAGGGAATCTGCACAACAGCAGCCAGGACGCCATGGCCCCATCAAGAGGGACTCTGCACAACAGCAGCCAGGACGCCATGGCCCCATCAAGAGGAACTCTGCAGAACAGCAGCCAGGAGACCATGGCCCCATCAAGAGGGACTCTGCACAACAGCAGCCAGGACGCCATGGTCCCATCAAGAGGGACTCTGCACAACAGCAGCCAGGACGCCATGGTCCCATCAAGAGGGACTCTGCACAACAGCAGCCAGGACGCCATGGTCCCATCAAGAGGGACTCTGCACAACAGCAGCCAGGACGCCATGGTTCCATCAAGAGGGACTCTGCACAACAGCAGCCAGGATGCCATGGCCCCATCAAGAGGGACTCTGCAGAACAGCAGCCAGGACGCCATGGCCCCATCAAGAGGGGCTCTGCAGAACAGCAGCCAGGATGCCATGGCCCCATCAAGAGGGACTCTGCAGAACAGCAGCCAGGACACCATGGCCCCATCAAGAGGGACTCTGCAGAACAGCAGCCAGGACACCATGGCCCCATCAAGAGGGACTCTGCAGAACAGCAGCCAGGAGACCATGGCCCCATCAAGAGGGACTCTGCAGAACAGCAGCCAGGAGACCATGGCCCCATCAAGAGGGACTCTGCAGAACAGCAGCCAGGACACCATGGTCCCATCAAGAGAGGCTCTGCAGAAAAGCAGCCAGGAGACCATGGCCCCATCAAGAGGGACTCTGCACAACAGCAGCCAGGACACTATGGTCCCATCAAGAGGGACTCTGCAGAACAGCAGCCAGGTCATCATGGCTCCTAAAGAAGTCGCTCTACAGAACAGCAGCCAAGGCATCATCAAGGGGAACACAGATTTGACATTCTACAGGATACCAGCTTAAGGACCACGGCACTAGCTGGGAGGATACAGATCTGCTTCATTGGCTATCAGTGAACCCATGGAGACATTAGGGGAAGCCAGGATTGGGACCCTCTGGTTACCTGGCCCCATTGAGACGTTCAGAGAGGCCAGGTTGTGACCCTCCGGTCACCTGGCCATGTGCTTCAATGGAATGTCAGCTTTGTAAGCTTGTTGACACCTCTCTGTGTGTACCCACGAAAAGCGGGGTGCCATTGGTGGGGTAGTCAGACCTAGAAGTCCAGAAGTGGCAGCTGCTCAATTCCTGGCGACTCAGTGGAAAAGGGAGATTCTAATGTGAGCCATTTCTGGTATTGTGCCGGGACTGTTTTACATGTTAGTGTTTGTGGATGGTTCAATAAAGTATTGCCCCAGTGTGTTACCCTCACCCTGTGCTGTCTTGGGTAGTCTTCTGCCCCCAGGAAAGGAGTGCAGGCGTTCAGTGGGATGAGCCCTGGGCCATGCAGTCTCAGGCCAGTGGACGAGAGCACCCACTGACCTTAGGGTCTCCACACTTGATTGCAGCAGTGGGATACTACTCCACCCAGCGGATCCGGGAGAGCTGCAGGGGGGACTGGTCTTCGCGTCCAAGGGCTCCACAACCAGGGAGGTATACAGACAGACCATGGGCGAGGCATGCACGGCAGGTTTCAGGAGGCACTATGTCCACCCTCACCAGCTCGGCCTTGAGAATAGGTCCGGAGGGGATATACAGCCTCAACAAGAAACCACAGGAGTTGTGCCGGCATTGACGGCTTTAATATAGGACCACCAACTCTCCGTCAGATTTGATACAGGAATATTGTATTCATATACACAGGAGATAGAGAGGAGCTGCAGGGTAGAGAATGGCAGATAACAGGGAACAATAGCCTGTATTCATATACACAGCTGATAGAGAATGGATGACAACAGGGAACAATACCCTGTATTCACATACACAGCTGAGAGAGGAGCTGCAGGGTAGAGAATGGCTGATAACAGGGAACAATAGCCTGTATTCATATACACAGCTGAGAGCGAGGAGCTGCAGGGTAGAGAATGGCTGATAACAGGAAGTAATAGCCTGTATTCATATACACAGCTGAGAGTGAGGAGCTGCAGGGTAGAGAATGGCTGATAACAGGGAGCAATAGCCTGTATTCATATACACAGCTGAGAGAGAGGAGCTGCAGGGTAGAGAATGGCTGATAACAGGGAACAACAGCCTGTATTCACATACACAGCTGAGAGAGAGGAGCTGCAGGGTAGAGAATGGCTGATAACAGGGAACAACAGCCTGTATTCACATACACAGCTGAGAGAGAGGAGCTGCAGGGTAGAGAATGGCTGATAACAGGGAACAACAGCCTGTATTCATATACACAGCTGAGAGCGAGGAGCTGCAGGGTAGAGAATGGCTGATAACAGGAAGTAATAGCCTGTATTCATATACACAGCTGAGAGGAGCTGCAGGGTAGAGAATGGCTGATAACAGGGAGCAATAGCCTGTATTCATATACACAGCTGAGAGAGAGGAGCTGCAGGGTAGAGAATGGCTGATAACAGGGAACAACAGCCTGTATTCACATACACAGCTGAGAAAGAGGAGCTGCAGGGTAGATAATGGCTGATAACAGGGAACAATAGCCTGTATTCACATACACAGCTGAGAGAGGAGCTGCAGGGTAGAGAATGGCTGATAACAGGGAACAATAGCCTGTATTCACATACACAGCTGAGAGAGAGGAGCTGCAGGGTAGAGAATGGCTGATAACAGGGAACAATAGCCTGTATTCACATACACAGGAGATAGAGAGGAGCTGCAGGGTAGAGAATGGCAGATAACAGGGAACAATAGCCTGTATTCACATACACAGCTGATAGAGAATGGCTGACAACAGGGAACAATACCCTGTATTCACATACACAGCTGAGAGAGGAGCTGCAGGGTAGAGAATGGCTGATAACAGGGAACAATAGCCTGTATTCATATACACAGCTGAGAGCGAGGAGCTGCAGGGTAGAGAATGGCTGATAACAGGAAGTAATAGCCTGTATTCACATACACAGCTGAGAGCGAGGAGCTGCAGGGTAGAGAATGGCTGATAACAGGGAACAACAGCCTGTATTCACATACACAGCTGAGAGAGAGGAGCTGCAGGGTAGATAATGGCTGATAACAGGGAACAACAGCCTGTATTCACATACACAGCTGAGAGCGAGGAGCTGCAGGGTAGAGAATGGCTGATAACAGGGAACAACAGCCTGTATTCACATACACAGCTGAGAGAGAGGAGCTGCAGGGTAGAGAATGGCTGATAACAGGGAACAACAGCCTGTATTCACATACACAGCTGAGAGAGAGGAGCTGCAGGGTAGAGAATGGCTGATAACAGGGAACAACAGCCTGTATTCATATACACAGCTGAGAGCGAGGAGCTGCAGGGTAGAGAATGGCTGATAACAGGAAGTAATAGCCTGTATTCATATACACAGCTGAGAGGAGCTGCAGGGTAGAGAATGGCTGATAACAGGGAGCAATAGCCTGTATTCATATACACAGCTGAGAGAGAGGAGCTGCAGGGTAGAGAATGGCTGATAACAGGGAACAACAGCCTGTATTCACATACACAGCTGAGAAAGAGGAGCTGCAGGGTAGATAATGGCTGATAACAGGGAACAATAGCCTGTATTCACATACACAGCTGAGAGAGAGGAGCTGCAGGGTAGAGAATGGCTGATAACAGGGAACAATAGCCTGTATTCACATACACAGCTGAGAGAGAGGAGCTGCAGGGTAGAGAATGGCTGATAACAGGGAACAATAGCCTGTATTCACATACACAGCTGAGAGAGAGGAGCTGCAGGGTAGAGAATGGCTGATAACAGGGAACAATAGCCTGTATTCACATACACAGCTGAGCGCATTGCCCGCCGCCCCTCTCGCACCAGGTACACACAGGTTGTTCCTCCGACCTTCATAAATGTTTAACCCCGCGCCACGTAATCAGGTGCGTACCCTCCGCCGTGCAGGGACGCCTCTAGCATGGGGGGGGGGGCAGATGTCTGTAGACCCCGGGTCTCTCCGGGACTCACGTGCTTGGTGGCCACTCCGGACAGCTGGGCCCGGCTCCGGGTCTCCTCCAGGTTCTCCTCCTCGTGTTTCCTCTTTGTCTCTTCCAGCTCCCTGTGAAGTGGAAACAGGCGAGAGGTTGGAGGCGGCATCTAAAGGGTTAAAGGGGCGATCGGCTCCGGGAGGCGTAAAAAGTGACGCCTGAAGCCAAATGTGTTTGCCCCACTGCTCTTGGAACTAAAAGGAAAAAAATAAATAAATAAATTTCCTGGTCCTTCAGGAGTTAATATAAGTCCCGCCCACCATTGCTGGACAAGGAGCTGTGCTGTGGAATGTTCCATTCTGGGTCACAGATGGGGGGGGATCCTGAGCTGGGACACTCCCCTGTACACATCCATGTTCTGCACTTCCACTGTCCAGACCCCGGGGGGGCGCTACACACGGCGGCTCCTCACCTCTCCTTTTCCACCAGGATCAGCTTGGTGAGATAGGCGTGCAGCTCGTTCTCCTGGTTGATCCTCCGCTCCTCGATGTTGTTCCACCGCTTCTTCTTGGCGATCCGCAGGGCGCTGGGGATGTCGTCTCCGAAGTTCAGCCGCTGCTCCTTGGCCAGATTGTACGCTGCGGAAGACAGAACCACCAGCCTCAAATTCAGTGTGGAAACCATCAGCAAGCATGGACGGATCTCATCTCCACAGTGGAGACACTGATCAGGCTTCTTGGCAGCGCAGTGTGAGCTAGAAGCAGTCGGCCTGCTTGCTGATGGTTTCCAAATACTTTTTTTTTTCCCTACAACTACATGAATGGAAGCTTTTCTCACTATAGTAGTCATTTAGCAGGAGATTCCGGATTATTGGAATTCTCCAGATTTTCCGCCTCTCTCCCGCCTGTCGGATAAGGCCGGGCTCTCACCTCTCTGCAGGTTGGCGATGGCCTCGTCGTAGTTCTCCATCTCCATCTGGCACTGCCCCAGGAAGAAGTGCGCCTTGACGGACTGGCAGTCCAGCTCCAGCGCGTGCTTACAGTCCGCCAGCGCCTTGTCCAGCTGCTGCATCTTCAGGTAGCACAGCGCGCGGTTGGTGTAGTACACCGCGATGGACGGGTTCCGGGTCTGAACGGTGCAGAGAGAAAGAAATCAGAACCAGAGCAGCAGCGCAGAGGATTTCAGCACAAGATCGAGATAATGTGACGGACAAGGCTGCACATGACAAGGGGGGTCCTGAGGGTCCCCAGCAGCACAGAGTGTTTCAGGAGGTGTAGGATGTGTAGGACAAGGCTGTACATGACAGAGGAGGGGGTCCTGAGGGTCCCCAGCAGCACAGAGTGTTTCAGGAGAGGTGTAGGATGTGGAGGAAGAGGCTGTACATGACAGAGGGGGGGGGGGTCCTGAGGGTCCTCAGCAGCACAGAGTGTTTCAGGAGGTGTAGGATGTGTAGGACAAGGCTGTACATGACAGAGGGGGGGGGGGGGTCCTGAGGGTCCTCAGCAGCACAGAGTGTTTCAGGAGGTGTAGGATGTGTAGGACAAGGCTGTACATGACAGAGGGGGGGGGGGTCCTGAGGGTCCTCAGCAGCACAGAGTGTTTCAGGAGGTGTAGGATGTGTAGGACAAGGCTGTACATGACAGAGGAGGGGGTCCTGAGGGTCCCCAGCAGCACAGAGTGTTTCAGGAGAGGTGTAGGATGTGGAGGAAGAGGCTGTACATGACAGAGGGGGGGGGGGTCCTGAGGGTCCTCAGCAGCACAGAGTGTTTCAGGAGGTGTAGGATGTGTAGGACAAGGCTGTACATGACAGAGGAGGGGGTCCTGAGGGACCCCAGCAGCACAGAGTGTTTCAGGAGGTGTATGATGTGTAGGACAAGGCTGCACATGAAAGGGGGGTCCTGAGGGACCCCAGCAGCACAGAGTGTTTCAGGAGAGGTGTAGGATGTGGAGGACAAGGCTGCACATGACAGAGGAGGGGGTCCTGAGGGTCCAAAGCACCACAGAGTGTTTCAGGAGGTGTATGATGTGGAGGACAAGGCTGCACATGACAGAGGGGGGTCCTGAGGGTCCCCAGCAGCACAGAGTGTTTCAGGAGAGGTGTAGGATGTGTAGGACAAGGCTGCACATGACAGAGGGGGGTCCTGAGGGTCCCCAGCAGCACAGAGTGTTACAGGGGAGGTGTAGGATGTGGAGGACACGGCTGTACATGACAGGGGGGGGGGGTCCTGAGGGTCCTCAGGACCACAGAGTGTTTCAGGAGAGGTGTAGGATGTGTAGGACAAGGCTGCACATGACAGGGGAGGGGGTCCTGAGGGACCCCAGCAGCACAGAGTGTTTCAGGGGAGGTGTAGGATGTGGAGGACACGGCTGTACATGACAGAGGGGGGGGGTCCTGAGGGTCCTCAGCAGCACAGAGTGTTTGAGGAGTTGTATGTTGTGTAGGACAAGGCTGCATATGACAGAGGGGGGGTCCTGAGGGTCCCCAGCAGCACAGAGTGTTTCAGGAGAGGTGTAGTATGTGGAGGAAGAGGCTGCACATGACAGGGGGGGGGGGTCCTGAGGGAACCCAGCAGCACAGAGTTTTTCTGGAGAGGTGTAGGATGTGGAGGACAAGGCTGCACATGAGAGGAGGGGGTCCTGAGGGTCCCCAGCAGCACAGAGTGTTTCAGGAGGTGTAGGATGTGTAGGACAAGGCTGTACATGACAGAGGAGGGGGTCCTGAGGGTCCCCAGCAGCACAGAGTGTTTCAGGAGAGGTGTAGGATGTGGAGGAAGAGGCTGCACATGACAGAGGGGGGGTCCTGAGGGTCCCCAGCAGCAGAGTGTTTCAGGAGGTGTATGATGTGTAGGACAAGGCTGCACATGAAAGGGGGGTCCTGAGGGACCCCAGCAGCACAGAGTGTTTCAGGAGAGGTGTAGGATGTGGAGGACAAGGCTGCACATGACAGAGGAGGGGGTCCTGAGGGTCCAAAGCACCACAGAGTGTTTCAGGAGGTGTATGATGTGGAGGACAAGGCTGCACATGACAGAGGGGGGGTCCTGAGGGTCCCCAGCAGCACAGAGTGTTTCAGGAGAGGTGTAGGATGTGTAGGACAAGGCTGCACATGACAGGGGAGGGGGTCCTGAGGGACCCCAGCAGCACAGAGTGTTTCAGGGGAGGTGTAGGATGTGGAGGACACGGCTGTACATGACAGAGGGGGGGGGTCCTGAGGGTCCTCAGCAGCACAGAGTGTTTGAGGAGTTGTATGTTGTGTAGGACAAGGCTGCATATGACAGAGGGGGGGGTCCTGAGGGTCCCCAGCAGCAGAGTGTTTCAGGAGAGGTGTAGTATGTGGAGGAAGAGGCTGCACATGACAGAGGGGGGGGGGGGTCCTGAGGGAACCCAGCAGCACAGTGTTTCAGGAGAGGTGTAGGATGTGGAGGACAAGGCTGCACATGACAGAGGGGGGTCCTGAGGGTCCCCAGCAGCACAGAGTGTTTCAGGAGGTGTATGATGTGGAGGACAAGGCTGCACATGACAGAGGGGGGTCCTGAGGGTCCCCAGCAGCACAGAGTGTTTCAGGAGGTGTATGATGTGTAGGACAAGGCTGCACATGACAGAGGAGGGGGTCCTGAGGGACCCCAGCAGCACAGAGTGTTTCAGGAGGTGTATGATGTGGAGGACAAGGCTGCACATGACAGAAAGGGGGTCCTGAGGGTCCCCAGCACCAAAGAGTGTTTCAGGGACTGAGGGTACTGATAATATGAGGTCGGGACCATTCACCTGTGACCATAATGAGGACAGGACAGTGTCATATGAGGAGTGTGCATCGGTGGTCACATATACTGGTCTCACAGCAGCACAGAGGATTTTCCTTGTGTGGACACTTACGATGGCTTTGCTGTAGCAGGAAACGGCTTCTTGGTATTTTCGGGCTACAAACAGCCGGTTGCCCTGTTCCTTTAGTTCCTGGGCACTGACACTTTTCTCTGGACTCCCCCCAATGCCCCCCAGACCGCCGCTGACTCCTGAAGGACGACCTCCGCCGCTCCCGCTCTCCTCCTTCCCCTTCATCCCAGGGCCTCCGGGGGTCACCCCTCCAAACCTGGGGACGCTTGGTGCCACCCCCAATTTCACAGCGGAAATGGGACCCCTAAATCTGGAGGGGACCCCCTTTTATGTGATGTCAAAAGCTCTCCTCCAGGGGACAGTTAATAGGAAGTCGCGGGCACCATAACAGGAGGGCGATGGCCCCTTACACCCTCATAATAACAGCCAGACAGCAGGGAGGGAAGAGGAAGACCCCAAAGGCTCAGATGTCAATACAAGCTATACACTGTATATTACAGGGGAGGGCACTACACAGCACCTTATACAGTGTATATAAGAGGGGAGGACACTATATATCACCCTATACACTGTATATAAGAGGGGAGGGCACTATATATCACCCTATACACTGTATATAAGAGGGGAGGGCACTATATATCACCCTATACACTGCATGTAAGAGGGGAGGGCACTATATATCACCCTATACACTGTATATAAGAGGGGAGGGCACTATATATCACCCTATACACTGTATATAAGAGGGGAGGGCACTATATATCACCCTATACACTGTATATAAGAGGGGAGGGCACTATATATCACCCTATACACTGTATATAAGAGGGGAGGGCACTATATATCACCCTATACACTGCATGTAAGAGGGGAGGGCACTATATATCACCCTATACACTGTATATAAGAGGGGAGGGCACTATATATCACCCTATACACTGTATATAAGAGGGGAGGGCACTATATGAGAACCTGTAGACTGTGTATTAGAGATAGGGATCCTATAACTCACCCTTCACACTGTCTAATAGGGGGAGGGCCCTATGTGGAGGGGCCTTGGCTGCCTACAGCGCCCCCTGTCACATTCGGCAAGGATGTGCCCCTCCTGACCTCCCGCAGGCCTCCGTCACACGGCATTCGGCTTTTCCTGACCCCCTCAGGCTTCCCTACATAACTCCTCCCGGGAAGGATCTCCAGCACTGACACAGCTCCGACCCGGACAGCCCCAGAGTCTCTGGAACCTACTACAGCAACCTCCAACCGGAACTTCCGGAGCATCCTCCGACTGACACAGCGTATTTGACAACATTGACGTTCATGTCCTCATCGAGTACACTGTTTTGTACAGTTGCGGCCATTTTATCGTAGAACGCATAATCCGTAAAACAATAGGTAAATGTCTTAACAAAAATGGCCTTCGAGAAGGGGACAATTTTGCTCGCACTGTGCAACCTCTGGTGTTTAGACGTACTTCGTCTTTGATTGGTCAGTTTTCTAAACAAGCAACAAAGACACCAATCAGAATTCAGGCTTATTAAATTCCTGTGGAACGCAAATCTGAGCTGGAACGCAGTCACGTGACCCGACCAAACTCGGTACTTTGAGCAGGAGAGCGGGAGAGGGTCCCCGCCGGTGAGAGGCGGCTGTTCTGCCTGTAGACGTGCAGTGGAAACGGTTAGTCTTAATTTTTTTTTTATTTTGCAATACTTTTATTTTTTTCCATTACTTTTCAGTCCCTGTACAGACTATGCTGCAGTGACGCAGTATTAGGTAAGATTATCGCGTTTGACTATTGATACTCGCAGCCTTATGTTTTCATTATTTTTCTACATTTTTGCAGATTTTTTATTGTTTCTGTGGTAAAGAAAAATTTTTTAAAAAATGGCAGCTGAGGCCGGCCTTTTCTACTGCAGCGATCCGAAAAAGTGGCAGCGTGTCTCCGATGTTTACTGGGAAGTCGTGGCGGCAAAAGCGGCAAAGCAGAAGCGGCTGCTGGAGCTGGAGAGATGGTGAGACGGCGGCGGCGGCCATCATGGGGGCTCGGTCACACACCGGCTGCCGGACGTCTGACCCCCTCAGATGCCGCAGTCATCGCGCGGTTAACTCCCACCCTCCTGGGAACCCCCATAGCGCACCGCATTGGGCGCGGGTTACATAAACTATGCTGCCTTTCAGGGTCCCTGGAAAGTTGGGAGACTGCCCCCCCCCCAAAATAAAAAAAAAATCTGAATCACTGTATCCATAAAAGTCCCCCAAAAAATATTAATAAATTGGCTTTGGAGGGAAAGGGTTAAACATAAAAAGTTCCACACAAACCCCATACAACTAAAAACTGCTGGCTTGTGAGCGGCGTCCTGCGGTCTCCTGCTCGCCGTGTTCTGTACAGTGCCGCTGTTGCTCGCAGGTGTCAGGAGGAGCTGCCGGCCTCCATGGCCGCTCGCCCGCACAAGTCCCTGACGCTGGAGGAGCTGGAGAAGCTCATGGAGTGGAAGCTAATGGTGAGTGAGGGCGTCTTCCCACCGTCTCCGTGGTTACCGTTGTGAGGAGTTGCCCTTTAAAGACGGTCGTGGTTTTCCCTTTTTGTGTCCGGGCAGAGGGGGAAGTTTCGTCCGCGCCTGAAGCAGCTGGTGTCGTGTAACTCGGCGAGCGCGGTGGAGCGCTGCTCCCGGAGAGCCTTCCAGCTGCTCCCCGATGTGTCTGCCGCCATCAGCGAGCTGTGCCAGCTGAAGGGCATCGGCCCGGCCACAGCGTCCGGTGAGTATGGCCTAGGTCAGGGCTGTTACCATGGTGACAGTAGCCCGTTACTACCGTGACGTGAGAATCCTCTGCCTTCCCCCAAATCCAGCGGTGCTGTCAGCTGGTGCCCCGGACATGGCGGCATTCATGGCAGATGAAGCTGTGGAGAGCGTCCCAGGCCTGTCCCCTGTCCAGTACACTGCCAAACACTACCTGACGTACCTGGGGGAGCTACAGCTGAAGGCCGAAGCCCTGAGCAAAGGTGAGGAGGAATGGTGAGCACAGCTCCAGAGTATAACGCAGTATCAGTAATGTACCCAGTGACTGCACCAGCAGAATAGTGAGTGCAGCTCTGGAGTATAATACAGGATGTAACTCAGGATCAGTAATGTAATGTATGTACACAGTGACTGCACCAGCAGAATAGTGAGTGCAGCTCTGGAGTATAATACAGGATGTAACTCAGGATCAGTAATGTATGTACACAGTGACTGCACCAGCAGAATAGTGAGTGCAGCTCTGGGGTATAATACAGGAGGTAACTCAGGATCAGTAATGTAATGTATGTACACAGTGACTGCACCAGCAGAATAGTGAGTGCAGCTCTGGGGTATAATACAGGATGTAACTCAGGATCAGTAATGTATGCACACAGTGACTACACCAGCAGAATAGTGAGTGCAGCTCTGGGGTATAATACAGGATGTAACTCAGGATCAGTAATGTATGTACACAGTGACTGCACCAGCAGAATAGTGCGTGCAGCTCTGGGGTATAATACAGGATGTGACTCAGGATCAGTAATGTAATCTATGTATACAGTGACTGCACCAGCAGAATAGTGAGTGTAGCTCTGGGGTATAATACAGGATGTAACTCAGGATCAGTAATGTAATGTATGTACACAGTGACTGCAGCAGCAGAATAGTGAGTGCAGCTCTGGGGTATAATACAGGATGTAACTCAGGATCAGTAATGTATGTACACAGTGACTGCACCAGCAGAATAGTGAGTGCAGCTCTGGAGTATAATACAGGATGTAACTCAGGATCAGTAATGTAATGTATGTACACAGTGACTGCACCAGCAGAATAGTGAGTGCAGCTCTGGAGTATAATACAGGAGGTAACTCAGGATCAGTAATGTATATACACAGTGACTGCACCAGCAGAATAGTGAGTGCAGCTCTGGGGTATAATACAGGATGTAACTCAGGATCAGTAATGTAATGTATGTACACAGTGACTGCACCAGCAGAATAGTGAGTGCAGCTCTGGAGTATAATACAGGATGTAACTCAGGATCAGTAATGTAATGTATGTACACAGTGACTGCACCAGCAGAATAGTGAGTGCAGCTCTGGGGTATAATACAGGAGGTAACTCAGGATCAGTACAGGATTAGGATGTCCTTTCAGTTCCAATAATCTGACACAATAAGTGTGTTGCAGTCTCAGAGGAAGAATGGACGCCTCACCGTGTGGAGCTATGTCTGTGGACCTGGAAAGTAGCCCAGAAATTGTGCCCCAAACTTATGGAGTTATCAGATGATGAGGATGAAAATTCTCCTAAGAGACAGAAGACCGAACGATGAGCAGAATGGATTGGTTCCTGTCTCCCGCTTCCTGCTGTTATAAAATGGTGGTGGGTCTCCGCCATATAGTCCACAATGCTTGTCACATCCGTTGGGCAGAGGAGGCACAATGTTAGGGGGGTTTGTGCACTTGGCAGCTTTGTCTTATGCTGCGTTGTGCGATGTCGTGTTCACCCTGGCACTGACCCTGAACGTGTAAGGCGCTGACAGGGAGCAGAATTGTAAATGCAGCTCTGAGCACATAATATCACTACTGTGCAGAAGAATACCAGCTCAGTCACGTACAGCATGTTGATTTTATTCAGTCTTTTTTTTTTTTTTCAAGCCATTGTTATTTTCTTCATACAATCTTCCCAAATAAGAGCAAAAAATAACATAAAAAAGCAATGTGGCACAATCTCCGTCAGTAATCGTAGAAAATTATCCCGTTCACGACATTTGGACTGAAAGTCATCATTTTTGGCACTTCAGACATGTTTTCAAGGGTTAAATGTTCAGGGCGGGGTTAAGGGGGCGATATAATAAATACGTCATCGTTATATTATACTCTGAATAATAAATATGCTTATAATTTACGTTCTATAATATCTTCCTTTTGGTCAGTAAATTTGCCTGTTTTGAAATAAATGTTTTTTCTTTATAACATAAATGTTGCTTTTTATTACGTTTTATATATATTTTTTGGAATGTGTCACCATTTTAGTGTTATTTAAAATGGCTGCCATTACGTTTTACTGGTTGGCTTTATACAAAATGGCTGACAGTCATTTTTTTTATCTCCTCTTCTTATCATTGTTGCTTATGGCAACCAATGGTATCTCAGAAATGAAACCTGTCAGTTTGGGGGGAAAAACATAAAAGCAGCCCTGTGATTGGTTGCTATGAGCAGGAAGGCAGCTTTTCAAATGAGTCTTAAGCGTGTTTGGATTGGTGCCCATATCAACCAATCGGAGCTTAACTTTCATTTGTAATATGTAGTGGGGAAAATGAAATATAGGCTCTGATTGGTTGTTCTGTGAACAAGGACATAAGTGGTAGTTTTCTGTTCTAAAATGGCCGCCGGTCAACCTTCTGACAACAGAAATGGCCGCCCATTGCCTTGAATAACAAAATGTGAGGTAAAATATTTTTTAGGTTGCATCTATTTTATAAATATTTCATATTATGATTGGAAATATACACTCACTGGCCACTTTATTAGGTACACCATGCTAGTAAGGGGTTGGACCCCCTTTTGCCTTCAGAACTGCCTCAATTCTTCGTGGCAGAGATTCAACAAGGTGCTGGAAGCATTCCTCAGAGATTTTGGACCATATTGACATGATGGCATCACACAGTTGGCGCAGATTTGTCGGCTGCACATCCCTGATGCGAATCTCCCGTTCCACCACATCCCAAAGATGCTCTATTGGATTGAGATCTGGTGACTGAGGAGGCCATTTGAGTACAGTGAACTCATTGTCATGTTCAAGAAACCAATCTGAGATGATTCGAGCTTTATGACATGGCGCATTATCCTGCTGAAAGTAGCCATCAGATGTTGGGTACATTGTGGTCATAAAGGGATGGACATGGTCAGCAACAATACTCAGGTAGGCTGTGGCGTTGCAACGATGCTCAATTGGTACCAAGGGGCCCAAAGAGTGCCCAGAAAAAATTCCCCACACCATGACACCACCACCACCAGCCTGAACCGTTGATACAAGGCAGGATGGATCCATGCTTTCATGTTGTTTACGCCAAATTCTGACCCTACCATCCCAATGTCGCAGCAGAAATCGAGACTCATCAGACCAGGCAACGTTTTTCCAATCTTCTACTGTCCAATTTCGATGAGCTTGTGCAAATTGTAGCCTCAGTTTCCTGTTCTTAGCTGAGAGGAGTGGTACCCAGTGTGGTCTTCTGCTGCTGTAGCCCATCTGCCTCAAAGTTCGACGCACTGTGCG